>NC_138770.1:576681788-577220697 GCF_965119305.1 Pelophylax lessonae | reverse complement strand
ATAACACACACCTCAATTTTAAGAGGGAAGTTTCAGGAAAAGATCCTAAATTTTAAATAAAGAACTTTAAACAAAAAAGTTCTGAGCTACCCTCATTTTGCTTCAATCAAATGCAGCCTCACCAGTGCCCATGAATGCAGCCTCACCAGTGCCGGGCCCATGAATGCAGCCTCACCAGTGTCCATGTATGCAGCCTCACCAGTGCCGGGCCCATGAATGCAGCCTCAACAGTGCCCATGTATGCAGCCTCACCAGTGCCGGGCCCATGAATGCAGCCTCGCCAGTGCAGTGCCCATGAATGCAGCCTCCCCAGTGCCTATGTATGCAGCCTCACCAGTGCAGTGCCCATGAATGCAGCCTCCCCAGTGCCTATGTATGCAGCCTCACCAGTGCAGTGCCCATGAATGCAGCCTCGCCAGTGCAGTGCCCATGAATGCAGCCTCCCCAGTGCCTATGTATGCAGCCTCACCAGTGCAGTGCCCATGAATGCAGCCTCGCCAGTGCAGTGCCTATGTATGCAGCCTCACCAGTGCAGTGCCCATGAATGCAGCCTCGCCAGTGCAGTGCCCATGAATGCAGCCTCCCCAGTGCCTATGTATGCAGCCTCACCAGTGCAGTGTCCAAGAATGCAGCCTCACCAGTGCAGTGTCCATGAATGCAGCCTCACCAGTGCAGCGCCCATGAATGCAGCCTCACCAGTGCAGCGCCCATGAATGCAGCTTCACCAGTGCAGTGCCCATGAATGCAGCCTCACCAGTGCAGTGTCCATGAATGCAGCCTCACCAGTGCAGTGTCCATGAATGCAGCCTCACCAGTGCAGTGTCCATGAATGCAGCCTCACCAGTGCAGTGTCCATGAATGCAGCCTCACCAGTGCAGTGCCCATGAATGCAGCCTCACCAGTGCAGTGCCCATGAATGCAGCCTCACCAGTGCAGTGTCCATGAATGAAGCCTCACCAGTGCAGTGTCCATGAATGAAGCCTCACCAGTGCAGTGTCCATGAATGAAGCCTCACCAGTGCAGTGTCCATGAATGAAGCCTCACCAGTGCAGTGTCCATGAATGAAGCCTCACCAGTGCAGTGTCCATGAATGAAGCCTCACCAGTGCAGTGTCCATGAATGAAGCCTCACCAGTGCAGTGTCCATGAATGCAGCCTCACCAGCGCTGTGTTAGTCAATGAACAAAAGAGTAAATACAAGAAGTTACTCTTTGAATGGCAGAGGTACAGGCGCACGTGCCCTCCTGTGTTCAGTATACAGATGGCAAGTCCCTCAAGCAGCACCCTGAAGGGACCAAGGCTGAATGTATGCAGCACAAGCTACTACAGTGAATTTCTGTAACCCCAGCAGCTCTCTAAAGGTGATATAGGAAGAAGTAGATTTTTACCAAGCTGGACCAATGTAATTTTTAAAATGAAATAAAAATTCCTGGAGTCTAGCTTTAAAGTGACATTAAATGATATCCTTATTTTCCAAAATTATTTTATACAGATCTGCTACTTAAAGTGGTTGTAAAGCCACTGTATGTACTTAATAGATTCCCCTATGTTCAATTACATTATGTGCCTCAGTGTATACCTTATTTCAGAGAACCGCGCAGCGCTCACGTGACTACCTGCCTCACTCCTTTTCCAATCTGACAACTACAGCGGTAGGGGCTGAGAATCCCCCGTTGATGTCAGCCAGGAGGAGGGGAGGAGAGGAGGAGAGCAGTGGGCAGTCACGTGAGCGACGTGCGGCACTCTGAAATAAGGTATACAGCTACATATTTTTATATAGAGCATACACTGGGGCACATAATGTAATAGAACATAGGGGAATCTATTAGGTACACAAAGTTATTTTAGCAGCAGGAGGGGAGGGGAGGGGTGGGCACGGACACTAGCTGACAGGCAGGAAGAGGAGAGAGGAGTGAGAGTGGGATAAAGGAGGCACATAAACTGACCATGGTGTCAGGGCCCAGCAGCCATGATAAATTCACTCAGTTTACAGAGGAGAGGGGAGGGAAGCACCAGGCGGGATCAGCCAGGTATTTTAGATGATAGAAAGGGCCAAATGAAACAGCACATTCATGCAGGGGTGGGGAACCTGCAGCCTACAAACTCATTTGGTCTGGCCCCCAGTGCTGCTAAGTCTGTGTCTTTCTCAGCTGAGCTGTCAGAATGGAGCCGATGTTTCCTGTATAGTTCTGTCTCCGTCCTTACAGTCTGAGTGAGTCACAGGCGGAGTGATATCAAATGCACTCCACCTGTGAGTAGACTGACCAATACAGGAAGCATTGCCTCTTTCTTCCTCCAGCGCGGAGCCGCTCCTGAGTCTCTAGCCAGCATTTGCCACCAGGAGTACCAGCCAGCACTACCAGCTTGAGCCAGCAGTACCAGCCAGCATTACCAGCCTGAGCCAGCAGTATCCACAGCAGTACCAGCCAGCAGTGTACCAGCCTGAGCCAGCAGTACCCACAGCAATACCAGCCAGCAGTGTACCAGTCTGAGCCAGCAGTACCCACAGCACAGTGCCAGCCAGCATTACCAGCCTGAGCCAGCAGTATCCACAGCAGTACCAGCCAGCAGTGTACCAGCCTGAGCCAGCAGTACCCACAGCACAGTGCCAGCCAGCAGTAACAGCCAGCAGTACCCACAGTACCAGCCTGAACCAGCAGTACCAGCCAGCACCCACAGCAGTACTAGCCTAAACCAGCAGTACCCACCAGCAGTTCTTTTACTTACCACCGCAAAGAGTCGACTGCGCTCCAGACTGACCAACGCAAACCTGGAAAACCAGTTGCGAGTAGCAACATCATCAATACCAGCTTACCTCACACACCTCACCAAAGAGAAGCAGTTCCAGCCATCACATTAGGGGTGAGTTAATTAAATGTTTGACCAAATATAACAGGCTAATTTTTAAGTTGATAATTTTGTACGGCCCCCGAATGATGTTATATATATCCAAATGGCCCTTGGCAGAAAAAAGGTTCCCCACCCCTGTTTTAAAGGAACAGAATCCATTTTATTTATTTATTAATTGCCCTGGAATCTTTGTAGTGTGCCCTATGCACACTACAAATCTCATAGTCCATCTCAGGAGTGAGCAAGAGAAGGCTCTACGTTCCTACATACAGTGGGACCACGGAGAACAAACGTAGTCACCCTCTAAGGCGGAGAGTAATAAAAAGGTACTCAAATCCACATTGACTTCTTTAATCATTATGATACTAGCATTAGTTAAAGCGGAGTTCCGGCCTCGGGGGTCAATTTTAGCTAAAAATACCCCCGGGACAGTCAGGGCTAGTACATTCTATAATGGATAGCCTCTGAACTGTCCCGGGTCGCACTTACCTGTAAGAAGAAATACTTACCTTGAAAAGTTCTTCTCCAGCACTGCCATCTCAGGTGTGGGCAGCTGAAGCCGTAGAGTCCCTCTTCATGTCCTCTTCCGTGACGTCGGAGTCCCACAATGCGCTGCACCGACCCGCTCGTCACTTCCGGTGCAGGCGCGGCATTCCCTGCACAGCTTCTGGGCATGCCCAGAAGCTGTTTAGCAGGGAATGCCGCAGTTGCACCGGAAGTGACGAGCTGGGCCGGTGCAGCGCATTGTGGGACTCTGGAAGTGATGAGCGGGGCCGGTGCAGGCGCATTGATTCCTGGGAGCGATGACGTTCAGCTCCCAGGAGTCATTGCAAACCGGAAGTGACGGCGCCGGCCGCAGAGGGAGGAAGTGGAAGGAAGGTGAGTATATTTTCTTCTATAAGGTAAGTAAACAAAAAAAAAAATCGGCAGTATCCATTTCTTTTTCAGGTTGCAATCAGCAAGCGGAGGGCCCAAAATCGATTTTTTTCGATTTTGAGGCCGGAACTCCGCTTTAAAATGCTAGGGGATGTTTTTTAGTGATTTCACAGCAAAATAGAGCATGGAGTCATGGATGGATGGGGGAGCTTGCTTTAAATATTAAAAATGAATTAAATAGTTTTTGGTTTCAAATGCAGTGTGGTTCCACTTTACCAACTGATACATACTTAAAAACTTAACTACAGTTTATTGTTACTTGAACTCTGGATACCTCAGCCATAGGTAATTGCTGATGAGATGCATCCATCTCCTAATGGCGGACCACACAAGAACCTGATTTTGTTTGCTGGGACTGAGCCAAAGGGAAATAAGATTCAGAATGACAAGTGCAGCAAGTGGATGGGACCTGCAATATATCTCAAAGAGTACAATGCCTGCCACAAAGGATACCGGACCATCTTTAATAGGTAACTCCCCTTTTGTGGGGGGAAAAAAAATTAGCAAAAAAAAAAAGTAGCATAAACCACTGCGATGTGAAATGCAATATGGCAACCTGGAGACATTCTGTACAAAAATGGTATACAGAATGCCCCACAAATATGTCATTTCCTGCTTGTGTGATTGGCTCACTAATTTTGCCAGACGTCTGCAATAAGATACAAATCAGATTTTGGGCATCCCCTCTAACACAAACGTCATTTTTGGTGACCTTGCCACGATATTCTAAAACCACTCCCATACAGATTCACTCTGAACATGGACACAGATAAACAAACAGCTATTTCTTCAGAATACCAAAATGTAGGAATCTGCAACAACATTTGATAAAATCCCTGCAATGTACATAGGTCACTCAGAGGGAAATGTTTTTTTTTTTCTCAACAAAAGTAGGAGTTACGCTTTAAACTTATGGAATAGTTTTCAGTGCTGCCTTTAACTACCCCATTGTGAAGGTAACTGCTGATTTCTGTTTATGTCCAAGTAAGGAAAGTATGTTTTGGCTGGGATATATGGCATTCTTTTTTAACATATCCACTCCCAGCACAGAAGAAGTTCAGGCATGAGCCCGGCCCTGTGGGGTGGTGATGTCCCTGTGGACACTGCTTTTCTACTCTTCTTGTTGCCTTTGGATTTACTTTACATAGTTAGCAATTCCAATATAGCCAGGAGAAAACAGCAGTACTAGTTGCTGTAATGGTAATCTTACATTGATCTTATCCACAAAGCTGGAGAACCGTGTGAGACATCACACCGACTCCTGAATGGCACACTCATTTTGGGGCAATAGCATTAGGCCAGCTATAAATGGAGTGGATTTAAAGCGGAGTTCCGGGCACAGAAGTCATTTTTTAATAAACATACCCCCGGGACAGTCAGGGCTAGCACATTCTACAATGGCTAGCCTCTGATCTGTCCCGGTTCGCACTTACCTTTTAGAAGAAATACTTATAAAATTTCTTCCACAGCGTTTCCATCTCTCTTGTGGGCAGCTGAAGCCGGCGCGGTCCTCTTCTGTGTCTTCTTCCGCGTCTTCTTGTCCCAGAATGCCCCTCTCGTCACTTCCGGTGCGGCGCCGCATTCCTCCACAGCTTCTGGGCATGCCCAGAAGCTGTTTAGCAGGGGAATGCGGCGTCGCCCGGAAGTGACGAGCGGGGCCGGTGCCGTCGCATTGATTCCTGGGAGCGATGACGTTCAGCTCCCAGGAATCATAGCGAGACAGGAAGTGACGGGGTGAGCCGCGGCGCCGAGGGAGAAAGTACTCTGAGGTGAGTATTTACGATCTTCAATTAAAAGGTGAGTAAACAAAAAAAAAAAAAAAAATAACTATCCAATTCCTTTTCAGGTAATGTCGAACTAGCGGAGGTGCACAAAAAAAAAAATATTGTTTTTGTGCCCGGAACTCCGCTTTAATTGTATTTTGTATATTGCCCCTGTATTATCCCAGAGGGTGGGGGTGAAGGAAGCTTTCCCTGCCGGGAGAAGACCATGATTATTGCTTGCAACTATACCAGGCGCTAGTGATAAATCGCATGTAAAATCAGGCAGGCTGGCTGTACCCAAGTTAATTATTGATCAACTTTGGTACATTCAGCCTACCCATACATGGTTAGATCTATGACCACCATTACTCGCAGTGAAGCCAAATGCAGAGTTTTATAAACTCATAACTAAAGTCATGTACTTGTACTGATGACTAGGTAGCACGTGCGGTTCCCCAGGGCCAGATAGTGCCAGGGATTTTACTCCTCAGCACACAGGATCTGCCAAGCGTCTGTGGGCATGAAGTCTTTAACCACTTTACGACCACCCATCGCAGATATACTGTGACAGGCAGCTGCTCCTGGGCAAAGCGACGTAGGCATACGTCGCCCGCTCTCAGGAGGCTAGGGGGCGAGCGCACGCCGGCGGCGGTGTGCTCCCACCCCTGCTCTTCAGCGGGGAAGCCAATGCAGCAGGCAGGTGGCTCTGATTGCCACTTGACACCCACGATCGTTCCCTGCTGAGAGAGAAGAACGGTCAGCTGCTGTAAACACAGCTGACTGTTCTTCTCCCTGCAATAATCACAGAGCCCCTGTGATCCTGCCGCCATTACTAATAAAAAAAAAAACAATAAAAATGACAAATCTTTCCCGTAGTTAGTAGATGTGATAACTTTTGTGCAAACCAATCAAAATATGTTAATTGCGATTTTTTTTTTTTTTTTACCAAAAATATGTAGCTGAAAACAAATTGGCCTAAAATGTTAAAAGATTTTGATTTTTAATTTTTTTTTTTTGAGAATGTCATATACCAGAATGTGAAATTTTTTATTTTTTTTTTTTTTCAAAATTGTCGCTCTTTTTCTGTTTATAGCGCAAAAAATAAAAATCACACAGGTAATCAAAAAACAAAAAGAAAGCTTTATTTGTGGGAAAAAGGACATCAATTTTATTTGGGTACATCGTCGCACGACCGTGAAATTGTCCTTTAAAGTAACGCAGGGCCCAATCACAAAATAGGGCCTGGTCATTAAGGGGCAAATCCTTCCGGCCTTAAAGTGGTTAAGGAGTCTTTTTCCTTGAGCAGTTTCTGCCTCTCAGATACGCAAACACTGAGTCTAATGATCTTTTGATCTATCTGTACAGGGAGCATCCTTTCCACTGACCACCGATGTAAGGAGCACTTCCCCCACTGCCCACCCTTCTCCCAATTACTATCAATGTATTCTTATTCAAATGATTACCATCTCCTCTAACCACCCATGTAAGGAGGTGATCACTGACCACCAGGGAGTTCACTGACTTACTGTTCACATTAATATGCCATACATACAGTAATTTCCCTGAAACCCAAGTGCCGGTTCATTTGCGATGTGATTCGCACCGCACTGCAATGCAACTCACATGCGAGGTCTGTGCGATGCAAAGTCAGCCATACAGATTGCATGGCTGACTTTGCATCGCATTCGGACCAAAGTCACGCAGGACCCTTTTTTTGGTCCGCACCAGAATCGGATCACATGGGTGTTCACATCTATGCAATCTAATTCCTGTCCAAACTGACAGTTCGCACTGCGATATGCAAACTAATCTGGGGGTGTCGTTAATTTTGTATTGACACCCCCAGCAGTTCGCATTTGGCAATGTGAACTGCCTGCGAGTCGGGTGCAATGCGGGAATTCGCAGTGGATTTGCAGGGTTCCCACATCGCACCAATGTGAACCGGCACAAAGTTTTTTTTTAAAGGTTCCTGGGTGTTAGAAAGGTTAAGAAGGACTGGTCTATGTTAATGTTTATTGTTAATGTTTATGTTAGGTAATGTTAGCCCATTCACACAGCGACGACACGACTTGCTGGGGCGACCTGTGAAGTCGCGGTGCACAGCATGCACCGCGACCTCGGCACGACATGCACAGACTTCATATCATTGAAGTCAATGCAAGTCGCCTCCAGGTCGCCCCAAAGTAGTACAGGACCCTTTTTCTAAGTCAGAGCGACTTGTGTCGCTCCTATTAGAACGGATCCTGTGCTAATCAATGGCAGACGACCCACCGCGACTTGTCAGACGACCAAGTCGCCTGACAAGTTGCACTAGTGTGAATGGGGTCTAGATCCCTTTTATTTTTTCTTTAGCAGGGGTGTGGCTCAAAATTTTGATTCCTCGTCTAGGCAAGATTGATGCAGGGAGCGGCCACACTCTGCCTCCTGGGATATCGATGTCACACATCCCAGGAGTCAGTGTTTCAGAGAGGGATGAAGTATCCCGCAATTTTCTAGCTAAGATCTGCATGTGTGGGATCGCACATGCACTTGACATTTCAGAAGCAACAGCAATCTCTATAAACAAGACTTTTATTATAGCGGTACCGAAGCAGGAGGACACAGGAACTTCAGCTGGAAAAAAAGGATAAATGGTGGACTCCATCACTTGGTGAGTATAGGGTTTTTTTATTTCCCCCTACAGGGAAAATAATTTTAGAGGTGATATGTAGTTTCACCTAGGAAGGGTGAGAATTGATGTGACTGTGATTTTGTAGCACAGCACAATATTTTTACAATAAGGCTACGTTCACATGTTAGCGTAGCGGCCCGCAGCAGAATCACCGCGATTCTGCCTGCGATCGGGAAATCATTGCAAATCGCTGGACGCCTGTGCGTTGCCGTTGATTTGCAATGGCACCCCAAACGCTGTGCGATGTCGCAGCGATTTCCGCCTGCCGAAACGCTGTAACATCGTGCAAACAAAATTGTGGGCCGCGATTTGCAATGATTTCCAGATCATGTGCAGAATCGCAGTGATTCTGCCGCGGTCCGCTACGCTAACATGTGAACGTAGCCTAAATGTAGTAAATAAGGACTGCGCTACAGATGAGAAAGTCACAAGACAGGTCTGGTCTGGGGAACATTGATATGTAAAAAGAACGAAGACATTTCTGCCTCTTTGTCTATTGTTGGGTATACAGACAATCATTGTAATACAGGCTGAGTTTAGTACATCTGTGGATAATCATGAACATGGAGCATGTGTGGGGAAACTCACAGAGTAACCTCTTCACTTCAAAGGAAAGCTTTTCTGAGAGTAAAGCCACGTACTCATGGGCCGAATGCCGGGTGACATCGGTGGGTTTAATAAAATCTGGCAGACATTCGGCTTGTGTGTATGTGAGCCAGGCCAACAGAAGGCGGCCACTTGGCTGGCTTCTGTCGGACGATTAGGCTGGAAAACCAACAGTCGACCAGCTCCCGATCATCGCCCTCAGCCAATGGCTGAGAGTGCTGACCGGAGTGTTCTGGGGGGGGGGGGGGGCGCTCCCCTGTGAGAACACAACAGCTAAGCAGGGGAGATTGCTGTACTAACATCAGATTGTTAGTACAGCGGCTCCAACTAGAGCTGTGAGTTTTTTATATTAATCATGCTGGGCTGAACTGAAAAAAAAAAAAAAAAAAACAGAGTTTGTACCAGGCTCAGCATTTTCAGGAGAGGTTGGCAGTGGCGGCCTACATGTTTGTCATCCATCATGCTGATCCAACAGCTTTAATAGTTTTAAACATTGATGTAGAACATGTAAGCAGATTAGGACTTACAACTTTACTCTGACTCTGATCTGCAGTTTTGTTCCGGGTCAATGGTCAAGAAAATATTAAAGCCACAGGCAGCCAGGTAACAATCAACTTTACCCAGCTAACTGGTAACTGGTATGATGTTCCCCTTGTCTGCACACAGAAGCATGCACAAGGAAGACATCAGAAACGTTTTTTTATTTGTGCTCTTTAAGGCCCGATGTACACTGCTGCTGATAAATGGACATTTAAGAGCAGTTGGGCATTTTTTTTCCGCAGCCCCTGAACTCTCCTCTATGTTATCTTACCTGTCCATGTACACTAAGTTTTGCACAGTCGTTTAGAGGCATTTTTTTTAAAGCAAAAAAATTTATTCAGGATAGAAGTTTACAGGCATTTGAAACGACTAATTGCTGCTAATAGCTTGGGGAGGGGAAGAGGGAGAGAGAGGGGGGGGGGGGGGAGAGAGAGAGGGGGGAGAGAGAGAGAGAGGGAGAGAGAGGGAGAGAGAGAGAGAGAGAGAGAGAGAGAGAGGGGGAGAGAGAGAGAGAGAGAGAGAGAGAGAGGGAGAGAGGGAGAGAGAGAGGGGGAGAGAGAGAGAGAGAGAGAGAGAGAGAGAGAGAGAGAGAGAGAGGGGGGGAGAGAGAGAGAGAGAGAGAGAGAGAGGGGGGGGAGAGAGGGAGAGAGAGAAAGAGGGGGGAGAGAGAGAGAAAGAGGGGGGAGAGAGAGAAAGAGGGGGGGAGAGAGAAAGAGGGGGGGGAGAGAGAAAGAGGGGGGGAGAGAGAGAAAGAGGGGGGGAGAGAGAGAAAGAGGGGGGGAGAGAGAGAAAGAGGGGGGAGAGAGAGAAAGAGGGGGGGGAGAGAGAGAAAGAGGGGGGAGAGAGAGAAAGAGAGGGGGAGAGAGAGAAAGAGAGGGGAGAGAGAGAAAGAGGGGGAGAGAGAGAAAGAGAGGGGGAGAGGGAAAACGAGAGGGGGAGAGGGAAAACGAGAGGGGGAGAGGGAAAACGAGAGGGGGAGAGGGAAAACGAGAGGGAGAGGGAAAAACGAGAGGGGGAGAGGGAGAGGGAAAACGAGAGGGGGAGAGGGGGAAAACGAGAGGGGAGAGGGAAAACGAGAGGGTGAGAGAGAACGAGAGGGGAGAGAGGGGAGAGAGAACGAGAGGGGAGAGAGAACGAGAGGGGAGAGAACGAGAGGGGAGAGAGAACGAGAGGGGAGAGAGAACGAGAGGGGAGAGAGAACGAGAGGGGAGAGAGAACGAGAGGGGAGAGAGAACGAGAGGGGAGAGAGAACGAGAGGGGAGAGAGAACGAGAGGGGAGAGAGAACGAGAGGGGAGAGAGGGGGGGAGAGAGAAAACGAGAGGGGAGAGAGAACGAGAGGGGAGAGAGAGGGGGAGAGAGAACGAGAGGGGAGAGAGAGAACGAGAGGGGAGAGAGAGAACGAGGGGGGAGAGAGAACGATAGGGGGGATTCCAGCTTTGTTCGGGTCTTCGGCCAGCCGGTGGATGTGCCAGCTGGTCGCTTGGGCCTCCTGGTGGGACGGGAGACCCGAGAAGAGCAGTGGAAGGTGGAGGGAGGGAGAAGGGGGCGGGAAACGCCCCTCCCGCTGCTTGCAATAACAGCCAAGCCACCGATTAGCCGCATCGGTTGTTATAAAGAAAGCCGACCGTCGGCTCTAAAAAAAAAAAACAGTACCAGGATGATGCCTGTAGCTGCAGGCATCACTCCAGTGCAACCACTTGAAGCAAAATATCGCCCATATTGGCAAGTTTGTGACCGATACTTCTAACAAAGTGACTATCGGCCCCACTGATAATCGGTCGATCCCTAATTCTTACAGCTGTGGTGATGGCTGTCAGAACACAATAGCCCAAACTGCAGATCTATCCATGCTCATTCGTGTGGATCAGGGAATCAATATAATTTCCCTTATTCAGTCTATGAGGCTGCACATGAAAAATCTTGCAGTGCATATTTAGCTTTAGATTTTTAGGCTGCATTCACACTGATGTGGTGCGGCTTGACTGCACCGCAGGAGCAGCATAATGTACTGGCAGATTTGGTGTGGGTTACCTGCACTTTCCCATAGAATTCTATTAGGTCCTGCGGTTTTGGTGCACTCTGAAAGCACAACAAAACTCCTGCATGCTGCATCTCCTTTTTTAGAAAGCGAACCAAAATCGCAGGACCCAATAGAATTCTATGGGAAAAGTGTGAACCAAACCCGCCGGTACACTGTGCTGTTCCCGTGGTGCAGTCAAACCGCATTAGTCTGAAAACAGTCCTATAATAATACACAAAGGCACGGGTACAGTGTGAAGAAGCAACAGGGCAACTCAGAGACCGGAGACACAGCAATCATAATATGGAGCGCTATACCTCCTACACAAGGGTTAAATCACTCCAGCCTAAGATGTTGCCACGTATTATGCAATGCAAGGCTGGTGCATTGGCCTCTATAGAGAGGGAAGGGGCTGAGTATGTCCCAGGAATTTTAGCCTTGGAAGACACACCATACTTCTTCCCCAGTTGATTAGAATGGCCTGAGGGAGGATCACAGATTATTTGCAGAGGAAAATGCCTGTGCACGCAGGCTGGTACATGCTGAAGAGAATCACTTCTAAACCGCATCAAAATTGGAAGACCTTAATCATGCGGCATAGTGTCGAAGTGTGACAATACCAACGAAAGTACAATATTTTTTTTACACTGCTCAGCTTTGGAAAGTAGCGGTGTTAGCGCTTGTTTACAATAGTGTTGCACTCTGAAAAGCAATCTGTGGGAGATCGCTTTTCATTTGAGAGGTGGTGGGGCAGCGCTACATTGCTTCCTTACCACCTATTTGAACCCTTAAAAGGCCACGCTATCCCGCTCTTAAAGGCTAAAACAGGTGGGTAAACTGTAAGTAAGGAATGGTAATCTGCAAAATATAAAATTGTTGAATTTATGTTTAATCTGTAAGGATTTTGGTTTAAACCAGGGGTCTTCAAACTACGGCCCTCCAATTGTTCAGGAACTACAATTCCCATCATGCCTAGTCATGTCTGTGAATGTCAGAGTTTTAAAAAGCCTCATGGTATGTGTAGTTCCGCAACAGCTGGATGGCCGTAGTTTGAGGATCCCTGGTTTAAACAATACAGGCATCACATACAGATCTGCTTTAAGTGGGAGTAAACTCCCTTGGCTGACTTTTACCTAGAGGTAAGTCTATAGTAAGGCTTACCTATAGGCAGTGCAGCCAGCAGAAATTGTTGGGCCCCTTACACAGCTTTAGGCCTGTGCCCCCCAGGCCTGACCACCAACATTCTCCAGGACCCGCCCACTGGCTATCCCCACCGAATCCACCCACTGGCCATCCCACTGAGTTTTTCAGTGCACCCACTTTTATTTTAACACTTTTACAATTTAACATATTAAAATGAAAAGTTTATTCCAAGTCAGTGCTTTCAAGATTTAACAGTAAGGAATAATATTTTGGACAAACAATATGAAGCCTGACACGACAAGGTAGACTCTTTTAAACAGGACTCTAAACTAACACGAACCACACTATCTTTGCAAAGAGAAAGCCCAATCTAGCAAATAGACAGTCCCATATATTTAGCAAAGAGACATCCCAATCCAGCAAAGAGACAGCCCCATATATTCAGCAAAGAGAGATCCCAATCCCGCAAAGAGCCGCCCTCTTATACATTTAGCAAAGATACATCCAAATGCAGCAAAGAGACAGCCTTATATATTCAGCAAAGGAACATCCCAATCGAGCAATGTGACAGCCCCATATATTCAGCAAAGAGAGATCCTAATCCCGCAAAGAGACATCCTCATATATAGAGCATAGATACATCCTAATGCAGCAAAGATATATCCCCATATATTCAGCAGAGACAGCCCAATCCAGCAAAAATACATCCCCATATATTCAACAAAGAGACATCTCAATCCAGCAAAAAGACCCATATCCAGCAAAGAGAAGTCCCCATATATTCAGCAAGGATATACCCCAATCCAGCAATGAGACAACCCCATATATCTAGCAAAGAGCCATCCCAATCCAGCAGAGCCATCCCCATATATCCAATCATTCAGTGACTCCTCACCACTAAACCACTCACCTGCAGGGGAGCCATGCAGCTGTACACCAGGGTTATTGAATTAAAAAGTCCCTTCACAGCAACTCTTCCTTGAACCCCAGTTCCCTTCACAGCCCCCTTTTCTTGAACTTCAGCATCCTTTACAGCTCCCCTTCCTTGCATCCCAGTCCCCTTCACAGCCCCTCTCCTTGCACCTCAGTCCCTTCACAGACCCCCTTCCTTGGATCCTAGTCCCCTTCACAGCCCCCTCCTTCCTTGCACCTCATTCCCCCTCACAGCCCCCCTCAAACTCCAGTGCCCTTTACAGCCCCCCTTCTTTGCACCTGTCCCATTCACAGTCCCCCTCCTTCCTCACATCCTAGTCTCCTTCACAGCCCCCCTCCTTGCATTACAGTGTCCTTTACAGCCGCCCCCTTCTATGCACCCCAGTCCCATTCACAGCCCCCTCCTTCCTTACACCGCAGTCCTCTTCTCAGCCCCCGCTTCCTTGCACCTCCGTCCCCTTCACAGCCCCCGCTTCCTTGCAGCTCCATCCCCTTCACAGCCCCCGCTTCCTTGCACCTCCGTCCCCTTCACAGCCCCCGCTTCCTTGCAGCTTCGTCCCCTTCACAGCACCCTTGCTTACACCTCTCTCCCGTTCACAGCCATCCCCTTCCTTCAGGGGAGCCATGCAGCTGTACACCAGGGTTATTGAATTAAAAAGTCCCTTCACAGCCCCTCTTCCTTGAACCCCTGTTCCCTTCACAGCCCCCTTTTCTTGCACTTCAGCCCCCTTTACAGCCCCCCTCCTTCCTTGCATTCACAGCCCCTCTCACACACCGGGAACAGTGCATTGACACCCTTCCTCCCAGCGCACCAGTAGCCGGGTGTTCAGAATTGCAGCCTTCCACTGACAAAGCCAGTTGACTAAAACAGCTTTTTTTGCATCTGAGGTTTGTAGTGCAATTTATAGTTTTTCAGGCAAGAAGGGTGGGCTATGGGATTTTCGGTTATAATTTTCGCTTTATATCTATGGATTTCTGGCTCTACTAAGGTCCTCTGTCTACATGGCTACATAAAGGTTCTATAATGAAACTCTATAAGCAAGGCTTTTTTTTTTCAGCTGGAACTAGTGGAACTCCGTTCCTCCACCTCTGGCTCAGGCTCTCTGCTCACCACTATCGCTCGTAAACACAGAAATCCAGCTTTGGTGTTTACAGGTGACAGCTTATCTCCCACTGGCTCCCATTGTTCTGACCTGCCAAGTGGCTCCCACTAGGTGCAGGATGGGGACAAGGGAGATGCAGGTGCCAACACCCCCACAGGATGATCTCCCTGCAAGTGAGAGAGGTGGAACCACCTACAGTGTGCGGGGAGATACAAGAGTCTTCTGGGTGCTTCAGCTTAATACAACAAGAAAAGTAAGGTGGAAGATGGTGGAGCTTTTAAGGGGGGAGGGGGGGGTGGAGAGAATACAGGGGCAGTAGTGAAGGGTTAAATGCAGAGGTCAGAGCTGAAAAGGGGTGAAAGTGACATGTGGATAGGGAATGCAGAGGCAAGCAGCTGTGGAAGAAGGCTGAACTCTGCACTCTGTGCGTAGCTCACCCCTGAACTCTGCATTCTGTATGCAGCACACCCCTGAACTCTGCACAAAATGTATCCCTGAACTCTGCACGCTGTACATAATGCATCCCCGAAATCTGCACCCTGTACATAATGCATCCCTGAACTCTGCACTCTGTACATAATGCATCCCTGAACTCTACATGTAGCACAACCCTGAACTCTGCACTCTGTACATGATGCACCCCTGAACTCTGCACTCTGTACATGATGCACCCCTGAACTCTGCACTCTGTACATGATGCACCCCTGAACTCTGCACTCTGTACATGATGCACCCCTGAACTCTGCACTCTGTACATGATGCACCCCTGAACTCTACATGTAGCACAACCCTGAACGCTGCACTCTGTACATAATGCACCCCTGAATTCTGCACGTAGCACACCCCTGAACTCTGCACTCTGTACATAATGCATTCCTGAACTCTGCACTCTGCACATAATGCACCCCTGAACTCTGCACTCTGTACATAATGCACCCCTGAACTCTGCACTCTGTACATGATGCACCCCTGAACTCTGCACTCTGTACATGATGCACCCCTGAACTCTGCACTCTGTACATGATGCACCACTGAACTCTGCACTCTGTACATGATGCACCCCTGAACTCTGCACATAATGCACCCCTGAACTCTGCACATAGCGCACCCCTGAATTCTGCACTCTGCACATAGCGCACCCCTGAATTCTGCACTCTGTACATAATGCACCCTTAAACTCTGCATGCAGCATACTCCTGAACTCTGCACATAATGCACCCCTGAACTCTGCACTCTGTACATAATGCACCCCTGAACTCTGCACTCTGTACATAATGCACCCCTGAACTCTGCACTCTGTACATAATGCACCCCTGAACTCTGCACTCTGTACATAATGCACCCCTGAACTCTGCACTCCGTACATAATGCACCCCTGAACTCTGCACTCCGTACATAATACACCCCTGAACTCTGCACTCAGTACATAATGCACCCCTTAACTCTGCACTCTCTATGTAATGCACTGATGGTATTTAATGCCCTTTTAGGACCCTGCCACTATTAGTGAAATTTAACCACAGCCACTATTTGATGCGGCTTTGAGGGTGTGTGTGTAGGAGGGGGGGAGGAGGTTCTGGGGGGGACATGGTTGAGTTCCTGCACCTGTTTTCTGAGAAAAAAAAAAGCCATCTATGAGCATACCAGATTTACTATACCTTGATAAACCAGCCCCACTAGCACACATTCAGACGGATGTATTCCCTTTACTTTACTAAATGCCGACAGAACCGGAAAGATCACTTCATACAGCCCAGTCTTCTTCTGTCACACGGCCATGTTTTCACACAGTGAGGAGCCCGCATGCTCAGTAATACGCTGGAACAAAACCACAGCCTGGGGGCTAATAACTGCAGAGGATGAGAAGTAAAAACGGTCTCCTCAGGCAACAAACTGCTAGAAGTTGTAAATTCTTGGGATGTCTTACATTTGGCACACACTCCTGTCACATGAGCAGCCAGGCTGAGGAATTTCAGTTGCACAAAGCTATACATCTTCCATATACCGTCAATGCTAGTATACAAATACACACTATAACCTGGAAAACACATTTCTATTCTATGCAAAGCAGCCGCCACCCTTACATTTAAAAAAAGGGAAGTGTGGCTATTATTTACCAGAACCATACCGCACCATTTATACAAGTCTCTAAATATAAGAAATATTTACACATAAGGGTGGTAAAATACCACATGGGAAGTGGTAAAAATAGGGCACTGAGATGCAGCAATGGCAGACAGATAGCATTATACACATGCTGTGGCTGAGACCTTTTGCTTGGTGGCAAAATATGATACCCCATGTCACATTTGGTGGGCAAGTGGATGGGGACACACCTCAACCACCATCCAACCGTATGTAATGCACATGGTTGTGCCACAGTGGTATGGACTTTTCAAGGGTTATGACGACAGTGCGGAGGTGGCATATTGCCTCCCAGCCACCTGTCAGCCAACCCCGAAAAGGGATCCACTGTGGATTGCTTTTCAGAGGGGTGGCAAGGACTGCTGTAAGTGTGAATGAGCTCTCCAAAAGAGTAACTTCACCCAACCTAGCTAAAATTTAAATTGCTAATCCCTGATAAGTGTCCCTGCATATAACAAAAAAAAAAAAAAACACACACACACATTAAAGCAGTTGTATACCGCTGGATGTTTTTTTTTTTTCTTCACCCATCTTGCTTCCAGATTCGCAGGCTCCGGCTCTGTGAGAGGGCAGAGCCACGATGATGTCACTCCCTCCAGCGCAGGAGCCGCCATTCACGGCACAGGGCTCTGAAGGAACGGCGCGGGTGTCTGTTCCGTCAGAGCGCATGCACCAGTGATTTCACAGGCTGCATCTAATGTACATATCTCCCCTAAATGATGCATGTTTAGGAGATATTTACACTACCTATAGATAAGCTTTATTATAGGCTTACCTATAAGTAAAAGTCAGTAAAGGAAGTTCACTTCCTCTTATCTGTGGAGTCCAGCATTGTTTTGCTTCCAGCCCAAAGTTCCTCCATGTCACTCTGTTACCATGTAGCCACCATAAAACAAGAACCTACGCATGTGCAGACATGTCACTGGTCTCTTCCTGGTCTATAGGACCTGGCAGAGACCTGCATAGATACTGCACATGCACAAGGTTCCACTGCGGTTCTCCACTAGATCCCATAGACTGGCAAAGATATGTGACTGTCTGCAAATGCACAGGTAGCTTGTGCATGTGCAGACATGACTACGGTCTGCGCATGAATAATATATGGAGCTCGAACACCTAAATATTGCCTCCAGGGATGTTTCCTAGACTTCCTAGAAGGTGCCTGGATGACCTCATCTTTGTCTAGGCAAGGATTCAGGAAGTGAATCCATTCAAAAAAACTGAAAAAAGGTATTTCATGTTAAACAAAAAACATCCAATTATGTAAGAAGGAGGGGGAGGAGGCAGTCACGTAACAATGTTTTCACATGTAAGGTGTCTCCCATCAAGGACTGTCTCCTGACCCGAAGCACGCTCCCAGTGTCCAACAACTGTTAGGCTGCATTCACATGTCAGTGTTTGGATCGCGGGCAGAATCGCCGCGATTCCGCCTGCGATCCGGAGATTATTGCAAATCTCGGGACGCCTGTGCGTTGTCCGTGATTTGCAATAGCCCCCCAAACGCTGAGCGATGTTGCCGCGATTTCCGCCTGCCGAATCGCGGTAACATCGCGCAAAAAAAAAATCGCGGGACGCAATACGCTCCAAAGAAGCTCTTGTACTTTTTTGGGCGTAATGCGTCGAGCAAATTTTTTTTCAGCAATGTTACCGCGATTCGGCAGGCGGAAATCGCGGCAACATCGCTCAGCGTTTGGGGGGCTATTGCAAATCACGGGTAACGCACAGGCATCCCGCGATTTGCAATAATCCCTGGATCGCAGGCGGAATCACGGCGATTCTGCCCGCGATCCAAAAGCTGACATGTGAATGCAGCCTTAAAGGACTTCTTTACACGGCTGGAAGCCCTGGTTCACAAAATGCGATTTGACAGTTAAAAATCACATGACAAGTCGCACCCCATTGCCGTCAATGGAACCATGCAAATTGTTGCGACTCAAGTCGCAGCGACTTTGAAAGGTTCATGCACTACTTTTTTGGGATTTCATTGTCTTTTTCTGTTAAATTAAGTCGCAAGCTGCAATTAAATTGGAGGTGCAAATCACATTGATCTGCGGCTTTGAAATCGCACTGAGGTAGCATGATTTCAAAGCTGCACTGATGTGAACCAGGGCTAAGGGGTGGTAAAAACAGACATTTCTGCCGCAGTTTTACCTCCCCTCACCACCTACCTAAAAAGATAACATACAACCAGAGGGAGCTGTACACATGCCACAGCAAATTTAACAAGGCTTGTCCTTTGCATCACCACCGTTCAAACTCTCCCATCAAAGTCCATGGGACCTCCCAGCTGCATGGTAATCCCATTCAAAATCCCCATTTGAAAAAAAGAAAAAACACCCAAAACAAAAACACAGGAGGCAGCAGGATCTCCTCCTAAATGTATGCAAGCCACTGCTCTACCGCATTCTGAAAAACAATCCATGCCTTGCTTTTCAGAGGGGCGGTAGAGATTGCAGCACATGTAAAATTGGCTTTAATATGTTTGGTAATGCACGATATCTGACCATCTTCTGTCACATCTGCAGTCTCTGACCATTCCCTGTAATAGTCCTTACGTCTCAGGCCTTCTCCTATTGCATGTCTGCACTCTCTGACGGCATTCAGTAGCATTACATTCACTTACTATGTGTGGCCTTCTGGAATGTCAGGGGCTGCACTAGAGACCCCCTACATAAAGCAAGCTGACCAGCAGTGTTTTACCCTTCCAGATTTTATCTGAAGCAAAGAAAACATCCGGCTGGAGTTCCACTTTAATATATAATTAGATTGATGGATCAGGAGTGAGAACACATGGAATAGATCAACATTTCAAATGAAAATAAAATTTGTCATTTAGCAGGTTTCTACCCACACATTTCCTTAATCATTATAAAGCATCAGAATTCTGAGGACTTCAAACATCCCTATAATCGGTATAATTTACATAAAAGAGGTTTTTAGCTTTCAGCATGAAATGTAAAACAAAACCAACCCACGTGTCTCCTGCTTTGGATCAGCAGGAGTTCCCCTTCTCAAAACCATAGAGAGCAACTGTTTCTACCGAGCCGGGGAAGGTTATGGCTGCTAAGAGCTGCTCCACTGTCTGCTGTACAGCCTTGGAAGCTCGTCTGCTATTCAAAAGCTTACGGAGGCTCCATTCATATATATGCGAATTGGATGCGTTTTGAACCGCATACGATTCGCATGATATGTGAATCAAACCAGCTTTCTATGCAGCTTGTTGACATGCAGTGCAGCGACAGGGCAAATTTGCTGCACAGTCCTGTGCATTTTCTAAGCACCGCGGTGCTGTTAAGATGCGAATTCCAGGCTTATTGCCTTCTCTGGAAATGTATCTGCAACGCACATCTCATCGGTTTTAACCAGTTCTGGGAAGGAGAAATGGACAGGGGACGCGTTTCGGGTGTTCCCCCTTCATCAGTAGCTCTGATGAAGGGGGAACACCCCAAAACGCGTAAGCGTTTTTTTGGAGGTCTACATCCTTCCATGGCCTGCGGCAGCTGAGGATGCCCAGTAGAGACCCCTGGTGGTGCCTCATTGCTTATTGCTCGTGTTTCATAATCGTTTTGTGATTATAATGTGTGTATACATGTCTATTACAATAAATTGTTTTAAATATAATGTGCTAGGCTGGTGCGCCCTCTGTCCATTTCTCTTTTCTAGTATCTGCCTTAGGTTACCACGACCCATTGAGAGTGGCAGCACAGCCTGAATTTACTACAATTCGACCCGAATCACATTTTCAGGATACCAGCCGCAAGGCCACCCCTCAAGCGCAGGAGTCATTTGCTCTCTGTACATTAACCAGTTCTGGACCAGAAGATTTGCCCCCTTAATGATCACACCAATTTTTTGCGATTCGGCCCTGCATTATTTTAACGGATAATTGCAACGCTGTACCAAAATAAAATTGATGTCCTTTTTTTCCCACAAATAAGAGATTTCTTTTGGTGGTATTTGATCACCCGTGCGATTTTTATTTTTTGCGCTATAAACAAAAAAAGAGCGACAATTCTGGGGAAAAAAAAAACAATATTTTTCACATTCTGCTATATAACATTCCCAAAAAAAAAAAATCAAAAATTTTTCATCCTTTTAGGCCAATTTGTATTCTGCTACATATTTCTGGTAAAAAAAAAAAAAAAAAAGCATATTTTGATTGGTTTGGTTTGCGCAAAAGTTATTGCGTCTACAAACTAGGGGAAAGATTTGTCATTTTTATTTATTTATTTTTTCTAGTAATGGCGGCGATCTGCCATTTTTAGCGGGACTGACATTGCGGCAGACAGATCGGACCCCTGACATTTTTGACACATTTGGGGGGGACCAGTGACATTACTACAGTAACCAGTGCTAAAAATGTGAAAAATATGCACTGTTACTGTAATGATGACATTGGCAGGGAAGGGGTTAACACAGTGGTGATCAAAGTGTTAAGTGTGAGCCTAGGGGAGTGTCTTCTAACTGTATGGGGGATGGGCTTGTGAAATGACCACAGAGACCTGTGATCTCATATAGAAGGATCACAGGCGCTCTGTGATCATTTCAGAGAGAACGGTTTACAACAGCTGAAAGTCCTTCTCTCTCAGCAGGGAGAGCAAATGCGGGTGCCCGGCGGCAATCGCGGCTGCTGGTCCCGTGGATCGACATTCCCGCTGCCTAGTTAGGGGCAGGAGCATGCCACCATCGACGATGCAAGTATCCCATTGCAGTGGGGTTACTATAGGGGTTATTTGCTCATCTGGTCTAGGGGAGAGAAGAAAAAACGGTTTTAAGCTGGCCATAGATGGAGGGATTTTCTTTCCTGAAATCGCTTGATTCCCCCATCAACACAGTCAGTGTTAATGGGGGAAGCTTTTGTGTTTTCACGGTGGGGAGAGCTATCCTGGCCAGCAGCACGCACAGTGCTTATTGCTATCGGCTATAGCCGCTGGCAATAATTGTATGAAAAGTCCAAAAGGCTGGGTGTACCCAAGTGATCAATCAATCAACTTGGGTACAATCAACCTGCCCATTCATGGGTTGATATTTGAAACGTCTATGGCCGGCTTTACTTCGCTAATCCTTCGCTCAAACCCTTACCCCCCAAAAGGCGGTGCTTCCCCATGATGTCATGACAACCAATGTAGGGCTATGGACCCTTCTCTGGTCTTGATGATGTCAGGACCATAGATCGGTGGATCATGGGGTTATAGATGCTGCTGGTCTAGCTGCATGGAGGAGTTGTAGGTTGGGTAAGTAAATCTCCTTTTACAGTTCCCCTAGGCATAAATGCACAGCCACACTATAAGGGATACATTTTTTCTTTGCCCAGAGTTGGGGTGTAAGCTTGTGATTTCCATCCACCAGGAGGCACTATATGATCCCTTTCACTTTTTCCAGCGGGAGTCCCCAACCACGGACTGGTACCGGTTGGTGTCCTCTTTGCAGCCGGGCTGCGAAGGCTGCACTGTAAGAGGTGTGGTGGGTGACCTGAGAGATGACATCTCTCACCACCTGCCCTGCATCACTGCTGATCTGCATTTACAGCCGGACCACGAAAGCTGCTCCATCAGAGGTGCGGTGAGCGAGCAGAGATTACATCATCTCCCCCACTATTGTTCTTCCCTGAGCTGCGCATGTTCAGGTTTACAAGTTGCATCTGGTGGCAAGTGACAAGCTGCATCTGGTGGCAAGTGATAAGCTGCATCTGGTGGCAAGTAATGTGGAAAGTGACAAGCTGCATCTGGTGGCAAGTGACAAGCTGCATCTGGTGGCAAGTAATGTGGAAAGTGACAAGCTGCTTCTGGTGGCAAGTAATGTGGCAAGTGACAAGCTGCATCTGGTGGCAAGCGACAAGCTGCATCTGGTGGCAAGTAATAAGCAGCATCTGGTGGCAAGTGACAAGCTGCATCTGGTAGCAGGTGACGTGGCAAATGACAAGCTGCATCTGGTGGCAAGTAATGTGGCAAGTGACAAGCTGCATCTGGTGGCAAGCGACGTAGCAAGTGACAAGCTGCATCTGGTGGCAAGTGACAAGCTGCATCTGGTGGCAAGTAATGTGGCAAGTGACAAGCTGCATCTGGTGGCAGGTGACGTGCAAGTGACAAGCTGCTTCTGGTGGCAGGTGACTTGGCAAATGACAAGCTGCATCTGGTGGCAGGGGACTTGGCAAATGACAAGCTGCATATGGTGGCAGGCAAGTGACAAGCTGCATCTTGTGGCAGGCGACATGGCAAGTGACAAGCTGCATCTGGTGGCAGGCAAGTGACAAGCTGCATCTGGTGAGAGGTGACATGGCAAGGGATGAGCTGCATCTGGTGAGAGGTGACATGGCAAGGGATGAGCTGCATCTGGTGAGAGGTGACATGGCAAGTGAGACACTCAGGGCTCCCACTGATCCTGATTCTGTATTCCGAGGAGTTGAGCTATTTCATTTCATATTACAATGTAATAATAGAAATATTGTACTTCAATCATCCTGACACCATACCAACCATGGTGCCGTGATAATTGAATGCTACTATTGCACCCTCACTTTAGGAGATGTAGAACACTACTAAAACTATTACAGTTTCCAATAATAAATGCATCTTTACATAGATCATATGGGTGTAGCAGGCTGCCCTCATAATGCACACAAGGCCATGCTGTGACAGCTGGAGTTGAAGTATTTTATCACATGCTTTCCAATTTTCCCATATGGCTCGAATTCTGACATAATGAATACCTCCGGGCCTCATAAACGTATAAAATGAGGCAATGATGAGGCCAAACCTGTAATGTTGTGAATTACATGGAAGTATGCAACATCAAAAGCCCCTTCATACATCTCAGGCCCCATTCACACCTGAGCGTATCGTTTTCAGGCGTTTTCTTGGGCGTTTTTCCAGGCTATTTTTGGGTGTTTGGAGGCAGGCATTGACATCTGACCAAAAACGCTGGTATTCTGCAAAAAAAAGGAGTTCATGTACTTTTTTGAGCTTTAGGAGTTTTGCTTCAGGTGACAAAACGCTCATATGTGAACAGGGGCCATTAAAATGAATAGGATTTTGCTTGGGCGCTTTGGAAATTCAGAGATGAGCGTTTTATGAGCTGAAAAAACGCTCAGGTGTGACCAAGGCTTAATACCTGTGTGGAATGAGTCATGTGTCAAAATATTTCTGGTTGGCTGGACTTTGCTGGTCTCCTTGAAGTAAAATGGCTGCTTTTATATGTTCAAGGTAACAAATGGGCAACAAACACGCAGCAACAAAGTCAGTCCTCCTCATCTGCCAAACTGTTTCAGGTTACAGATTTCAGGTATTGATGCCAATTAAAGTGTATGTAAACCCTAACCATAAACATCTCAATTTTGCAGGAAGATCCTATGTGAAATCATATCCATATGCTGTGGGCATATTAACGTTTGTGCTAACATTTAAGCTGGATACACACTATACAATTGTCTGGAATCAGCATGGTGGGTGTTGCTGGGTAGGGTAGAGGAAGCTCAGAGAACGTCCCTTCACTGATACTCCCCTCCATGAATGAACTTAGAAGTGCCATATATTACATCACTACTGGGATCAGCGTCATTATTACCCAGCTGTTAAAAAACAGCTAAATAAGTGTGATCTGTGCTCCATTGGCTTCAGTGCAGGGGAAGGGAATGGATACATCAGGAGTCTAATAGAACCCACACATCTTATTAAAGAGATCCTATAATTACAATGTACTTGATGTCAGTGGGAGTAATAGTGCCCCATCATGGGTGTCAGTGGGAGGACTAGTGCCCCATCATTAAGGTCAGTGGGAGGACTAGTGTCCCATCATTAAGGTCAGTGGGAGGACTAGTGCCCCATCATTAAGGTCAGTGGGAGGTCTAGTGCCCCATCATGGGTGCCAGTGGGAGGACTAGTGCCCCATCATTAAGGTCAGTGGGAGGACTAGTGCCCCATCATGGGTGCCAGTGGGAGGACTAGTGCCCCATCATTAAGGTCAGTGGGAGTAATAGTGCCCCATCATTGGTGCCAGTGGGAGGAATAGTGCCCATCATTGGTGTCAGTGGGAGGAATAGTGCCCCATCATTGGTGTCAGCGGGAGGAATAGTGCCCCATCATTGGTGTCAGTAGGAGAATTAATTCCCAATCGCTGGTGTCAGTGGAAGAAATAGTACCCCATTGTTGGTGTCAGTGGGAGGAATAGGGCTTCATATCAGTGGAAGGGGTAGTGCCCCATGGGCAAGATAAATGCAAGCAAAGAGCCAAATCCGGCCAATGGACCACAGATTAGAGACCCCCTGACTTAGAGGGATATTGGTCCCCTATGTGATAAGCGATATAAATAAGAAACAAATAAATAGGTTTAAAAAAAAAAAAAAAAAAGTTTTTATTGCCCCCGCCCTCTCCTCTGCCACCATGTACATACATAAGTAAAACGCATGTATTGTAGGTATCTATATCAAAAACAAACATGAAGGAAAATACACGTTATATATCACTATGCATGCCGGAGCAAAAGCATAAATTCCAGGGCCATTATTCACAATTGATTCTAAATGGATGACTTGTAAGGTGCTTTCGGGCAAATCATCCAGTATTTTCCTGTACTTGAGGGGTCTTTAGTGGGATAAAACATGGGGAAATGTTTACGTATTGCAGAAATGTAACGCATATAATGCAGTTTTTCCACCCCCACCTACCCATCTAAATCTTAGGGCTGTACATGAGTCATGGCCACTGTTGCACTTGACAGGCTATACCGCCACCCATTTAAGTCTACAGGGCTGTGCCCCAACCGTGCTGTAACTGCGTTTAATGCATGTGGTTGGAGCCTGGTGATTCAGACTTTTTAGGCTTATAGCGGTGGTGAACCGCTGGGCATTTTTTTTTTTTTTTTACCATCCTGAAAGGTAAAGGCATAAAGTGCTAGTATGCATCACACACTAGCACATTATGTTAAACTTGCCTTAAAACTAAGCCCTCCCTTGCCGAGATCTCAGAGCTGCAGCGGGCTCCCATCATGCTTCCGGCTTTGCGGACTCCGGCTCTGTGACTGGCCGGAGCTGCGATGACATCACTCCCACGGGGAGCCACCAGTTACGTCACAGGGCTTGGAGGGAATGGCGCGGCTGGCCATTCCTTCAGAGCGCATGCGCCAGGGATGTCACCGGCTGCAAAGAATGTAAACAACGGAATTTTTGTAAAGTCTTACCGTAAAATTCCTTTCTCTGAGTCCTCCGACAGTCGCCGCCCACTCATACAGTCTTCACCAATGGGGGTATTGACACGTGTCTGTACCTCCAAATAGCACCCTAAAGTGACACAGGAGAGGGGACCCCACAGACCCACACAGTGCACTTGCTGTGAGAAAAACCCCTGCAGGGACCGGGATCAGGGAGCCCAAAAAACGCACAGACATGAGGGGATAACACAGACACACAGGACTGCCAGCCCCAGACAGAGGCCCCACACAGAATGTACTTACCTGTACTCGATGGCGTAGGGTGCCTCTCATCGACGGGATACTGCCACCCTCAGATGGCAAGGGTGCCGTCAGCCAAAAAACGCAGGACGCTAGCAGTGCACGGAGAACCGTGGATGAGACGTCCGAGTGAGGTAGCCACCTCGCAGGCTGCATCCCTGAGGACAGGGATGGGTCGTTTGCGAGGCCAGGGCGAACACATAGCCTGCTAAATTCTCGATGGCGGGCTGGGATTCCATCAGGCCCTCTGTCCTGGAAAACCAAGACGACCAGTCCGACTCCCAGCTCCGCAAATGCCGTCTTAATCCGAAGATCCGACTAACGCTGACAAAATAAACAGCTAGTAGTGCAAAGAAAAAACACATTTGCAGTAAATAAAATCATAAAAATAGAAGAAAGGCTGAGACTCAAGCCCCAGCACAGGGAAGCCTATCTTACTCCTTAACTAGGCAGAAGACAAACTGAGTTGGGATGGCTGATGCATTGGGTATTGGACCAGTGGGACAGCCCCCATAGGTGTGTCTATGTAAATGCTTTGTTTTTTAACAAGTCTTATGCCTAGTTACTCCTGTGGAGATGAAGTCAATACTCCCATTGGTGAAGACTGTATGAGTGGGCGGCGACTGCCGGAGGACGTAAGAGAAATCTATATATTTTATCTATATATTTACACTACCTATAGGTAAGCCTTATTATAGGCTTACCTATAGGTAAAAGTAAATGTATGGAACTTTACTTCCACTTTAAAATAGAAGGTTGGACACAACATATCGCCTCTCCACTACTTGTCAAAAACCCACTGAAAAGCGATCCATTTTTCAGAGTGGCAGCAGGCGCTGCCACACAGAGGCCTTAGTGCCATGACATCTACATGCCCTGCACGAAAGAACCAGAAAAAAAAGAATATTGTATACTTTGCAGAAACAACAAAACAAGGCACCATCCCATCAGCCACAACCTCTCTACCACCTTATTTTTTGGCTGAGACCTCGCACTGCGTTCACCTGTTTCCTAGTCTGGTTGTGACCCCGTAGGCCGAGAGCCAAAATATCTTTTCAACACACACCCTTTCCTGGCTGAGAATATTTGCTGAGGAAGTTCCAGACACATGACAAATCACGGACATGAGAGAGCGAGCGAAAAATCCGGCATGCCCGGGGAAGACCACAGGGACAAAGAGAGGAACTTGTGCACATATATCACATTATCTGATTGCAGACCATGACTTGCTATTTACAATATCATTAGCTCATCAAAACATTTGCTTATAATCCCTTTGATATATTCTGAATCGTTTATTTTTCCTCTTCTGGTTACCTCTCTGCTGGGTTGCGCAAGGTGAAATATGAGTTCTCTAGACCTCAAAATATGGAACATTAACCAGTTCAGCTCTTGCACACGTTTACCACTTTTAAGCCACAACAATTTCACATTTCTGCTGTAAGTCTATTATTTTACCTATAACTGGGGTCATAAACCACTTCCCGACCACCCGCCACAGATTTAATGCGGCAGGGCGGCTCTCCTACAGTCTACGTCGGTCGCGCGCTGGAAGCAAGGGGGCAAGCGCGGCGCGCTCCCGCCCCCACTCAGCAGCGGGTAAGCCATGCACAGGTCAGGCAGCTCCGATTGCCGCCTGATACCCATGATCGCTCCCCGCTGAGAGAGAAGGACGGTCGGCTGTCGTAAACACAACCAACCGTCCTTCTCCCTGCAATGATCATAGAGCCCATGTGATCCTTCTATATAGGATCACATCTCTATGGTCATTTCACAAGCCACACCCCCCCCAGTTAGAATAACTCCCCTAGGCTTACATTTAACCCCTTGATCCCCCACAGGGTTAACCCCTTCCCTGCCAGTGTCATTATTACAGTAACTGCATATTTTTAGCACAGATTACTGTAGTAAAGTCACTGGTACCCCCAGAAGTGTCTAAAATGTCAGTTAGGGGTCCAATCTGTCCGCTGCAATGTCACAGTCCTGCAAAAAATCGCAGCTCGCCGCCATTACTAGTAAAAAAAATAAAAAATAATAATACAAATTACAAATCTTTTCCGTAGTTAGTAGACGCAATAACTTTTGCGCAAACCAATCAAAATACGCTTATTGCTAATTTTGTTTACCAAAAATATGTAGCAGAAAACAAAATGTTAAAAATTTTTGTTTTACATTTTTTTTTTTTTTTTTGAGAATGTCATATAGCAGAATGTGAGAAATATTGTTTTGTTTTTTTTTTTTCAAAAAATTGTCGCTCTTTTTTTGTTTATAGTGCAAAAAATTAAAATCGCACAGGTGATCAAATACCACCAAAAGAAAGCTCTATTTGTGGGAAAAAAAGGACATCAATTTTATTTGGGTGTAGCATTACACCACCGAGCAATTGTCCGTTAAAGTAACGCAGTGCCGAATCCCAAAATAGGGCCTGGTCATTAAAGCGGAGTTCCACCCTGGAATTTTTTTTTTTTTAAAAAATACCCCCGGGACAGTCAGGGCTAGTGCATTCCACAATGGCTAGCCTCTGATCTGTCCCGGGTTGCACTTACCTGTTAGGACAAATACTTACCTTGAAAAAGTCTTGTCCAGCGCTGCCATCTCAGATGTGGGCAGCTTGAAGCCAGCGCGATCCTCTACGGCGTCCTCTTCCGCCTTCTTCGGTCCCACGATGCCCTGCGCCGGCCCCACCGTCACTTCCGGGTCGCGCGCGTCATCCCTCCACAGCTTCTGGGCATGCCCAGAAGCTGTTTAGAAGGGGATGACGCGCGCGCCCCGGAACTGACGTCGGGGCCGGTGCAGGCACAATGATTCCTGGGAGCGATGACGTTCAGCTCCCAGGAATCATTGCAGAGCCAGGAAGTGACGACGGGCCGCGGCCGAGGAAGGAGGAAGAAGGAAGTAAGGTAAGTATATTTTCTTCGCTACGAGGTAAGTAAAAAAAAAAGGGATTAGCCATTTGTTTTTCAGGTGACCCGGAGCGAGAAGATGGAGGTAAGTATAAAATTTAAGGGGACAAATCCTTCCAGTCTTAAAGTGGTTAATAACAGAAAGTAGGCCTGCACGATATTGGAAAAAAAATATATTGCGATATTTTTTTTCCAACGATATATATTGCGATATTGTGGGACCTGTCCTTTATATGGAGAAATATAAAGGAGGTTGGCTGCAGCCCACTTCAAAATATAACCCTGGAAGGGGTTATATAATAGATTATAAAAAGGAAGAGGAAGTGATTGGTGCTGCCAGTATATATGTGAAATACAATAAATAATCTATATTGACATGGTGTGTATACAAAAAGGGAAAAGTAGATGTATGTATGTATATGTAGAGGAAAATAAATTATTAATATATAAATCACCTCTGAATTATTAATAATTTATTTTCCTCTACATATACATACATCTACTTTTCCCTTTTTGTATACACACCATGTCAATATAGATTATTTATTGTATTTCACATATATACTGCTACTGGCAGTGGTGGTAGGAGGCTGGAGCGGTGGATTAGAAAGGAGCACAGCCGCATGCCATACATTACATTACTCACTCGTCTCGTGCAGGCTGCAGCCCGCCCCACACGTTCAGTGAGTCTCACTCTCCGCCCTAGTTTTCTCAATGGCACAGTCAGGGAGCCAATCACGCCGTGAGTAGCGGCACAGCGAACCAATCAGATGTGTAGGCACGCGTGATTGGTTAGCTGTGCAGCTGCTCACGGCGTGATTGGTTGCTTGAATGTGCCATTGAAAAAACTAGGGCGGAGAGTGAGACTCACTGAACGTGTGGGGCGGGCTGCAGCCTGCAGTGGATTGGATGTGTGAGTTCTCCTCCGACCTAACACGCCTAACACGGAAGTCTGCGACTCTGCGAGTCCTTCTGTCCTCCTCCGAGTCCCTCCCCCTGCCTATGCAAATATCGTGACCTCGGCGATATGAATATCGCCTACGGCCACAGAACGATAGTCGATATCATATCGACTATCGTTCAGCCCTAACAGAAAGCAATTCAAATTTTAGCTCTCATCAACACCATTTGCACTGGTGCCCTTCTACAGAGCTACGTTGCAGTGACATGCTCTGGAAAAAAAAAAAAAAAGTACTGCAGGTAGTACTTTATTCAGTTTAGCAGGCAGCAGCCACAACCACCGCATCCCAACACCTCTGTGTGAATAGAAATGAAAGTTGTAAAGTCAGGTTTTTTGTTTCTTAATGCATTCAGATAAAAAGCCTTCTGTGTGTAGCAGCCTACCCAGCACCACTAATTCTTATCTGAGCCCCCTCTCTGTGCAGCGAGTCCCTCGGCCATCCAGGACTCTCTCTCCTGTTTGGCTGAGACACAGCCGCGGTGCCATTGGCTCCCGCAGCTATCAAAGTCAGTTAGCCAACCAGGAGAGAGAGGGGGCGGGGCCTAACAGCAGCTCTGTGTCTGAATGGAGACACGGAGCTGCAGCTTGACTCACTAAAAGGGAGGGGCCAGGAGCAGCAACGAGGGACCCGAGAAGAGGAAGATCTGGGCTGCCATGTGCAAAACCTACTGCACAGAGAAGGCAAGCATAACATGTTTGTTATTTAAAAAAAAAAAAACCATGAGACTTTACAATCACTTTAACCACTTTCCAACCGGCCATTGTAAAAATACGGCGGCAAAGTGGTTGTGTAGTTCTGAGACGCCGTTCCTGAACGGCGTCTCAGAAATGTGCTCCCGCGCGCCCCCTGGGGCGCGCACACAGGAGTATCCATGCTCGCCGGGTCCCGGGGACCCAACGCATCACGGATCGTGGTAAAGGGCCAATGAGAGCGGTCCGTTACCACGTGATCGCTCCGTCCAATGACGGAGCGATCACGTCACAACAAACCGGTGCATGTCCGGTTCATTTCTCTCCTTGGACGCTGTACATAGCAATCGGTACAGGGTGCGAGGAGAGGAGAGGAGAGAAATTGCAGCTGCACGCCTCCTCTGCCTCAACTGTGCCCCATTAGTGCCTCAGCCGTGCCCCATCCAAGCATCATCCGTGCCTCATCCATGCATTATCCGTGCCTCATCCATGCCCACCCATGCCACCTCAGTGCTCATCAATGCCACATCCATGCCCACCCATGCCACCTCAGTGCTCATCCATGCCTCATCTGTGCGACATCTGTGCCTGCCCATGCTGTCTCAGTGCTCATCCATGCCACATCCATGCTCATCCATCCCACATCTGTGCCCGCTCATGCCACCTCAGTGCTCATTAATGCCACATCCATGCTCATCCATCCCACATCTGTGCTCATCCATGCCACGTCAGTGCTCATTCGTGCCACGTCAGTGCCACCTCAGTGCTCATCCGTGCCACGTCAGTGGTCATCCGTGCAACGTCAATGCCACGTCAGTGCTCATCCATGCCATGTCAGTGCTCATCCATGCCACATCAGTGCACATCCGTGCCACATCAAAGCCACGTCAGTGCTCATCTGTGTCACATCCATGCCACTTCAGTGCTCATCCGTGTCACGTCAGTGCTCATCCATGCCACATCAGTGCACATCCGTGCCACATCAAAGCCACGTCAGTGCTCATCTGTGTCACATCCATGCCACTTCAGTGCTCATCCGTGTCACGTCAGTGCTCATCCATGCCACATCAGTGCTCATCCGTACCACATCAATTCCACGTCAGTGCTCATCCGTGCCACATCCATGCCACGTCAGTGCTCAGCCATGCCACATCCATGTCACGTCAGTGCTCATCCATGCCACTTCAGTGCTCATCCGTGCCACATCCATGCCACATCAGTGCTCATCCGTGCCACATCCATGCCACGTCAGTGCTCATCTGTGCCACATCCATGCCACGTCAGTGCTCATCCATGCCACGTCAGTGCTCATCCGTGCCACATCCATGCCACGTCAGTGCTCATCCGTGCCACATCCATGCCATGTCACTGCTCATGTGTGTCACATCCATGCCACGTCAGGGTGCTCATCTGTGCCTCATCCGTGCCACATCAATGCCACGTCAGGGCTAATCCATGCCACATCAGTGCTCATCAGTGCCACATCCATCCCACGTCAGTGCTCATCCGTGCCATATCAGTGCTCATCAGTGCCACATCCATGCCACGTCAGTTCTCATCAGTGCCGCATCCATGCCACATCAGTGCTCATCAGTGCCACATCCATTCCACGTCAGTGCTCATCAGTGCCACATCCATGCCACGTCAGTGCTCATCTGGGCCACATCCATGCCACTACAATGCTTATCAGTGCCCGACAGTGTCTCACAAAATTGTAATGGGAAGTCAGGAAATGACGGTGCTCCCTGCATGTTGGGCCTCTGTATGTAGTCAGGCTGTGGAAAAGTGTCACATATGTGGTATCGCCATACTCAGGAGGAGTGGCAGAATGTATTTTGGGGTGTCATTTTTGCTATGTATGTGCTATGTGTTAGAAATGTCTAATAAATGGACAATTTTGTGTAAAAAAAAAAAAAAAAAAAAATGCGTTTTGGTTTTCTTTCCACATTTTCCAAAAACTTGTGGAAAAAAATGACGTGTTCAAAAGACTCATTATGCCTCCTAGATCATGTGTTGGGGTGTTTTCTTTCCAAAATGGGGTAATTTTGTGGGTAATTCCATTGTCCAGGTGCTCCAGGACTTTCAAAAGTGTGATAGGTCGTCAGAAAATTGTGTGTGTAATTTTTGCTTCTAGAACACCTGACGGTGCTCCTTGGATGTTGGGCCTCTGTATGTGGTCAGGCTGTGGAAAAGTGTCACACATGTGGTATCGCCATACTCAGGAGGAGTAGCAGAATGTATTTTGGGGTGTAGTTGCAAGTATGCCTATACAGTGTGTAAGAAATAACTTCGTAATATGACCGTTTTGTGAAAAATAAAAAAAAAATCTTAATTTTGCAAAGAATTGTGGGAAAAAATTACAACTTCAAAAAACTCACCATGCCTCTTACTAAATACCTCGGAATGTCTACTTTCCAAAAAGGGGTCATTTGGGGGGTATTTGTACTGTCCTGAATGGTTAGGGTCTCAAGAAATGATATAGGCCGTCAGTACTTTAGGTGTGATCAATTTTCAATGATTGGCACCTTAGCTTGTAGACTCTGTAACTTTCACAAAGACCAAAAAATGTATACTTATTTGGGTTATTTTTACTAAAGATATGTAGCAGTATAAATTTTAGTCAAAATTTATGAAGAAAAATGACTAAATTTGCAAAATTTAAAACCAAAACGAAGAAAAATGCATTTTTTTTACAAAATTTTCGGTCTTTTTTCATTTATAGCGCAAAAAATAAAAAACCCAATTATGTTTGTGTAAAAAAAAAAAAAGGATGAAAATTTCATATGGGGACAGTGTTGCATAACTGAGTAATTGTCATTCAAAATGTGAGAGCACTGAAAGATGAAAATTGGTCTGGTTAGGAAGGGGGGTTTAAGTGCCCAGTGGGTAAGTGGTTAAAGTGTAAGTCCACCCCAACACTAAAATCCCTGCATCTTTAGACCTCCACGATCTAAGACTGACTTATCTAGCCCTGTAAAGAAATCGCTACACATGCCTTTTTTGAAGCCACTACGGTTCAGTCTCCAGCGGCGGAAGCTCTGGAGAGGGCACAGCCAGTAACGGCTGTGAAATGAAAGGGGAGTGACATCACTCAGACTTATTATGGGGCTCCATTGTCGGCCGTATCCTCTGCACCCGCCTACACAGCGAAGCCGCGGCTCACAGCTCAGCATGGAATCTGGTATACAGATTTTTTTTCATTTCAGGGCTAGAAGTTAGTGTTAGATCATGGATGTCTGTAGATACAGGGGTTTTATAGTGTTAGGGTGGACTTACACTTTAATGAAATGACACTTCTGAATAAAGTTCTAACAAAAAAAAAAAGTGAGATACGCTGAGATCGGTGCTTCGGCATCTAATGCGAATGGACCCTAAAGAAGGGCTTGACAAATTTGCTTTGAATCTAGGAGCCAGCTAAATAACTTAGGAGACAGTTTTTTTTTTTAACCAACAAAGCTTACAGGTAGAAAAGGTGAACTTATCCTTTAACCCAGGGGTCTCCAACCCCCCGAACCAGTACCAGTCCAAGGTCCGTTGATGACTGGGTTTCACAGCAGCAGATGAGCGGCGACTGCAGTTCGCACAGGGCTATCACAGGCAGCGGTCGTCGCTCACCACCTGCTGTGCGGATATGCCTGTTTTTCCTCTCCGGACTCCTTCACCCGCCCCGCCTACAATGTCATCAAATCAGCAGGGCAGGGGATGGGAGGAGCTACAGATCGGAATGCAGAACTCCTCCCATCCTCCTGATAGGATGACATCATCAGGCAAGGCAGACTGCTAGGGCACGGTGATGGAGGAGGCGATGATTGCTAGGGGCACTGTAATATAAAGGGGACTTCACTGTGATCATTACAGGGCCCCTTTACAGTGCAGTCCCCTTTATATCACAGCCCCCCTTTACAGTGCAGTCCCCTTTATATCACAGCCCCCCTTTACAGTGCAGTCCTCTTTATATCACAGCCTCTCTTTACAGTGCAGTCCCCATTACATTAATGTAAAGGGGCCTGCACTGTAATGTAAAGAGTGGCTGTGATGTGAAGGGGAACTAAAGACACTGATATAACGGGGGCTGAGGATAGGCCGCAGCTCTATGTCTAAATGGACACGCAGCTGTGACTCGGCATGGGTGCCCCCAAAGCAAGCTGCTTGCTGTGGGTGCACCCAACAGAAAGGAGGGGCCAGGAGCACCAAAACGGGACCCGAGAAGAGGAGGATCCGGGCTTCCCTGTGAGTAGCTAAGTAAAACATGTTTATTATTCTTAATTTAAAAAAAAATAACGAGACTTTACAATCACTGTAAATGGTCAATGGTTGAGGAAACTGTAAACGGGGACCCGGACGTTGTACACATCCGTTCCGGGTCCGCAACAAAAAGCGGAGGAAAGCGGACATGTATCCTCCTTCCTCTCCTCCCAGCAGCACCTGCTAGGCCGGTCCTGGGCTGGCAGATGGGCAAGTGGAGCATGCGGGGTGTGTGGAAGCATTCGGGTGGCAGCCCACATGCCAGGACGCAATTTCTTGCCGCCATGGTGCTGGGATTGGTCGAGCCCTGACCTAAAGACTCGTCCACACAAGCCCGCTAGTCAAAACGCTGCTGCCTGCTCGGGGCAAGGGGTGTTGTGATGCACATTTTAGTTCATCACCCAGCTCCCTTTTTTTTTTTTTAATTATTTAATCTTCATTCATGTCACGGCACAGTAGCTCAATGCGTTGCTCTTCCTGTGTGGTGACATGCAGGACCATCCGGATTTGTGCAATATCATGCAAACATGTTGTATAAAAAAAAAAAAAAAAAAAAAAGCACAGCTCTGGAACCAGTAAAACGCCACGTTCTGGTCGTGACACACAGCAAACTATTGTTTCCGTGTCAGTGCAGTTACCTGTGTTTTTCCATTAGGAAAAAAACACAGGTAACTGCACATTGTGTGAATGGGCCCTTATTCTATAATTTATCTAGATAGCAAAAATTTGTTTTCGCTACAAAGCATTGCAGTTATACATTATAAAATGCTTTATTGTTTCAAATGAAGCCTTGAAATACAAGGAAAAACTTTATATTAAATACGTTTGCATAGAAACAGTAAAATGATTGTGCAGCTTCTCCTATTTTATAGATCTCAATAGCTAAAACGGTGAACTATATGCAAAACTTTTTGTAACTAAGGGAAAGTTATAACCTCTATCAGTTTATTTTTTTGCCATCTGTGTCCCATTGGGGAGATTCCTTTACTTCCTGTCCCACAGCCAAACAGGAAGTGAGAGGAAATCCCTGCAAATTAAAGTGGAACTTCACTCTCCCAATCAATATTGATTATTTTTAATCCTCATGCTGATATCATTAGTAAATAGATAGGAAAGTATATCATTTACTGGTTTTAAAACTTTTTTATATAGATTTCTTCAGATACTTCCTGGTTTCTTGCCTAGGCAAATTATGTCACACATCCCAAGAGTCTTCAGGAGGGAAGGAGGAGTTTTCCCAACTAAGCACACTCTCCTGCATGCATGCTTAAGCTAAGGGCAAATGGATTCCAGGAAGTAAATGCTACATGAATCATTTGCCCTTTCTCAACATGGCCACAGCCAAAAATACTAAGCTGTTGTGTTTTAAAGTGATTTCTCATCAAAATAAAGCATGGATTAATGGGGGAGTTTGCTTTAAATATTAAAAAATAATTAATTAGTGTTTTTGGTGCTCAGATGCAGTGAAGAGCCACTTTAAGGGAATCCTTTGAGGACTCCCATTGGAAGATTTCCTCTCTATTACTTTTCTTTTTTCTAGCCCTCATCCTGGCAGGTCATGTTGGACAGCTCTGTCTGCCCCTTCTTCCATCTGTCCTGTTTTGTGCTGCCGGCCCATTTTGGATCCTTTAGTCACAGTTCCCGGGTCAGAAGTCTCCGGTAGCTGCCGGTGCGACTTTGGCATGCAGCATCCTGCATCTTTGTGAACATGGATCCCTTAGTCCGATTCCCACATTCCAATCGACCCGATACATTTCCATGTTCATTACTATGTTATATTTTTTAACCATTTTACTTTATAAATTATGTCTATGCACCAACCCCTGAAGAGTGAATATGAACTTAAGAAACGCACTGGGTCACCGTAGATGCTATGACACATTTACCATGGACTATTTGATTACTCGTGTTAGCGAAGGCCCACGGGATTTTGATCACAAAAAAGTGTAAAGCAAGATTTAAAACGTATATTGCTGCCATGTATCTATCCAGACTTTACTGATTTGGGTGTTGGGAGAGGATCTATATTGAATAGTGAATATCTACCCCACTCAGGAATTTTTATGCTGCAATATATTCTGAAGTAAAGAATCAGATCCTTGTGCTCATTTTGATTGCCCCTCCTGTGGTTGACTGCAATATCCGATATCACCTGTGGGCCTTCAGGTTGGGACACCTTTGTTTCCCTTCCTGCCTTTTTTGATATACAAGCTGGACACCACATTTATCTTTCAACGCAATTCCTTTTGATGTAGCAAAATATGTCCCCTGAAGAAACCAAAATAAAAGGTGAAATATGTCGGGATTGCTACACTGCAATTTTCTATTGCAATGGATACATAGATTGGTTCTAAGTTTTTAATATGTGGTCATTTATATGTTTTTTTTTTTTTAAATATTAAATAAAATGATTGAATTTTAATATGGTTTGACTAAGAGTTATTGGCACCTTAAAAACCCCAGCGATCCTATTTTTTCTTGTGTGTTCTATTTGATTACTGTATCTACCCATGTAATGGATTTGTATACTTGAGCCAACTGTTTGGCATCATGACACCTTTTTCCAGTTCTATTGGTGGCATATACTCAAACTTTTACTGTTTTTATTACTGGTTATGTGGCGCTTCATCTAAAGTCTAAAAGTGCGACTGAGTGTTGTGCGTCTGACCGGGTTGTGCGTCTGAGAGTGTTGTGCAACTGTGGGCGTTGTGCGACTGAGTGTTGTGCGACTGACCAGGCTGTGCGATTGTGAGAGTGTTGTGCGACTGAGTGTCAAGTGAATGTAGCGGAGTACCAGAGGGTGAGAAGGTAGAGTTAGGAAGCTAGGAAACAGCCACACAGGACAGACTTTTATTACTAAATCCCCATTAGATTAGTAGGTACAATGCCCGGCGGGTGTGGAGATGCGACTCGGTGTACATCTCGTGATATGTATGCGTTCCTCGATCATGCGATGATGTAAGCTTGTTGCTTCCCTGGAACATCAGGTCCTGAATCTAGGGAAGCAGCTGGCAACACTGAGCCGAATGTCCATACCGAAGAAGAGCCGGGATCGTACCCGTCAGGCGCAGGCAGGGGCCAGCACAGAGGTGGGCGGAGTATTGGAAGTGCAGGCATCAGAGCAGAGTAGAAGGGTGACAGTTATGCCCCATACACACGTGCAGATTATCTGCAGACTTTTGTCTGCAGACTTACCTTTTCTATGTAGTGCAAGGGCCTGCCGGATTGCATACAAATTGAAAGTGTTTAGGTTTGACCTCATATTATATGGTTTTGGTAAGTCTGCAGACAAAAGTCTGCAGATAATCTGCACGTGTGTATGGGGCATAAGGAGGGTTTAGAAGGGGACAAGGCAAGGAGGCTGGTCCTGGGCTGGAGCACCACAATAGATACGCCCCGCTGCGTGATGTTGGGGAAACCAGTCAGGGACCAGCATTGCTGGAGCAGAGCGATGCCCCTAGCTGCCAGGGGAAGAACTCCTCCAGTGAGGCTGGGAGAAAGGGAAAGGAAAGACAGGTGCTGGTGGTAGGGGACTCAATTATTAGGACAGACAGTGCAATCTGCCACAAAGACCATGTGCGCCGAACAGTCTGTTGTTTACCGGGCGCTTGGGTTCGGCACATCGCGGATCGGGTGGACAGATTACTGGGTGGGGCTGGGGAAGACCCAGCTGTCATGGTACACGTAAAACGATTTCAGGGACTTAGGAGCTAAGTTGAGGACTAGGGCCTCCAAGGTAGTATTTTCAGAAACACTACCTGTACCTCGAGCCTTACCAGAGAGGCATCGGGAGATTAGGGAAGTTAACAAGTGGCTGAGGAGCTGGTGTAGTAAGGAGGGTTTCGGGTTCCTGGAGAACTGGCCCGACTTCTCAGTCGGCCACCGGCTCGTTGGTAGGAACGGATTGAACCTAAATGGGGAGGGTGCAACCGTACTGGGTGAGAGGATGGCCATAAAGTTAGAGGGGCTTTTAAACTAGGTGATGGGGGGAGGGTACAGATGTAGAATTAGCCAGTGGAAAGCGAGATTCAGAGGGCAGAAATGGGGACATTAGTGGTAGGGTGCTCGGAGCTCCTAAATCCAGGGTGGGTATGGGGAAAAATCAAGAGAGCAGCCTAAAAACATCAAATGAGGATATATGTAAACGGTCAAAATTACGAGGCTTGTATACCAATGCCAGAAGCCTGGCTAAAAAGATGGGAGAGCTGGAGCTGCTGATGTTTGAGGAAGACTTCGATTTTGTGGGGATAACAGACTTGGTTTGACAGCTCTCATGACTGGATGGCGACCATTCAGGGGTATTCCCTTTATCGCAGAGAGAGAAGGTAAAAAAGGGGGAGGGGTATGTCTGTATATTAAGAACAGTGTACAGGTAAATATGAGGGATGATATTAATAATGGAGCTATGGACGAGGCAGAATCCCCATGGGTAGAACTTCAAAGGGAAGGCACTGTTGGGAAGGTAATATTGGGCGTATGCTATAGGCCCCCAACCAGAGGGGGGGGGGAGGGGGAGGCAGACCTCCTTTTACAGATAGGATTGGCAGCAAGGATGGGAAATGTCATTATAATGGGGGACTTTAATTATCCAGATATAGACTGGGCAAAAGGAACCACGCATTCAGCCAAGGCTCGGCAGTTCCTAAATATTTTGCAGGACAATTTCATGGGTCAGATGGTGAATGCACCGAGAAGAAACAATGCGGTACTTGACCTACTGATTACCAACAAAACAGACCTGCTCACGGATATAGAAATACAGGGCAACTTAGGAAACAGTGACCATAGGTCAATTCGTTTCAGTATTAATTATAGTAATAGGAAACACAAGGGCAATATAAGGACACTGAATTTCAAAAGAGCCAATTTCCCAAAACTGCGCTCTCTGCTAGAAAATATCAAATGGGATAGAACCCTGGGAACAAAGAACACGGAGGAAAAATGGGAGTGCTTCAAAAGCATACTAAACAAAAGGGATTGGCCAGTGCATTCCAAAGGGAAATACATTTAAAAGAGCAAAACTAAACCCTGGGTGGCTAAACTCCAACATAAAAATGCATATTAATACTAAAGGAAAGGCCTTCAAAAAAATACAAGACCGAGGGGTCATTGGCAGCATTCAAGCATTGCAAAGAGTGTAATAAGAAATGTAAAGACAAAATCAGGGCGGCTAAAATAGAACAAGAGAGACATATAGCGAAAGAGAGTAACAAGAACCCCAAGAAATTCTTTAAGTATATAAACAGTAAGAAAGCGAGGCCAGAACACATTGGCCCCATAAAAGACGATAAAGGAGTTTTGGCCACAGAGGACAGGGAAAAGGCGGTAGTGTTAAATAATTTCTTCTCTTCAGTCTTTACAAAAGAATTGGGGGGCTACACTAACCCAGCTTGTAAGGCCAAACTAAACAACGCACCTCAGGAAATACCGCCATGGCTAACAGAAGATAGACTTAGAACTAAACTAGAGAAACTTAACATAAATAAATCACCGGGACCGGATGGCTTGCACCCGAGGGTTCTTAAAGAGCTCAGCCAGGTGATTGCCAGACCATTATTCTTGATCTTTAAGGATAGTTTACAGACGGGTATGGTGCCAGCTGATTGGAAAAAAGCCAACCTGGTACCAATATTTAAAAAAAGGGGCCGAGATATATCCCGGGTAACTATAGGCCGGTCAGCCTAACATCAGTAGTCTGCAAGATTTTGGAGGGGATGTTAAGGGACCACATACGAGACTTTAGTAATGAAAACAGTATTATTAGTAGTAATCAGCATGGGTTCATGAAAAATCGTTCTTGCCAAACCAATCTATTAATCTTCTATGATGAAGTGAGCTGCCACCTAGATAAAGGTAAGCCTGTGGATGTGGTGTACCTGGACATTGCAAAGGCCTGACACCGTTCCCCACTAACGCTTACTGTTCAAACTAAGGAAGGTAGGTATGGACCATAAGGTGAGTACCTAGATAGAGAACTGGCTCCAGGGGAGGTTGCAAAGGGTGGTGATTAATGGGGAGTACTCAGATTGGGCGGGTGTGGAAAGCAGGGTCCCCCAGGGTTCTGTCCTGGGGCCAATCCTGTTTAATTTATTCATAAATGATCTAGAGGAAGGAATATCGAGTAAAATCTCAGTATTTGCGGATGATACTAAAATAAGCATGCCAATATCTTCTGGGCAGGATGTGGAAACCTTACAAGTGGACCTGAACAAAATAATGGGGTGGGCAACTACATGGCAGATGAGGTTTAATGTTGAAAAATGTAAAGTAATGCACCTGGGTGCCAGAAACCAGAAAGCAAGCTACTCACTAGGAGGGGAACATCTGGGTGAGTCTAGGATGGAAAAGGACCTGGGGGTACTGGTAGACAACAGGCTTGGCAGTGGCATGCAATGCCAGGCCGCTGCAAGCAAAGCCAACAGAATACTGGGAGGTATAAAAAAGGGGATGCACTCTAGAAATAAAGAGATTATTCTCCCACTCTACAAGACTCTGGTCCGGCCACATCTGGAGTATACTGTCCAGTTCTGGGCACCGGTCCTCAGGAAGGATGTGCTGGAACTGGAGAAAGTCCAGAGAAGGGCAACAAAAATAATTAGGGGAATGGAGGACATCAGCTATGAGGAAAGACTACAAGCACTGAACTTATTCTCTCTGGAGAAGAGACGATTGAGGGGAAATATGATATCAATGTACAAATAATGTACTGGCAACCCTAGCATATGGAAAAACCTATTCAGAGAAAGGGAATACAATAAGACATGTGGCCACTCACTAAAACTAGAGGAAAGGCGGTTTAACCTTAAAATACGCAGGGGGTTCTTCACTGTAAGAGCAGTAAGGATGTGGAATTCTCTTCCGCAAACAGTTGTATCAGCAGGGAGCATCGACAGTTTCAAAAAACTATTAGATGGGCACCTTAAAGACCACAACATACAGGGGTATACAATGTACGGTTAACAGCAAACACACACACACATCATAGGTTGGACGGATTTATTTTTTCAACCTCACTATGTAACTATGTAAGTCCTAATGGGCAAAACTCTGCAACTGACAACTCAAAATGTAGGATTTTCTCTTACTTTCAATGATATTGGTAAACAGGACAAAAAAGAATGTGAATCTCCCTAAGCCCCCGTTCACATGCAAGCGACGCTACTTCACACCGCGACCTCCGAGGTCGCGGTGCGAGCAGCGTGCCGCGACCTCGGAGCGGCCGCCACGGACTTCATAACATTGAAGTCTATGGCGGTCGCCTCCTGGTCGCCCCAAAGAAGCTCCGGACCCTTTTACTAAGTTGGAGCGACTTGTGTCGCTCCTATTAGAACGGGTCCGCAGCTTCCCTATGGGAGGCGACCTACGCCTCACAGGTCGCCTTAGTGTGAACAGGGGCTTTCTGTGGCACAGTTCCAATCCATCTCCACTCTGTCAAAAAAAAAAATAGTATTGCCTTTAGCTGTACTTTAATGATCATCTTTGGCAACTCACTAGGTCTAAAGCTAGGTACACACGTTTTTTTTTTTTCTTCTTCTTCACTTGCGAGCTGGATGGAAAAAGAAAAGAAAAAGAACCCTGATTCCCCCATTCACACAGCGAGGTGAACTGAGAAATACTCCTTGCTGTGACAGTATTCGGACAGCAGGCACTCTATCAATATATACTGATCATTGCCTACAGCTGCTGATCAATGAAAGCTTTCCAGTCTGGCCATACAACAAAGTTGATGTAACCGGCTAAATTTTGATTGCTCTGTACCCACGTAAGGGTCCATTCAATGCAACAGAATGTCACCAGTAGGGCTGAACGATATTCGGTTTTAACATCGCGATGTGAGCGATAGTCACATCGCCGGAACATGCGATGGTGTAGGGAAGTATCACAGGTTAAGAAGACAGTGTGGAAGGCAGAGAAGTTGGGACTCACAGTGAGTTTCTAGAAGAACACAGCCTGACATCCGTCCCCTGACATGTTCAGCCTGCCCTGGAGCTAGTTCTCCTGACTGAGCGGTGAGCGCCATGAGCAGCGGCACAGCGAACCAATCACGTGTGCAGGCACGCGTGATTGGTTTGCTGTGCTGCTGCTCACGGCGCTCACGGCTCAGTCAGGAGAACTAGTTCCAGGGCAGACTGAACATGTCAGGGGAAGTACACGTGATTGGTTCGCTGTGCCGCTGCTCATGGCGCTCCCTGCTCAGTCAGGAGAACTAGCTCCAGGGCAGACTCAACATGTCAGGGGACAGATGTCAGGCTGTGTTCTTCTACTCACTGAGTCCCGACTCTGCCTTCCACACTGTCTTCTTAACCTGTGATACTTCCCTACATTAACCCTGTATGGTACAATCAGAAGGCTGCACTACTTTCCTACATTAACATTAACCCTGTATGGTACAATCAGAAGGCTGCAGTACTGCCCTACATTAACCCTGTATGGTCAGAAGGCTGAACGTTCCGCGTGCCTGCACAGTGCACACGTGATTGGTTTGCTGTGCCACTGCTCACGGCGCTCACCGCTCAATCACAGCCAACATTCATCACTACTAAAAATGGGCAACGAAGAGGATCCGCCTCAAAAAATATCGCAATATATATCGTTGAGGAAAAAAAAATATCGCAATTAGATTTTTTTTCAATATCGTGCAGCCCTAGTCACCAGCACACCAAGGATCTCCAAAACGAGTCCACAGCTTTATTCAGCGATCACATCGTTACAGCAAATTGCAATACATCTGAGCCAAGCGGGAACCCTTCATCAGACCGAAACGTTGCAATCTGCTGTAGCGATGTGATTGCGGAATAAAGCTTTGGACTCGTTCTGGAGATCCTTGGTGTGCTGGTGACATTCTCCTGTTCTGATTAGTCACGGTTCCAGCCGATGGTTGCTTCAGCACCCTCTTAGATGTACAGCCATTTCTAAAGAAATGTGTGTGTTGCGAATAGTGCATTGCATTCACACCTTTAGAGGAAGTAAACCCTCCTCTACCAACTTGTACCTATAGGTAAGCCTATGATAAGGCTTACCTATAGGTACTGTAAATATCTCTTAAACATGTACCGTTTAGGAGATATTTACCTTACATGCAGCCAGTGACGTCACTGGCGCATGCGCTCTGAAGGAACGGCCGCTCATGCCGTTCCTTCAGAGTCCCGTGCCGTGACTGTCGGCTCTCGCGTGCGCGGGAGTGACATCACCGCGGCTCCGGCCAATCAGATGGCCGGATGCTGCGATCCCGGAAGACGGGCGACTGGACATGTCGCCCGTCATAGAGGTGAGTGAGCGGCATGGCGGGGGCTCATTCTAAGGTAAGTATTGCATAATGAGCTAATATGCGATGCATACTAGCTCATTATGTCTGTCTTTCTCTTGCAGGGTGAAAAAAAATAAATAAATAAAAAATATGCGAGTTTACAACCTCTTTAAGCATGCATTATACTCTGTATAACATGAGCCCACTACTGTGCGCTGTGAACGGGCTATGCTATGCATGTTACAGTGTATTAGATTGCTTTCTTTTTTAAATGTTACAAAATTACATTTCATTCAGCTTTATACACTGCATCACATTTTAATGTGGTATAGTGCATCACAACACACTGCTCTGTGTAAAAATTCAGCATGCTTTCCTTTTTCTGGCGCATATTTGCTTGTCTATTTGATGGGAATGCGTTGGACAAGGCTGCCGAACACATGGAGTATGAATAGGCCCCCCACAAATAAATACATGTAGTACTGTGTTGCTGCTGCAGCAATTATTTTTGGAATTGCACTATACCGCGTTTTTAAAAGGGTCACATTCGTTCGCCGCGAATAGGACCAGCAGGGAAATACATCATAAAATGCAGCATGTCAGACTTATGAGAAAATGTGCTCCTTTCGTACTCTACATTGCTGGTAGATAAAATGACTAGTATGAAAGACCCTGTAGGAAAAAAAAAAAATCAATTATGCTTTTCTTTCTTTTCCAACCTGCACTAGAAAATATCTGCTTTTGGTTTCGCCTCTATTTACTACTCCAGGTTATTCCAACCAGAAGCAGAATGGACAGGTCACAGCACTCCTTTATTACTGCTACTGTGCTACGTGTTACAGAGCAGCAGCATACAAAAGTACCTTTACCAGAGGAGCCTGCTGTCTAATCACTTACTTCTGAATAAAAAATACCCACCATTATAATAAAAGGAGAGCTATACTTCTTAAAAGACAATAGGGCCTCTTGCACACGGAAGCCTAAAAATGCCAAAAAAAAAAATAATAATAACATGTGTTGGTTAGTATTTTTACACGAAAATGCGAAAATGTGTGTGTATGCCACGCACCCTTTAACCACTTCAGCCCTTGAAAGATTTTATCCCATTGCTATTCAGCGCCGTGCTACCCATTTTCTCTTTCATTCATTGACAGACACAGCTTCCCATCATTCAGAACCACAAGGACAAGCAGTCCCAAACATGAGGGGTGGGACAACAAAAAATCCCAAGGCTAAAAACAATAGCCAGCCAGGTAAAACGAAGCTTGACTAAATACAACTGGAGCCCAAACTGAAAAATACACCCCCAAGAGGGAACAAACCCTCTAAAAAGCAGCCCGCAAAACTTTGCGGCAAAAGGAAGCATCCGGAGATGCCAACATATCCACTTTGTAGATTTTAGTGAAAGTGTGCACCGACAAACAAGTGGCCGCCTTGCAAACCTGCGCCACTGGCGCCTGGTGACAGAAGGCCCAAGAAGCACAAAGCACCCAAGTAGAATGCGCCGTTACAGGGAAAGGGGGAACCTGACCATTGATAGAATAGGCCTGAGTCACTGTCTGTCTGATCCATCTGGAAATGGTCACAGAAGAAGTGGACAGCCCTTTTCTTGGCCCGTCCATGATCACAAACAGTGAGTCTGACCTCTCAAAAGACTCTGTGGCTCATAAATACACCCAAATTACCCAAACCACATACAGGGCTAGCAAAGCAAATTCCTTAGGATGTTTGGCCTGGGACACAGGGAAGGCAACACAATGTCTTCATTCAAATGGAAATCAGAGCCTACCTTAGGAAGGAGCAAAGGACTTGGGTATAGAACCACCTTATCTTTGTGGACCACCAAGTAGAGGGTATGACAAGATAACCCTGCCAGCTCCGACACCCTGCGAGAAAGGGGTGCCATCCACCAAAAAGGCCACCTTCTGGGACAGCAGGGGAATCTCCCAAATATTTTCAAGGGGGGCTTCTGGAGAACTGAAAGCACCAAGTTCAGATCCCACGGTGGTAGGGGAGACCGTACTGGTGGAGTCAGATGTCGAACCCCTTGAACAAAAAGGTACGCACCAGAGAGTACGTGGCCAGGGGTCACTGAAAGAAGACCGCCAAGGCAGATACCTGGCCCTTGATGGTACACCCAAGACCAATTTCTGCTCAACACCCCCTTGAAGGAAGGTCAAAATCTGAGCCACGAAAAAGAACACCAATCGACTCACACCATGAAATGTATGTACAATGGTAGATCTTCCTAGAAGGTAGACTTCCTAGCCTTCAGCAGTGTCTGAATCACCGACACAGGGAAACCTCTATACTTCAGAACCTGGCTTTCAACAGCCAGGTCGTTAAAGCCAGCGACTGTAAAGCAGGATGGAAGACCGCCCCTCGGGACAGTAGATCCTCCCAGAGAGACAGTCTCGGGGGACGTCGGGGACCAATCGCACCAGGTCAGCGTACCAAGACCAGCGAGGCCAGTCCAGGGCCACTAGAATGACCTGAATTTCTTCGGCCTCGATCCTGCGCAAAAGCTGCGGCAGAAGCTTGAGAGGAGGAAAGGCGTAGATCAGACCATACTGGCCCCACGGGGCCACCAGAGCATCTGTGATGTCCGCCAGAACGTCTGTGGTGTCCGCCAGAGGACCCCGTGACCTTGCTATAAACCTCGGTACCTTTCTGTTGAGACGAGACGCAAACAGATCCACCTCGGGGGTGCCCAACCAGAGACATATATGATGAAACACATCCGGATGAAAGGACCGATCCCCTTGGTCCAACGCCTGCCGACTGAGATAGTCCGCCTGCCAGTTTTCCACTCTGAATCCCAGGACACCTCCCATCCCAGACAGACCAGCACCCATGGATCCCTGGAGCCCCGACAACAGCCACCGCGGAGAGGTGCAATCCGGGCACAGGACCACCCTCTGCGGCCAGTGCCCCCCCCCCCCCCAGCTGTGAAGCCCACCTGTTGGGGACACACTATCCCCTACCATTTGCCAGTCCCCCGTGGCGAATGGTACCGGGGGATTATCAAGATGGCCCACAGGGACCATGAAAAAAAGGAGGGTCTGAGGGGAACCTGCAGGTCTGACCATCCCAGGGAAGGAGTGAAAGAGAAAAATACTGCGCTACCCTGTGTTAGTAGGATGAACAACTCAAAACAACGGATGATTGAACAATATGAATATGTAAAACAATATAGGTAAGTGAAAATAAGTGAGTGTGGATCACTCCAATACCTCAAATATAAAATGGCACTACTAATATATATAGTGCAGAAATAATAATAATAATAATAAACAATAAGATAATTAATAATATATGACACTGGTGATGATGGTGACAGTCCATAAAAAACGTGACTAAAGTGCAAAAAAGTGCTGCATTGAAAGTCTCTTTAGTGCAATAGCATTCAGTGGTGACTCCTGTGGCCCTCTGCTTCACCCTTCAGTGCTCAAAGGTAAGGTAGCCCACTTACCAGATGTAGTTGATTCTTATGGCGTACGCCAAAAAGAATCAAGAATCGCTTGTGTGTTATTCCTGGTGTCACACATGGTATACACACTCTTCATCTTAAAAGTCATCCAGTAAAAAGTCCATAAAACACTGTGGTAAACTCCAAACGTGATAGTAAAAACTAGTGCAAACTCGCAAGTAAAAAACTCGATAGTCATTTGTTTAAGAAAATGTTTTTTATCCTGCTTCTTCGAGTTTTCTAGTTACTGCAGTCAAAAACAAAAAGGTGGATTTGACCCAACTATCATCAAATCGAACGCGCGTTCTTAAAATGAACAAAATTCTACTAGTGTATTGCCAGCTTAAGTCATAACTGTCCAAAAAAATAAAAATGTTGAAAGGTTTGGTTCGGCTAGATCCAATTCTATCACATGGATTTTAGTTTTGTATTTTATCTTCTATACATCTCCTTCTCTGTTAGTAAGAAACACACAAGGACATTTTGCACTTTCAACCTGAACATTGTATTGTACTATGTTCCCACATTATCCTATAATGTGTTGCGTGATGTAACCCCTTAACAGTTATTTTGCATCTCTTCAGATACTTTTCTTTCCCTGTGAGTTTATAGCCATCATCCCAAGCCCAGACCAATGTAAACATTGCGCCCCTTGAAGTAAGCTTTTCCGCAGACTGCACTGTTATAACAGCCCATGACCAAGCCCAATGTCTTTGTGATGCACATACACTGATCAGCCATAACTTTATGACCACCAAACTACTATTAGGTGGGTTTCCCTTTAGCCACCAAACAGCCCTGACCCATTGCGGTTATCCTTTGGTATCTGGTACCAAGCTGTCAGTAGCAGTTTCTTTAAGTCCTGTAAGTTGCAAGGTGGGGCCATCTTGGATGGGACTTGTTTTTTCAGCACATCCCACAGATGCTCGAGCCAAGTAAACCCCTCAAGCCCCGTACACACGTACAGATCGTCGTCATACAAACGTCGGCGGACGAAAGATCTGCCGATTGTAGGCGTGTTAGTATGGTGCCTCCGACAGCTGTCTGCGCACAATCCGCGGACAAGAGTCTTTCTTGCAAACATGAAAATTTTTGTCTGCGGACACCAGAACGGACGATTGTTCGCCTGTCAGTACAGAAATCAGCCGACAGACCGCAGATTTGCAAGACTGGGCATGCTCAGAAAATAAAAAACACAGGGAAAGTTAACCATTACATGACATCACTTCTGCAGTCAGCTGAAGTCTGCGGACAAAATTCTTGTGCTGTCCTTGTGCTGTCTTTGCACTTTTCAACAGACACCGACATCCCGGGGAGAAAAGACGAACGTTTGTATGACGACGATCCGTACGTGTGTACGGGGCTTCAGGCTCATTACTGTGTTCCTCAAACCTTTCCTGAACCATTTTTGCAGTGTGCATTATCCTGCTGAAATAGAACACTGCTATCAGGGGAATATTGTTTCCATTAAGGTGTCTACTTGGTCAGCAACATAGTTTACGTAGGAAGTATCTGTGAAAGTAGCATTCAAATGAACGGTGAGACCCAAGGTTTCCCAGCAGAACACTGCCCAAATTGTCACACTGCCTCCATCTGCTTTCCATCTTCCCATACGGCATCCTGGAGCCATCTCTTCCCCAGGTGCAATGCACATGCACCCAGCCATCACATGATGTAAAAGAAAATGGGATTCATCAGACCAGGCCACCTTCTTCCATTGCTCTGTGCTCTAGCTCTGATGTTCATGTGCCAACTGCAGGCATTTTTAGCCGTGGACAGGGGTCGGCATGGGCACCCTAAAAAGGTCTGTAGCAATTAGACATATGCCGGTTTTCGGTAATTCGATATATCGCGGTATTGCATAGCCACGGTATTGTTATTGTGGCATTTTTAAAATACCGAGTTTCTCTGCTCCTGGGTCTGACTTGTGAATTGATACATTTCAGTGAGCTGGATGACTCATTCGCTCACTCAGCTAAGCCTTTCAGCATTAAGTCTCCCAGTAACTATAAACAAAAATGATTACATTTGTATCTTTTCCTTCCCTCTGCCAGGGAGAAAGGAAGTTTAACCTCTTAAAAAGACTGGACCTTTTTCTGACACTTGTTGCTTGCAAGTTAAAATCAGTTTTTTTTTGCTAGAAAAATACTTAGAACCCCCAAACATTTTATATATTTTTTTAGCAGAGACCCTACAGAAAAAAATGGCGATTGTTGTAATATTTTATGTCACACTGTATTTGCGCAGCAGTCTTTCAAACGCAATTAATAGACTTTAATGAATAAAAAAAAAAAAAAAAACGTAACAGTAAAGTTATCCCAATTTTTTTTTTGTTACACAGAGAATCGTGAGAGAATCGTGATCTTTATTCCAAGCTAAAAAATCGTGATTCTCATTTTGGCCAGAATCGTGCAGCTCTAATATATATATATATATATATATATATATATATATATATATATACATACACACACACACACACACACACACACACACACGCATAGCAGCCCACATTACATTATTATATAGCCATCAAGCAGTGTCTGGCCTACCTGGTGATAACTGGTCCTGGCGCTCTGATCCGATGGCCTGGTCTTTAAAGGGGCAAATCCTTGCGATCCAGAAGTGGTTAAACCTGCAGGAGGACCGGTGTTTTTATCTATTAATGACTTTACTATTGCTTTAGGCCTGGTTCACATGTATGCGGTTCACATGTATGCGGGTTGGCGGTTCACATGTATGCGGGTTGGCGGCCCACATTTGCACAGGCATAGCAGCCCATTGATTTGAACGGGCTGCTATGCCCTCATTTTCCGCAGAAAAAAGGTGCATGCAGCATTTTTTTTAAATTCAGTGGCCTTGAAATCCATCCTGCTTTTGCACCATGCGACTAACCTGCAGTTCCTGCTCTGGCAAGCTTTCTGCATTTTTTGTATACGTGGGCTCGGCATTTAAAAACAGTTTGTGTGTGCAGCAACGGCAGGTAAGTCGCATGGTGCAAAAGAAGGATGGATTTCATGGCCACTGCATTTTTTTAAATTCTGCATGCACCTTTTTTCAGCTGAAAACGCAGGCATAGCAGCTCAAGCCCATTCACATCAATGGGCTGCTATGCCTGTGCAAATGTGGGCCCCCAACCCGCATACATGTGAACCAGGCCTAAAGCAATAGTAAAGTCATTAATAGATAAAAACACTGGTCCTCCTGCAGGTTTAACCAATTAATGACTTTACTATTGCTTTAGGCCTGGTTCACATGTATGCGGGTTGGGGGCCCACATTTGCACAGGCATAGCAGCCCATTGATGTGAATGGGCTTGAGCTGCTATGCCTGCGTTTTCAGCTGAAAAAAGGTGCATGCAGAATCATACTAGCTCATTATGAAATACTTACATTAGAACGAGCCCCCGCCGTGCCGCCCGCTTAGCTGGATGACGGGCGACATGTCCAGTCGCCCCGTCTTCCGGGATCGCGGCATCCGGCCATCTGATTGGCCGGAGCCGCGGTGACGTCACTCTCGCGCACGCGGGAGCCGACAGTCGCGGCACGGGGCTCTGAAGAAACGGCACCAGCGGCCGTTCCTTCAGAGCGCATGCGCCAGTGACGTCACTGGATGCATCCAAGTTAAATATCTCCTAAACGGTACATGTTTAGGAGATATTTACAGTACCTATAGGTAAGACTTATTATAGGCTTACCTATAGGTACAAGTGTCAGAGGAGGGTTTACTTCCTCTTTAACTTTTTTAGCAATGTAAGCTTCATTAGCTCTTCTATTGGATAGGACTACACAGGCCAGCCTTCGCTCCCCAAGTACATTAATGAGCCTTGGCCACCCTTGACTCCGTTGCTGGTTTTCCTTCCTTTAACCACTTTTGGTAAGTCCTGACCACTTCAGACAGGGAACATCCCACAAGAGCTGCAGCTTTGCAGTTGCTCTGACCCAGTCGTCTCGTCATTACAATTTGGCCCTTGTCAGTCACTAAAATCCTTAGGCTTGCCCCTTTTTTCTACTTTCAACACCTCAACTTCATGGACAATATGTTCACTTGCTTCCTAATATATCCCACCCACTTCCAGATGTCATTTTAACAAGATAACCAATGGTTTTTACTTTACCTGTCAGTGGTTAAAATGTTATGGCCGATTGGTGGTTATGCAGTCTAGAGATCACAGACTCCTAGGAGTTTTTCCACAATGTAGAAAGTAGAGATGCACTGAAATTTTGGGGGCCGAAACAAACATATCGGCTGAAAATGGTGTTTTCTGCATTTTTCGGATAGAGAAAAAAGGTGCCAAATCGAAATAGACTTCTCAGCTGTTACAATACTTCAGGAAATTTGTTTATTTTCTTAAAGTAAAGCAAAACATACGCAAACACAACAAAACAGAAAGGTTTCACACGACAAAAGGAGAGGGAGAGAGATGTTACATGTCTTCAGAGCGTAGGATGTTCTTTTCTCATCTCTGCTTGAAATGTAGATATCGTTGTCTTTTATACTATATGTAAAGACAATGTCAGCAAAAAGTGTGTCCCAAGAAGGTAGCAATTCTAAATCTAAAAGTAACACTCACTCTTGCATATATGGTTTAGGTTTATAGAAATGCACATAACGCCACCTAACATACTAACATAAAAACTCAGAACAGAAATACATACATAGCAAAATGGCTTCTCTGTCCTTGAAAAAGACATATTGAGGTACCCTTCAAAACTAACATATGACATTATAACATTTTTATGTATTTCAGAGACTTTTATCATTTAAAATATTAAACTCTAAATCTAACAATTCCCCCTCAATGCACTATCATCAACTAATAAAAGTGCATTCATCTTAAATAAGAAATGCCTGATAATATCTTTTTTACAATACAAACAAAATATAACAAACAATGCAATAAACAATAATAAAATTGGATATGTCAGACAATGTACACAAGCACTTCCCCAAAACCCGGAGATTTTCCTGTGAAAAATTGTACTATTTCATTCCATCAAGAGACTATAAATCATTATATTATTTATTCATTTAAGTTAGTTTTCCATCCAAATGATGTAATATCATCAAATATTTTCTTCCTTCAGATTCACAAATTTATTTAACTTTTTGTAAAACTCTTACATCTTTGACCATATAACTATTTTCCTATTCCAATGTAAGGAAGAAGTAAATATATTTGATATGTAAAATAATATTACTCTGTAATAAAAATTATTAAATAAAATCTCTTCTATCCCAGGAAATTTCTATAACTAAAGGATTTGTATAATATAAGCCTTTATACATTATCTTTCACACCAAATAATTCTAAGTATAAAAAGTAATTATAACTCTCCATTATTCGATTGCCATATTCATTTTTATATATTCTATCTATGACCAGTAAGCATCTCTTTTCTATGCTCAATTTTCAACATTCCGGGGTACCGTTCCTTCTGCTGATGCCAATGATGGGGCACTACTCTATCTCCTACTGACCACCAACCCTGAGGCCATGTTTATGCTCACTGATCCTGGGACATTTTCTGTCCTTACTGACCACAATGCCCCCCCATAAGTCTGAAGGACTTTAATAGGTTGAACTGGATGGACTGGTGTCTTTTTTCAACCTCACTAACTATGTAACTATGTATTATTTAGTTCGACAGGACACATTAAAATCAGATCGTTCTCTTCCACACAAGCCTGTATGTACTTTAACTATATCTTTTTTTATCTAGATATAATTAGCATCTTCTTCAAAAGCAGTATATATCCATAAGTCATGTAAAATTCCTAAATCTATTATTTTTCAAAATAAAATAAATCTACCCTCTATTTGGTAATAATGCTTCAAAATGTACAATTTTTGAATATCCTTGTTATAGCAACCCATCCATCTAAATTTGCCAAGTTGTGTGTGCTCTAACAAAATTAGTAAAATAAATTCTATATTTACATGTTTATCATAATATGTGTTTCTGTAAAATAATTAAAAAACCTAGATTTAACATCTATAATATAAACTAAAAATAGTATTATTATTAGCTGTTGCTGTGATATCAACCTTTCAAGGATCTACTAAACAAACGAAGGTTGTGTAGGAGAAAGTATCAAATTTTATTGTCAACACGGAGTCACTTATGTTTCCTTCTATCTTGTCACTACCATCAAGATTAATACAGCAGATTTTACACAATATTCCCATAACTGTATAATCCATTCTACTTGAATAAGCAACACAATGTGTAAAATATTTTCAAGCTCTAAAAACTCATTCTCCTATATCAGACAATTCATAAAAAATTCATACATTATATGAGAATAGCATCCCAACTCCCCCCTCTCATAATGATACAACGATCAGAATGTCTCTTATGAAATAAGTCCATTTGAGGAAAACGTTGAAGTCCATCTAAAAAATAATAGTCCTTGATAACACAATTAGAAATGAAGTATTGATGCAAAAACAAAAAAATAGTGATAAATAGAAGTTTAGTTGTGCTTGTCTCATGGTCATAAAATCCAGAAAAAATAAATAAAATAATTTTCTTTAAACTTAGAAACGAAAGACATATCTAGGAGAGAAAATGAAAACAAGCATCAAATTCTTATTAAAAAAAAAAAAAAATTATATGTTATTCTTAAGTAATGTTCATTGATCTATATGGACCATTCTAGGCTCATAGACCTTTCTGCGTTGTTTACCCATTCTTTGAACAAAAAAATTAACTATAGTCCCAATTAAGAACAAAGGAACCTTCCCAGTTGGCATCCCAAGTACCCACAGATCTATAATTCTTAACCATAACTTGAGCTCCTGGAATAAATTTCTTGACATACTCAGAAGTAGAAATCTTATTCAAAACATAAATTTATATTTAAATCTAGCAAGGGTCTAGCCATATTTTGTGCAGCAAACTTCTGAAGTTTGTACCTGTTGTTGCAATGTTTTTAACCAAACTTCTTCCTATAAAACAGACTGTAAATAACTAAGTATGCTAATTTCAAAAGATAGAATAGACATTCTTTGTCCTGTCATCAACTCAAAAAGTGACAAACCTATACTAAAAAATACTAAAGCTCTTAAGCTAAAATATAGCAGGTAAATAAGTCACCCAAACTTTAGTTTAGGTTTACCTTTTCCTTTTGGATTGTTCTATAAACAAATAAAACAAGAGTCAGAAGTTTGATGACAAAGGGCTCTAAAAATTAGTATTTCAAAAATTGACTTCCATTAGCTCATACAAAAAAAATCAGGTACGGGATGTTCAAAAAAAGAATACTTCAAATTCAATAGCATTCTGGCCATTATTGTTGAACTATAAGTAACCAATTGAACTTAAAATGTATTGTGAAAATATTGATCTCCACTATCAGTCTGCACTGATTCAAATTAAGATAAAATTTCAGGGTCCCCCTCTTTAACCACTTTACCACTAGAGCATTTTGCTGTCTTACGTCTGGGCCACTTTTTGCGATTCGGCACTGTGCGACTTTAACTGACAATTGCGGTCATGCGACGCCGTACCCAAACGAAATTGACGTCCTTTTTTTCCCACAAACAGAGCTTTCTTTTGGTGGTGTTTGATCACCTGTGCGATTTTTACTTTTTGCGCTATAAAAAAAAAAAGAGCGTTTATTTTGAAAAAATAACAATATTTTTAACATTTTTTTATATGAAATTCCCCCCAAAAAAGATGTAAAAACCAATTTTTTTTTAAATTTTTGGCCAATTTGTTTTCTGCTACCCATGTTTGGTAAAAAAAAAAAAAAAAAAAAAAAATAAAAAAATCGCAATAAGCGTATTTTGATTGGTTTGCGCAAAAGTTATTACGTTTACTAACTAAGGGAAAGATTTATGTCATTTTTGGTGTTTTTTTTTTTTAACGCGTAATGACGGCGATCTGCGATTTTTTTTGCGGGACTGCGACATTGCGGCGGACAGATCGGACCCTTGACTGACATTTTTGACACTTTTGGGGGTACCAGTGACATTACTGCAGTAATCAGTGCTATAAATATGCACTATTACTGTAAAAATGACACTGGCAGGGAAGGGGTTAATTTTATTGGAGAGGGAGGGGTTAATGTATGCCTGGTGCTTACTAACGTGTGGGAGGGGAAGTGACTGAGTGAGCTAGGAACAGATCGGATGTTCAGCTATGCTGAACACTCCGATCTGTCACTCCCTGTCACTTAGGAGATCCGCCCGCTCTGTTTACACAGGTGGGCGGATCTCCAAACTGGATTCCCCGACGATCGGGACAGAGCAGCGGCGATCGCCGCCGCTCCTCCCCTGGCCCCACTCCCGCTGTGAATGAAAACAGCGGGAGCACGCCTCTGGCGGCGCGCGAACGCCGCCTACAGGGGGGGGGGGGGGGGGGGAGTCTAGCGACATAGGTCTACGTCGCTAGACGATTACAAGCCACTGTGCCGCAGTAGCCTTATCAGATTCTTATACTCTTGACTACTACACTCACAATTGCTTTAATTTTGCAAAAGGACCACTGATTTATTTTAATCTTTCCTATATGTTCTATTTCTGAAAGAAAGTCGATCATGTTAAAGTGGATTATTTTTGAGAACCAACCATGCCTCTTTTGGACCATATAGAAAGGTAAAATGTGAGTGAATGAACCGCATTTTCACTGTCACTCTGACCGCAAAACAAACACAAGGCAGCCTCAGGTTCAGCTCTTTGTGCAGACATATCCAGGAAGCTTATATTGTAACAAAAGTTGCTGATCTGGAATCCAAAGAGCAAATCCAATCACATATGCTCCATTGTGCCAATATCTGGATCCATCTATATAGGCACATGAACTTTATTCCCAACAAATGTCCACTAAAAGGTGAAGGAGTGACTCCTTCATGTTCAGTTACACAACTGTGGCTGTTTCTCACATTGCTTCATTTGAGTCAAGAAATATTTATCTCTCACTTCAACTGACAATCCTTTCTCTTCAAGATCCAATTGTCACTAGGCAAATCTTTGTGAATTAACACCCCTTCCCTTTCTTTGTAATAACACCTTTTAGTGTTAGCAAAACAAGTGGTGCAAAACCCACAATGTGTCTGAGTTGTAGCATTGTCCAATGCACTCCTAACACTTTACTGATGAAATCGTCTCATCATCCACATTCACTTAAATGTAAAATGGTTGACAGAGATCTACATTAATCATAAATACTGAATTTATAAGTGCTTTCTTTAGATATTTAAAATTATTGTATACAAGGCCTTCTCCTATTAAAAATATTCACCCTATATCCCCAGTAAGCCTCAATAATTCATTCCGATTTGCTCACAGATGCTTTGTCTGCAAAAATCTAAATTTTTGAGAAAAGTTGACAAGGCCTAAAAATCTTCTTAAAACAATTACATTAGTAGGTAATAGTACCTTTTAAATCCTTTTTTTTTTTTTTTTTTTCGCTTCGTCCATGGACTTCTTTTCCATGTATCTGGAAGGATTGACACAAAAATCTGTCATTCTCTGAGCCACCGAAGAAATGAAAACGATCGTGGAAAAGCTAGCTAATTTGTGCAACTGGATGTTTGCTACTCTAAGGATAGTGTATGCCTTAAATGTCACATTCTTTTTACAGAACGCAGAAGATAATCTATTACTGTCAGCCGTAGCCGACACACTTTTTATCCCATTATACTGTTGGTAACTTTCTCGTTTATCAAGTTTATCGTATTTGACAAATTTTGATTGTACATCTGCAAAAAAAGTGTACACTGCTTTTTAATATGACTTTCAGGATTATAGCAAAAACAAAGAAATTGTTTGGAGACCGATTTTCTCGTGAAACTCAAACACTGGGGCCTGCCCATGAACTGCAATTGGCCGATTGCCTGAGAAAGACTCCTCCCACAACCAGAGTTCTTACTCTTACCAAAAATGCTTATTGCAAAGACTTTTAAGTTGACTTTTAGAAACTTCAGGTGGCGCAAAATATTTACGTTTCAACATTCGCTGGGTAGCCTCGAGTAAGTTTGGAAAATTTACTACCTTTAATTTAATAACCAAACCAAAGTTTGGAATCTTTTGTAAAAATTGCTGAATAATTAACTTATTGTTTCCTGCAACCTCTTCTGTAGGATTGTTGTTAAACACTAAAACACCAAGTTCTTTTCCATTTATCTAATTTGCATACAATTCTTTCCACAATCTCAATCAATGGATTCTCCTGTAAGCTTTGTTCTGCCCATTATGTGTTTGAAATGACCACATGTAAATACCACACATTTCAGGGCTTAAATATTCATAAAAAGATAATTTCCATGCAACATTAAACTTAGTTGTTTGTCCATTAAAGAACTCATCTACACTCTGACATTGTTCCATAAACCATTGAATGCCTATATTCCATATATGAAATGTATCCATTCCCAATAGTACAGGGACATGTTTATGCTTCTGAGCTTGAGAGGTTACCCATTACATTTTATCTGCTTATATGAACACACACACACTCACCCCTGTTAAGAATGACAGTCCTGTGCGCACAAAGAAAAACAAGAGATGAGTAGTGTCTTTTTTCTTATGCTTTTTGTTCTTCTGTCCTTGGAGTTCCGTCTTCAATATTCAGAATCCGACCTCCAAACTTGCCTCATACAAAGGGAACATCTGCCTGGGTACTTGTAATGGTGGGCTTTAAAAAATAACGTGAAGCCTTAGTCCCGTTTATAGCACTATCCTCGGGCCTCCAACCCGATATCCTGTGAGAACATCTCGTGTGTCCTGGCTACTAGCTTCCTCTGGCAGGGACTATAACCTTGGCAGAAATTTTCACGTACGTAATGCTTTTCTAACCGGAAGTCCTCCCGGATCTGAAAATACTTAAAAAACATTGTCCAGATGGTAATGTCAATCAACCTCATACAAGATGGGTCTTTTGGGGTTTTTTTTCTCTTTGCTAAACTGTAAGCTGTCAAGAGGTGAGAAACAGACAAAAACTCACTCCTGGTAGCAGCATCGTTAACTGGACTCAAAGTGTAATATACTTCATCCAGGTCCGCATTCTTCACCACAATGTTCAAAATAGACTTCTCAGCTGTCACGATACTTCAGGAAAGTGGTTTATTTTTTTGTTAAAGTAAAATTAAACATACGAAACAAAACAAAACAGAAAAGGTTTCAGGTGTCAAAAGAAGAGAGCGAGAGAGGTTACGCGTCTTTAGAGTGTAGGATGTTCTTTTCTCATCTCTGCTTGATTTGTAGATATAGTCGTCTTTTAAACTATATGTAAAGACGATGTCAGCAAAAAGTGTGTCCCAAGAAGGTAGTAATTCTAAATATAAAAGTAACACCCACTCTTGCATATATGGTTTGAGTCTATAGTAAGGCACATAACTCCACCTAACATACTAACATGGAAACTTAGAAGAGAAATACATTCATAGCAAAATGGCTTCTCGGTCCTTGACAAAGATGCATTAAGGTAACCTTCAAAAAACTAACATATTACATTATAACATTCCTATTTATTTCAGAGACTTTTATCATTTAAAATAATATTAAAACTCTAAATCTCTAACACCAATAATAGCACCAAAAATGCACATGATTTTACTGTGATTATAGTGTGTTTTTCATAGGCTACGTGACTCAAAATCCGCATCAAAATCGTAACACGGGTATGGTATTGATGCGTTGCGGTTCAAAGACGCTCTCCATCCAATCTGACAGAGCTTGAGGTATTTTATTTTACAAAGAATGGAAACAAATTTTACTCTCTAGATGTGCAAAGCTGGTACAGACATACCCAAAAAGACTTGCAGCTGAAGTTGCAGTGAAAGTTTGTTATACAAAGTTTTGATTTAGGGGAGCTGAATACAAATGCACTCCACACTTTTCAGATATTTGTAGAAACTTTTGAAAACCATTTGATCATTTTCTTTCCACTTCACAATTATGTGCCACTTTGTGTTGGTCTATCACATAAAATCCCAATAAAATACATTTACGTTTTTGGTTGTAACATGACAAAATGTGGAAAATTTCAAGGGTATGGATACGCTTTCAAGGCACCGTATGATCCATTTCATACCAAGCTGCTACAATACCGGAAAGGTGGATACTAACAGAACAGGCTTTTTTCCCCAAGGTCTCAGAATAAAACTGACTCGAGCAAAATAATCCGATGTTCCATTTCTAATTTACTCCAGAAAGAAGGAAGGGATAAGCCAGTTGTTCACATGAGGCCCACCGTGTGATGACATGGATGTTTTTCGAGACTTTTAACTCTTTCTGCAAACTAAATCATAAGATTACAGGCCCAATAAAAGGCAAGTAAATACAACTACCCACAGAATATGTTATCTATAAAATGAAATGTAGAACAGCATTTGTATTTAATGTAGTCTAAAGAAGACCCATTTCTAAAAGAGCTGAAATATTTATGTGCTAGAAAAGAGATGTGTCTAGAATAATTATTCTGTCATCTGAGAGATGCTGTGTCTGCGGAGAAATCACAGACGTACTACTGGCTCAGGTTCCACTTTCTAATGAGGAAAAACCAGGTAGTGTGGACAATGTATGGGCTTATGTCTGCCATCACATATATAGGTATACGGGCTACCTCTTTAACTTATGCAGTACAGGAAAGATCATAACACATTTTCTCTTATTAAACATATTACTTTCTTTGCATCCACATATTTTAATTACCATCTTTAAAAAAAAAAAAAAAGGAGTAGATTTAAGTTTTCCAGCATCTTTCTGTCCTACTCTGGAACATCCAGGCATCCTTGTGGAGCTTTCCCTATGTGCAGCGCTATGGAAGATAAAGAAGAAAGGGGATGTGTAGAAGTATGAGCAGCAGTTAATCCACTGTCCCATATCAGAGTTTCCATTTTCTTTCTTCAAAAGACTCCTGCATTCCTACTCTCCATAAAGTGTTTTGAAAAAAAAAAAAAATTGCCTTTAATATTAAACATGTCATACTTACCTGTTCTGTGCAGTGGTTTTGCACAGAGTAGTCCCGATCCTCCTCTTCTCGGATCCATCGCTGGCGTTCCTAGCCCCTCCTTCCTGCCGGGTGCCCCCCAGCGCAAGCTGCTTGCTAACTAGGCATCCAAGAAGACTTGCTCCCGAGCCGCTGCTCTGCATGGCCAATCACTCATAAGAGTTCTGACTCGGCCACACCCCCTCTCTCCTCACTGGCTGTGGCCGATGGCTCCCAATGCTGTCTCAGCCAGTGAGGAGGGAGAGTCACCTGGAGAGCCGAGGCTCTCGTGCATATTGCTGGTTTGAGATCGGGCTGCTGCCCAGAGAAGGTTTACACCGTAATGCGGAGCAGGAAAGGCACGGTACATGCCCTGCATTCAAAACTCACTGCCTTTGTGATCTGCTGCAGATGCCAATATAATTTAATGGCATCCTAAATCCACAATCTCAAAAGCAGTGCACTTGCAGGCACCAGATTGCATGGTACTGCAGTACCAAATTATTTGGTGCGGCATGTTTTTAAAAAGTAGTACATTTTCACCTATGGAGACTTAATTACTGTAGTTTGGCACCATTCCACGAGCGTGCCCAATTTTAAAGCATGACATGTTCAGTATCTATTTACTCAGCGTAAAATCACCATTCAAAAAGTGGGGGTACACATTATATATTTTTTTGAATTAATTAAAGTGTATTTTTAAAAAAAAAAAAAAAAGGCGTTTGAAAAACAACTGTGCAAAAACTGTGTGACATTAAAAAATTGCAACAACCACCATTTTATTCTCTAGATCTCTGCTAAATTATATACTATATATATATATATATATATATATATATATATATATATATATATATATATATATATATATATATATATATATATATATATATATATATATATAAAATGTTTTTAAGGTTCTCAGTAATTTTCTAGCAAAAAATGCTGATTTTTACTTGTAAACAACAAATGTCAGACAAAGGCTGGGTCCTACTTTAGTACTACTTTATCTTCCTGTGCACGGGGTAATGAAATGGTTCTTTGTTTAATCTAGGCATTTTCTATGCCCTAATAGTAGTTGTTAATGCAAATGTTCATCTGTACAGACTAATATAAAATGTTATTTATCACAGTTTTATGCTACAGCACACATATTAATAATGTAGCCCGCGATCATGTCTTGTTGTGTGGCTGTGATAGATTACATTTACGTACGTTTCAGCCAGCCTGAACAGCAGAAGAAAGCTAATAAAATAACATTTCAATTTAAAAAAGAGGAATGTTGAACTATACTGAAAGAACTGCAGTCTAACCGAAACGCAGGATGTATATTTTTGAAAATTGGGATCGGTTTACTTACACTATATTAACAAAAGTATTGATTGGGACGCCTGCCTTTACACGCACATGAACTTTATTGGCATCCCAGTCTTAGTCCGTAGGGTTCAATATTGAGTTGGCTCACCCTTTGCAGCTATAACAGCTTCAACTCTTCTGGGAAGTCTGTCCACAAGGTTTAGGAGTGTCTATGGGAATGTTTGACTATTCTTCCAGAAGCGCATTTGTGAGGTCAGACACGGATGTTGAAGAGAAGGCCTGGTTCGCAGTCTGTGCTACCAATTCATCCCAAAGGTGTTCTATCGGGTAGAGGCCAGTCAAGTTCCTCCACCCCAAACCCGCTCACCCATGTCTTTATGGACCTTGCTTTGTGCATTGGTGCGCAGTTATGTTGAAACAGGAAGGGGTCATCTCCAAACTGTTCCCACAAAGTTGGGGGCATGAAATTGTCTAAAATGTCTTGGTATGCTGACCCCGGAAGGGATTATAAAAGGCAGAAGGGTTTCTTTTTTTTTTTATTCAAATGCATTCTATGCTTTAAAATAAGAAAACCTATGTGCAACAGTCTCCCTCAGCCCCTCTAAAACTTACCTGAGCCCATCTCTATCCAGCATTGCTGCAGGAGTGTCTCAGCTGCCCCAGAATCCCCTCCGCATTGCCAGAGACAGCAGCGCGGCGCAATTGGCTCCCACTGCTGTCAAAGTCAGTCAGCCAGCCAATCAGGAGAGAGGAGGGCGGGGATGGGGCCAGGTCACGGCTCCGTGTCTGAATGGACACAGGGAGCTGCGAGTCAGCTCGGGTGCCCCCGTAGCAAGCTGCTTGCTACGGGGGCACTGAGGAGGGGCCAGGAGCAGCAAAGAGGGACCCGAGAAGGAGGATACGGGCCACTCTGTGCAAAACCAACTGCACAGAGCAGGTAAGTATAACAGGTTTGTTTTTAACATGAGACTTTACAATCACTTTAAGAGTTCCCTTCACTGGAACTAAGGGGCCAAGTACAACCCCTGAAAAACAACCCCACACCATAATCCTCCCTCCACCAAATGATTTGAATCTTAATGCACAAAGCAAGGTCCATAAAGACATGGATGAGCAAGTTTGGGGTGGAGGAACTTGACTGGCCTGCACAGAGTCCTGATCTCAACGCAATAGAATACCTTTGGGAGGATTTAGAGTGGAGACTGCCAGCCAGGCCTTCTCTCCAACATCAGTGCCTGACCTCACAAATGCGCTTCTGGAAGAATGGTCAAACATTTCCATAGACACACTCCTAAACCTTGTGGACAGCCTTCCCAGAAGAGTTGAAGCTGTTCTCGCTGCAAAGGGTGAGCCAACTCAATATTGAACCCTATGAACTAAGACTGGGATGCCATTAAAGTTCATGTACGTGTAAAATTTCCAAAAACAAAAAACTGTAAACTCTATTGGCTGTGATGCCATTGCACATATTACCTGAATATACTGTATTACCAAGATTAAATATTAAGGAAAAAAAGTAAATAAGAAAAGAGTTTTTCATATTTTCTTTCTTTTCTTTCAGCAACTTAGACTTATTCTTATGTGGTAGCGCAGTGTTCATTTTGATGTCAAATTTCTTTTTTTTTTTTTTTTTTTTTTAACAGATGTTTGAAATAGCTTTTTTCCCTGGTATTTAAGACCTTTGATTTGGTAAACATTTTAATTGAATCAAGCCAAGAAAGGAGCCCCGTATGCAGAACATAAAATGTTGTCTTAGTACAGGACATACTTTGGGCAAGAATCATGTAAGGTTATCAGGCGGTTCCGTCCTATGCTATGGATGTTTTCCTCTCTTTCCAAATTAAGGCTCAGATCTAAGAAATAAATCCCTAAATCAGAACATATTTTTGTTGCCTGTGTTAAGGGGGATTGAACCACAAGTGCTTGCAGTGAACCTTATTAAATTACACACTAAACATAATTTCCAGGAGCAAATCATATCTGATCTATTTTGTTTACTCGAGCAATCCTTGTGGGAGTTTTGCAAGCATGGAAACAACTTTGTTAGCAAAAATAGAAGACATAGGCACAACCTACATTAAAAAATGTAAAAAATAAATAAAATTTAAAAAATACGTTTTATGGGCATATTAAAGTATAACTAAAAGCAAAACTTTTTTTAGTTTTGGATAGAGTGGAGAAGTATTAGAACAGTGGTCAGTTTTTTTTTGCTGTCTGTACCCCCAAAAGGCCTCTTTCACACGGCCGCTCCGTATGTCCGTATATCACCCCATCCGTTTGCGGGTGACATACGGACATAATGCATTACAAAAAATGGAACAGAACTGAATTTTTCTTCTGTTTAAAAAACGTAATGGATGCAAAATCGGATGTCAGCCGTGTCATCCGCTGACATCCGCAATCCCATAGACATGCATTATGTCCGTATATCATCCGCAAACGGATGAGGTGATATGCAGCCATACGGACCGGATAACATAAGTGTCACCCGTGTCCGTGAAAAAAAAAAAAAAGTGCCGGAGCGGAGATAAAAAATGGAGCGGCCGTGTGAAAGAGGCCTTAGGGAGATTCACCTTCTCCATTTGTCCTGTTTACCATTATCATAGAAAGTGAAAGTAAATTGTGGGTTGTCCTTAGAAAAGTAGTGGAGGGTAAATCTTCCAAAGAGGACACTAGTTGTGGTGACCTGGGGGGTCCCCAAGGAAGTCGCTTAATTTTCAAGGTTTTCCTCTCACTTCCTGCTTGGCTATGGGACAGGAAGTGAAGGGAAATCTCCACAATGGGACACAGATGGCGAGAAAAAAATCTAATGGGGGTTACCCTCCCTTGCTCTATCCAAAATGAAAAAAGTTTTGCCTATAATCCTACTTTAACCACTTTAAGACCGGAAGATTTTGCTGCTTAATGACCAGGCACTATTTTGCGATTTGGCACTGTGTTACTTTAATGGACAATTGCGCGGTCGTGCGACGCTGTACCCAAATGAAATTGATGTCCTTTTTCCCCACAAATAGAGCTTTTTTTTTTGGTGGTATTTGATCACCTGTGCGATTTTTATTTTTTGCGCTATAAACAAAAAAAGAGCAATAATGTTGAAAAAAAAAAAAAACAATATTTTTCACATTCTGCTATATAACATTCCCAAAAAAAAAAAAAAAATGAAAAATCTAAATTTTATATTTTAGGCCAATTTGTTTTCTGCTACATATTTTTGGTAAAAAAAAAAAAAAAAAAAAAAAAAAAAAAAGAAAAAAAAAAAAATCGCAATAAGCATATTTTGATTGGTTTGCGCAAAAGATTTATGTCATTTTTATTGTTTTTTTTTTACTAGTAATGGCGGCGATCTGCGATTTTTTGCGGGACTGCGACATTGCGGCAGACAGATCTGACCCCTAACTGACATTTTTGACACTTTTGGGGGTACCAGTGACATTACTACAGTAATCTGTGCTAAAAATATGCGCTGTTACTGTAATAATGCCATTGGCAGAGAAGGGGTTAACCCTGTGGGTGATCAAGGGGTTAAATGTAAGCCTAGGGGAGTGATTCTAACTGTGGGGGGGGGGGGTTGGGCTTTTGAAATGATCATAGAGACATGTGATCCTATATATCAGGATCGCATGGTCGCTGTGATCATGTCAGGGAGAATGACAGACGGCTGTGTTAACATCAGCCATCCGTCCTCTGTCGGGGGGGGGGGGGGATCACCGGTTTCAGGCGGCCATCGGAGCCGCCTGGCATCCGCACTGGTTTCCCCGCTGAAGATTGGGGGGGTGGGAGCACTTGCCCCCTGGTGGCCTCCCAGGCAGATGACGCCTATTAACATGATTTTGCCTGGGAGAGCCACACTGCCGACGTAAAAAGGCAGTGCAGCGACGGCAAGTGGTTAAGGATTGAGTATATTTATTTAACCCCCCTTCACATTGACTGAAAATTGTGCGTCTTCATCTGAAATCACACGATTTCAAAGGGGCGTGTCAGTCAGAGTTTGGGTGCGACATATGTGCGGTTCACACACAGATGCCTATCCAAGTTGCACCCAAAAACGCCAAAAGTAGTGCAGGAACTACTTTTTCAAATCGGTGCGGCACCGCAAAGACGGCATTGCACCGATTTGCCAACAGAGCAATTCCCAATTGCCGGCAATAGGCTGTGATTTGTGATGCAATTTGACCTGTCAAAATGCATCACAAGTAAGTCGCTCCAATGTGAACAGGGGCTTAGCCAAAAGAAAGCTAATTAGTAGGAGAAGGAGATGCAAGATATAGTGTGTTATGCACGTTTCCAGGTGTGCTTCTTACACACCCACTGCAATCTGAAGAGACAAAAAAATGTGCAACTCTGCCCCAAAGAAGCTCATGAATTTTGTCACTTGAAAAAGTACAAGTGACAGTGACCCAGTTGTAACTGGACGCCACAGGATACAATAGGAATCCTCACGTTGAGCTTTGAAATTGCTTCTAGGAAAGTGCTTCAAATCTACAAAGACCAAAACCGCATGACCCAAAGAAGCTCATTTACTTTACGCTTTAAGAGACAAGTTTCAAGTGACAACGCACAGGTGTAAAAAGGGCACCATAACACACCAGAGGAATCCTCATCTAGAGTTCTGAAGCGCTTCTAGAAAATGGTTTCAAATCAAAAGCTTTGGGCTTAAATCTTTAATTCAATGGGCTTGTCATTTTTATCTGGTTACTTTTTGGCTAGAGTTCTGCCTTATGGTTAGGTATTGAGATTACGGAACATAAAAATCTTTTCACGTGTCTACAAGGTTCTTTTGTAAAGGTTATCAAATCATGTTGCCACAAAGAGAAAAGAGGGTTAAATGCTCTGTAATCAAGCCAAGAAGCAAACAAAGTGCCTTCCGGCAATTCCTTTTACTTCATTTCAAACTTTGAGAATTCTAGAACTTTACCAATGTCAATGAAAAACAATCAATTCATAGTTAACTATGTCAACAACGTGGACATTTTGTATAAAATGTATCATTATGCATTGCTAATGATAAACCAATTCTACATACTGCATATACTTCTACAAAATTCTCAGAATAATCAAGTTCTTTTGCATGAAAAATTACACAATAAAATAGTATAGCACCAGCAAGATTTCTGAGTTAGTTGTAAAATGGTCCTATAAAAAAGGGATGTATTGTCTATACAAAGCAGCATGGGTTCTGTATTCTAAACGTTAAGTCCCCGTTCATACTAAGGCAACCTGTGAGGCGACCTGGTCGCCTCACAGGTCGCCGTAGGTCGCCTCCCATAGGGAAGCTGCGGACCCGTTCTAATAGGAGCGACACAACTTGCTCCGACTTAGAAAAAGGGTCCGGAGCTTCTTTGGGGCGACCAGGAGGCGATCGTCATAGACTTCAATGTTATGAAGTCCGTGGCGGCCGCTCCGAGGTCGCGGCGCGCTGCTCGCACCGTGACCTCGGAGGTCGCGGTGCGAAGTAGCGTCGCCCCTATGTGAACGGGGCCTCAGAGTCACTTTAACCAACTTTATTTTGCTTAAAAATTTGGACACTTTTAGGGCTCTTTCACATGGCCGCTCTGATTTCTTCTTCCGCTGCGGCACTTTTTTTTTTCACGTACACGGATGACACTTGTGTCATCTGCTCCGTATGTCCGCATATCATCCCATCTTTTTGCGGATGATATACGGACACAATGCATGTCTATGGGGATTGCGGATGTCAGCGGATGACACCGCTGACATCCGATTTTGCATCCGTTCCGTTTTTTTAACGGAAGCAAAATAGGGTTCTGTTCCGTTCCAAAAAAACGGAACAGAACTGAAAGGACGCAAATCGGATGTCAGTGGATGGTCATCCGCTGACATCCGCAATCCCATTGACATGCATTATATCTGTAAATTACCCGCAAACTGATGGGGTGATATATACGGACATACGCCCGTGTGAAAGAGCCCTTAAACATTTTTTTATGCACCTATATTTTGATACTTAGTTGTGTTCAATACTTATCACAATGGTTTATTATTGTTTTATATACGATTGGGAGATGAACCTTTTTTGAGAGAATTGCACATATACATTCAATTTTTTTTTTTTTTTAAATACGTAACAAATTTTTGGATAAATTGCTACTGAAGTATGAATAATTCATAATCTTACACAGTAGTGCACTTTATATTTAAGCCTGAATATTAAAAGTCAGCAGCTACAGTATTTGTAGCTGCTGACTTTTCATTGTTTTGTTGATGGGCGGAACTCTTCATTTAAGGTTTAAAAATAATTACCCTGGTTAAATCTGGACGAAAATGTTCGGACCCATAGGAATCACTTCCAACCTATAGTCGCAGCAAACCTGAACCTCATCCCTACTCTTTAAGGTGGATTCAATAGCAGCTCACAACATAACAAGAGCACACAGCTTGAAATTATGCAAGTTTTCTGCCAATTTTTATCCTTTCTGGAGCTTCCCTTTACTAGAACTTCATCTGCCACAAAACATACAATAGCTAATATTCTTTGTTCTCCATAAAATGCGGTTATTCTTGGTGATAGCTGATGCCTAAATGACAAATCTGTTGATTCCCACAATAGACATACAATCTCAGAACACAATATTGTTAATTGTTGTTCTTATTGTCTATCTAAAATAAGTGGAGAAAAGAAAACAGACAAAAAGTGGAGTTGCTGCCATAAAGACCATTCAGATTTCTCATTTTCTAGAAGATAAAAAGATACAACTGAAGTGGTTGTGATCGTTCCTGCCTTCTTTTCCCCTACTTTTTATAAATAGACTCCATGCGCATTCTAGAAATAACCAATAATAAAGCAGTAGTACAGCTGTGTAGAGGTATTTGAAGGAATACTTCTGGGGTAGCTAAAGGATAGAAAATTAGCATGGAAATGGCCCCTTTAGGCTAAGTTCACATGTAGGCGTTTTGGGGCATTTTTCTGCTCTAGGATCAGCTCAAAAAACACCCAACAAGATAAATCCTATTCATTTCAATGACCGCTGTTCACATCTGAGTGTTTTGACGTTTTAAGCAAAACGCCCAACGCTCAAAAAAGTACATGAGCTTCTTTTTGGGCAGATTACAGGCGTTTTTATTTTTTTCCATTGGTCACTTGTCAACCTAAAAACGCCTGCACAAAAACGCCTATAAAAACGCCAGTAAAACGCCTGAAAAAAACGCCCATAAAAATGCCCCAAAAAAAAAAAACGCCTGTAAATAGCAACACCAAGATGTGAACATAGCCTTAAACATCCAAAATAAAGAAAACAAAAAAGAAAATTATTTATAAAGATTGATGCAGCATACAATATGTAATGGAAGTATTCAGCATTGTAAATCGTGTGCTTTATCTAGTAAGACTCATTTTTTCAAGGGAAAGTGGAAAGTATAATTCTGTGTAATTGTATAACTTCAAGAACTTATTTATAAAACCTTTGACCACCTCCATATTGTATATAAAAAAAAAAAAAAAAAGAAAAAGAAAAAAGGGGGGGAAGGTGACATGCTATGTTGTAAATAGGGTTGAAAAAAAAAAAAAAAAAAAAAAACACACACACACACACACACACACACACACACACACACACAAACAAGGGGCAGCCATTAAGCCAATGAATAATTGTGGTCTGCGCTGCTGTCATTAGCTCAGATCACAGACATAACGTACAGAACCAATCAGAGTGGCTCTGTACCTTGTAATCACTATGATGGCCAGTCACAGTGATCCCAAATGTAACCACTGTGGACGTTTACATTTAGGAACACTCTCCTTCCGCTCATAGAGGAAGGGCAGGAAGCAAGAACGAATAGACCTTAGGAAAGGACAGAGAAAGCAGCTGCAGATTCATGGTATAAGGTTTTAACCAACTGCCGACCGCGCACTGCAAATTTACTGCAACAGCGCGGGTCGGCTGCGCAGATTTATGTATCAGTCAAGAATGACAGCACATGCCGATCACCAGGTTGCGGCCAGTGATTGACCGCAGGCACCTGGCGATCAGCTCTGAGCTTCATGGGACACAGCTCTGTTAGTGGAAACAGTACAGAGCTGTATTCAGTAACAGGGGATCTAGTTGGTTTTTCATTCCCTGCTAAGCAAATGATAAAAACAACTAGATCCCCAGTAAAATCAGCACACATTACACACACAAGCACTTGTTAGGCATAAAATAAACCCCTTGATCACCATGTTAACCCCTTCCTGCCCAGTGTCATTAGTACAGTGACAGTGCATATTATTAGCACTGATCCCTGTAATAATGTCACTGGTGATGTCAGTGGCAGTTAGTTAGTTCCCACAAAGTGTCAGTTAGTGCCAGATTTCCCGCCATTCTGCTATAAGTTGCTAATCACCACCAATACTAGTATAAGAAAACTTTAAAAATATCCAAGTGTATTTCCCATAGTTTGTAGACGCTATAACTTTCACGCAAACCAATCAATATACACCTATTGGGATTTTAATTTTTTTTATTTTTACCAAAGACTTGTAGCAGAATCATTTTGGCCAGAATGTATAAGGAGATTAGATTTTTTAATGGGATATGTTTTATAGCAGAAAGAAAACATTTTTTTTTTTTTTTTTTTTTTTACAAAATGGCCGGTTCTTTTTTCGTTTATATAATTTAAAAAAAAAAAAAAAAAAAAAAAAAAAAAGGAAACTCAGTGGTAATACAATGCCAAAAACAGCTCCATTTGTGTGAAAAAAAAAATTATCTAAATTATCTAAATTTTTATCTAAATTATCTAAATTTTGTTTGAGCGTTGCATGACCATGCAATTATCATTTAACCACTTGCCGACCGGTCACGTTGACCGTACTGCGGCAAAGTGGTTCGTTATCGTTCAGCGACGTAGTACTACGTCGCTGGACTCCTCCCCCTGTAGGCGTGCTCCCGCTGTTTTCATTCACAGCGGGAGTCGGGCCAGGGGAGGAGCGGCGGCGATGCTCTTCCCCGATCGTCGGGGAATCTAGTTTGGAGATCTGCCCGCCTGTGTAAACAGAGTGGGCGGATCTCCTCAGTGACAAGGAGTGACAGATTGCAGTGTTCAGCATAGCTGAACATGCGATCTGTCCCTGACTCTCTGTCACCTCCCCCCCACACGTCAGTAAGCACCAGGCATACATTAACCCCTCCCTCTCCAATAAAATTAACCCCTTCCCTGCCAATGTCATTTTTACAGTAACAGTGCATATATATAGCACTGATTACTGCAGTAATGTCACTGGTAACCCCAAAAGTGTCAAGAATGTCAGTCAAGGGTCCGATCTGTCCGCCGCAATGTCGCAGTCCCGCAAAAAAAAAAAAAAAAAAAAAAAAATCGCAGATCGCCACCATTACTCGTTAAAAAAAAAAAAAAAAACACCAAAAATGACAGAAATCTTTCTTAGTAAACGCAATAACTTTTGCGCAAACCAATCAAAATACGCTTATTGTGATTTTTTTTACCAAACATAGGTAGCAGAAAACAAATTGGTCAAAAATATAAAAAAATTTTGATTTTTAAATTTTTGGGGGGAAATTTCATATAAAAAAATTTAAAAAATATTGTTATTTTTTCAAAATAAACGCTCTTTTTTTGTTTATAGCGCAAAAAGTAAAAAAAAAAAATCGCACAGGTGATCAAATACCACCAAAAGAAAGCTCTGTTTGTGGGGGAAAAAAAAGGACGTAAATTTAGTTTGGGTACAGCGTCGCACGACTGCGCAATTGACAGTTAAAGTCGAACAGCGCCGAATCGCAAAAAGTGGCCTGGACGTAAGACAGCAAAATCCTCCGGTGGTAAAGTGGTTAAAGTACCGCAGTACCGCATAGCATATCATAAATGGCCTGGTCATGAAGAGGGTAAAACCTTCTGTAGCTGAAGTGGTTTATTAATTTGATTGTGAAATTGTTTTTAAAGTTTGGACCAACGCAACTATGTACATCCCATACCTGGCCCCTGGAAGTAGGAAAAAACTTTAGTAGACAACGCTACTTTACTGACCTCCCCTTGCTTATGGGTCCTGCACACAGGGTAGCTGCACTCCTGCTTAATGAACACAGGAAGTCAGCTGATCGGCACGAGTGTCATTCAGAGAATGTTTTGCATTTTCTGAATGAATGCAAAGCATTCTCTGATTAGACGAGGTGGACACGCGGGGCTGTGACGTCACGCTCCCCACCTGATGCAAATCAGAGAATGATTTGTACTCAGGGAATGCAAAGCATTCTCTGAATGCCACTTGTGTTAAGCAGCCACCCTCCTTTTCACAAAGCATCAGGGTGGCCGCTCAGCACTGGGCACGGAAGCAAGTGGAGTGATATCTTGCTTCCAGGTATGGTGTGCATTGGTCCAAGATGAAACAGTAACCATGTACAATAAACATATTTATAGCCATGCCTAGAATTATTCTTTAGGCCCCCTTCAGACGGAGCGGACTCTGACAAGTGGATTTGCCTGAGCGGATACGCAGAGCGGACACGCAGAGCGGATACGCAGAGCGGACACAGACACAAGCCTGCTATTCTCTATGGGGCAGTCGGATGGAAACAGATTCCATCCAATTATCATCTGATAAACAGATGGACAGGATCGGATGTCGGCAGGTGACAGCAGACACATATCTGACATCCGCAGCTCCATAGAGATCGATGGATAGTCTGATCGGGTCCGCCTGAAAAAAATGACAGGCAGATACAAATCAGTCTGTCAGTGTGAAAGAGGCACTGGTGTGCTTTATAATGAAGCAAACCATCTGTTGACTGCCAAGAGTAAAAAAGAATATACAAAATATTTTAAATTAAAACGTGATTAAAATGTTTTCAATTACATTTTTAGTACTGAGCATAATAAATGTATTAGGAAAACAATAGGAAAGACATAAATAATTTAAGAGAAAAAAATTACCATTATACATAATGCAAGCAATAGGATTTCTATCAGTGAAAATAACTGACACTGACAGCTTATTATGTAACAAAGTGAAAAGATGCACATTGTCTTGGTCGCAGTGGGAATATACACAAATGTATGTCAACCTAACTGTGTCAGAAGAACATTTATGTCTAAAAGCTACATCTACGACAAAATCCAGCATTAGCAGTACTTAGTCCATATATAAAATAAATCCAATTATCGGCTCAGGATATTCAGTGTATTAAAGTAAAGCACTATGGTATAGATTTAAGATCTTAAAATGAAATGAACCTGCCCCAGTAATACAAGGCCACACATCTACCGGTATATACTGCAAGATGAAGAGACCCTATTACTTTGCCCACCCTGGACAAAGTGAAACGTTCTCTTGTAGGAATCCACCGATGCCCCCCTCCCCGTCCCTCTTTCTGTCCACAACTTAGAGAATTCTCTGGGTTGCAAAAAGTTAAGAAGAAAAAAAACAGAAGGTAGACTCATGAATCTAAACATAAAGCCAAATTCCAGTATGGACGGATTTGGTACAAATAAATACTAGTCCTTACAGTGGAAAAAAAGCCCAAGTCTAACTAATGTTCCCAGTGATGTGATCCTGCAGCTCCGGCTCAGTGGACGGCTCAAATTCCTGGAGCTGCGAGGTCACCCATAGGCTTCCATGGCCTAGCCGATTTCAGAACAACAATGACTGTAGCATGGAGAAAGACTACAACTAAAATTTCTGAAGGTTACAACAATCAACATTTACCGTATAGCCGACCCGAATATAAGCGGAGGCACCTAATTTTACCAGAAGAAAACGTATTGACTCGTATAAGCCTAGGGTGGGAAAAGAAGCAGCTACTGGGCCCAACTGGACCACCACGAGACCCAAAACGGGCTGCGGACATGGTACAGGAGATGCAGGGCTGTGGACATGGTACAGGAGATGATTCAGACGTGGCACAGGAGACGGTACAGGCGTGGCACAGGAGACGGTACAGGAGATGCAGTGCTGCGGACATGGTACAGGAGAATCTCCTTAGGAGATGCAGGGGCTGCGGAGTTGTCTCACTTACCTTTCGGTGAGGCGCCTTACATTTACATTCCAGCGCATGCGGAATGACTGGAGAACACGTAAGTGAGACCGTGACTCGAGTATAAGCCGAGGGGGGCTTTTTTTAGCATAAAAAAAATATGCTGAAAAAGTCGGCTTATACGGTAGTAGAAAGTGTACAGGCCCTTGGTTTAAATGACTTCAGCACATCTGCTTTGCACAGGACATCACTAGTCTCTCACATTGCTCTGGTGTGATTTTGCTCCACTCTTCTTCCAGTCTCTTCCACAGTTCAGTGACTGTAGTGGGTGTCTTGGCCATAACTATGTCACCAAGGATTTTCCAGAGGTTTTCTATTGGGTTAAAATCAGGACTCTGGGCTGGCCATTTCATTATTTCAAGGTTTTCAGCTTCAAGGAACTGTTTTACCCATTTTGCTGTGTGACAGGGGGCATTGTCGTGTTTGAAAATTGATGGCTGATTGGTTGATGAACGAAGGGAAGGAACCGCGTGTTGCCAAAGGAGGTTCTGATAAACACTTTCATACACTCTGCCATGTAGCTATATACGAGGCCCAACTGCTGCTGCAGAAAACAACCCCCCCAAACCATGATGCTTCCCCCTCCACCTTTCACAAATTTCTTTACAAACTTTAGGTTCGGTCTTTCCCCAGTTTGACGATGATCATAATGTTTCCCATCAGACCAAAATAAATAAACTTGCTTTCATCACTAATGTGAACTTTGGACCAGTTCACTTCTGTCCACACAACATGCTCCTCAGTAAAAGGTAGCCAAGCCTTTTGATGCTTTCTGCTAATGAGAGGTTTGGTCACTGCAGAGTGAGCTTTCAGTCCAAGTTCTCTTAAACCATGAGACACTGTATGACAAAACAAATCCTAATGCCCCGTACACACGTGCAGATTGTCGGCCGAAAATGTTCGGCCGCCGAACGATCGGCCGATTTTCGGCTTGTTAGTATGATGCTTCCGACAGCGCACTTTCGGCTGAAAAGAATCTGTCGTGCAAGCATTAAAATTTTTGTATGCCGACACCAGAGCGGCCGATTGTTCGCCAGTCAATACAGAATTCGGCCGACAGACAGCAGATTTGCAAGACTGGGCATGCTCAGAAAAGAAAAAACACAGGGAAAGTTAACCATCACATGACATCACTTCTGCAGTCGGCGGAAAAAATTTGTGTGCAGTCTTTTGCACTTTTCAACAGACACGACAGCCCGGGGACAAAAGACGGCCGATCTGCACGTGTGTACGGGGCATTACTCTGTTGAGCGCTGAACTGGCGAGCAATCGCAGCTGCAGTGTTGAACCCAATTCCCGTTGAGATTCTCCGCATTAGCCTGCCCTCTCTTGCATTTGTCTTTCGTGGACAACCAGTCTTCCTGGGGGACAGGAATGAGTTTGCGACCTTGTAAAGATGCAATGTTCTAGAAATCAAAGATTTGGAACAACAAACTTCTCTTGCTATAGCTGAAAGGGTCATCCCTTTGGCCTTCATCTGGACAACCTGCTGCTTGGGGGGTTTCAGTCACTTTAGATTAGCTCACCAGCTTGAAAAGTCAGTAAAAACTAGAAAGTTAGACTGCCAGCTAAATAGGGTTTCATGGATAGTTAAAGAAATCAGCACAAGGTGCCAGAATAACACCAATAACCGGGAGGTATCTGAAAGTGTTCTCGAATTTTGATCAATGTTTTTAATTCTGTGCTTCAAAATATATGTAACTTATGAAATATGCTTAATAAACTAAAAAAAATAACTGCTCTTTTACTCCTGTTTAGATCATTTCAAATAGGACTTATCAGTGACCTTGAAATTTAGGAAGGTGGAGGTTGTTCTCTAAATTTGAACTCCAGAGTGTATGTATATCTATCTATCCATCCATCTATCTATCCAACCATCTATCTATCCAACCATCTATCTATCCAACCATCTATCTATCCAACCATCTATCTATCCATCCATCCATCTATCCATCCATCCATCTATCCATCCAACCATCTATCCATCCAACCATCTATCTATCCAACCATCTATCTATCCATCCATCTATCTATCCATCCATCTATCTAGCCAACCATCTATCCATCTAGCCAACCATCTATCCATCTAGCCAACCATCTATCCATCTAGCCAACCATCTATCCATCTAGCCAACCATCTATCCATCTAGCCAACCATCTATCCATCTAGCCAACCATCTATCCATCTAGCCAACCATCTATCCATCTAGCCAACCATCTATCCATCTAGCCAACCATCTATCCATCTAGCCAACCATCTATCCAACCATCTATCCAACCATCTATCCAACCATCTATCCAACCATCTATCCAACCATCTATCCAACCATCTATCCAACCATCTATCCAACCATCTATCCAACCATCTATCCATCTATAGCAATCATAAATCACCACATATCCTCCATAGAACTGGGAATTGATAAATAAAGGTAATACAAGAAAAAAATAAAATAATAAGCTAAATTTCTAAGTTGCACCTAAAGTCATTTTCTCCTCCCTGCTGGGTTGTTATAAAAAGCCCAATACAGGCAGTTTTTTTTTTTTTTTTTTTTTTTTTAAGTAAAGTGATTTTTTATTTAAATGAAGAGGATTTGATATAGAGATCACAAACCTCAATGGAGAGACTGACAGGGCACAGGGGTTTTAAAAAAACATGAGTGAACATGATTAAGCAAAACTAGGACAAGCTCTACTTTGCTTTTTCCTGTTTGGCCATTTGTATCCCCATAGAGAACAATTACACCAACATAGGAACGAGAATCTTTTACATTCACCTGTCAGAGGATGGGATTCTCTGCTGTCCGCATTGAGACTACAGGGAAGATATGGCATCCCAGATTTATCCTGTGCATTATACAGCAATAAAAGACAAGCAAACCAGGCTAAAATCAGTGTTTCTCAACTTTTTTCAGTCATGGAAACATCTCAAAGTACCCCACAGCTTTTCACATCAAAGTCTATAGTTCCCCATTAAAGCCATATTAAACCCAAAACCGTTATATATATATATATATATATATATATATATATATATATATATATATATATATATATATATATATATAATGGCTGTATCATTTTTCCTTTTTTCACCTTGTGATCTGGCCAGTAACACACCACCTGTATTAGAGTGCCCCCACTCTGGATAAAGGAGCACAGCAGGCAGCAGCACTGCCAGTCTTGGGAGAGGGGAGTGTTCGCTGTACTAGCAGATTTAAACACACAAATATTGAAGCCAAACTCCAGCTCACACTTTATAATCCCATCCATTTTGGGATAAAGGTTTAACATGAATAAACGCAAACTTATCATTTTACGCACCTCTGCCTGTGTTAAATGGTTTGTGACATCCATTTAAACGGATACATTCTGCTGGAGAGCTTGTGCTTTTGAAAAACAAAAGACTTGCTGGCTGGATAACGAGATGGAAATAGAAGAAAGCAAGCCTCAAAAAGAATGGCACCAATGGAGAGTGGCTGACCTCCTGTGCTCCGTAAGCAGGATTGCAGCCTCTTGGTACAGGACCGGAAGTAAGTAGAGATAACTGGAATCTACTTCAGTGATTTCCGGCTTTCAAGGGGAAATCGGCCAGGAATGGAATATACATGGTTACTAGAGCTGCACGATTCTGGATAAAATGAGAATCACAATTTATTTGCTTAGAATAAAGATCGTGATTCTCGAACGATTCTCGGGGTAATATCTTTTACATTATACAAAAAAAATAAAAAATTTGGCTAGCTTTATTTTTTTTTTTATTCGTTGAAGTATGTTTTTTTCCCAAAAAATTGCTTATGAAAGACCGCTGTGCAAATACAGTGTGACCTAAAACATTGCAAACGCCTGCCATTTTATTCTCTAGGTCCTCTACTAAAACAATACATATAATGTTTGGGGGTTCTAAGTAAATTTTCTAGCAAAAAATACTAAAGGCCAGTACACACGAAAAATTCGTCCGACGACCGATCTGTCGATTTTCGGATTGTTAGTATGGTGCTTTCGACAGCCGACTCCGAGTTTTCGGCTGACAAAATCCTGATGTGCAGGCTATAAAATTTTTGTCATCAATCAAAACAACGTCCGATTTTCGTCTCATTAGTACAGATTTCGACGGAAAAGAACACATACAAATCAATCCAACACATGACATCACTTCTGAAGAAGAATTCTGTCATACAGGAAAATTCGTATGAAAATAACCTCTTCACTTTCCACATCAGATTAGCATGCCACAAAAAACGGACAACAGATTGTTTGATCGTGTGTTCGGGGCTTAAGTTAAATTTGTAAGCAACAAATGTCAGAAAAAGGCTTAGTCTTTAAGTGGTTCTTCTCTCATTTGCAGACTGAAGTTCATCCCTTTGATCTAAAAGAACCAAATGATACAAGGTTTCTATTTATCTCAGTGCTAAGCAATGTTGTGATAAAAAAAAAAAAAGGCAGCTGCCATAGTTTGACAGCGCTGAGCAGAGAACGTCTCTGCAGTTGTTTACCATGAATCGTGGAAAAAGCCAGAATAAGATCGTGTAGGGGGGGTAGTGTCTCCAACCTACCAGATTGAAATTTACTGACACGACACCCAAAATTTACTAGCCAAGTTTTTACTGGCATTTCCAAAAGTTACGAAATTACAGTTTTAAGTGCAAATTTCAGTACTTAGGCTACAAACAAGTAAAATAAGCAATTAGCAATGTGATTTAAGGTGGATATTAAGGCTAAAAGTATATTTCCTAATTTATTTTCCATATAGTAAGTAGTTCAGGGACAGAGCAAGAAATTAGAATGGGCAGGCACATGAAATCGACTCTCAAGAGTGACACTAACCGCAGTGTGCAGCAGTCCAAACAGCACTGACCGTCATGCTCCTGGGCAGTGGCGGCCCGTCCATTGGGGGCGCTGCTCCCCCTATCCATGCGTCCGGCCACCTAATCTACATGCAGGGCGCCAGACGCATGGATTCCAATAGAGGATATTTTTTTTTTTTTTTAAGCACATGATTAGGGCCAGAGGCTCTAATAGACTTAAAAAAAAAAAAGGTGGGCTCGGGGCGCAGAGCACTGCACCTTGAGCCCACCCAGTTGTATGACAATAGCGAATGAATATTTTTGAATCGGGATTGCGTTTTTTTTAACGATTAATAATGCAGCTCGAATAGTTACAATGGTGCAAGCTGAAAATGTAAGCGCCGGTTCACATACACGCGACGCTACTTCCCGGGGCGACCTCCGAGCGGCCGCCACGGACTTCATAACATTGAAGTCTATGGCGGTCGCCTCCTGGTCGCCCCAAAGAAGCTCCGGACCCTTTTTCTAGGTCGGAGCGACTTGTGTCGCTCCTATTAGAACGGGTCCGCAGCTTCCCTATGGGAGGCGACCTGCAGCGACCTGTGAGGCGACCAGGTCACCTCACAGGTTGCCCTAGTGTGAACCGGGACTAACTGTGCTGTATAATATTGCCATGCCTGAAAGTATTCTTTGATAAATATAAGAATTTCCTACCAAATCTATCAAAATTTCTCTTATTCTAACCTTTTCACATGCTCTTGCTCTCCCCTGAAGCAGTAGCTCTGAGCTCAACGTTTGGGTGCTCACTCCTGTGATGGAGGATGTGAGCAATAACGGCTAGGCCGCACCTAGCAACGTCCTGGGAGTATTCCAGTCAGGCTTCAGGAGGTACGTAAATGGCCTACACCTATAGCAATGGAATTGTTCAACTTCAGCCAGAGCTGCACAGTTTGTTTTTATCTACAGAAGCCCCCTTATCTGCATAGGAAAATGACCTTTACTAAACAACTAACCTTTTAACCTGTTTACGAACGCCTGCCGCAGATGTACTGCGGCAGGCAGCCGCTCCTGCGCGATTCGCCATAACTGCACGGCGCTGGGTTGCAGGAGGGTAGGGGGCGGGGAAGCCGATGCGTGTGTCAGACGGCTCCAATTGCCGCCGGACACCCTCGATCGTTCCCCACTGAGAGAGAAGAACGGTCAGCTGTTGTAAACACAACCGACCATCTCTTTGCTGGATTGGGCTGTTTCTTTGCTGAATATATGAGGCCATCTCTTTGCTGGATTGGGCTGTCTCTTTGCTTAATATGAGGCCATCTCTTTGCTGAATATATGAGGCCATCTCTTTGCTGGATTGGGATGTCTTTTTGCTGAAAATATGGAGAGGTCTCCTTGCTGGATTGTATTCATTTTCATATATTAAGTTGTAAGAATGTTAAAATAAAAGTGGAGCGCACTGAAGGACTCGGTGGGATGGCTAGTGGGCGGATTTGGTGGGACGGCCCTGGGAAATGTTGGTTGTCAGGCCCGGAGGGGTCCAGGCCTAAAGCGGTGTAAGGGGCCCCAAAATTTCTGATGGCTGCTCTGCTGACTTGGCATGTTAAAAGTGGACCCTCACTAACATTGAAGACATTACATAATCACAGCCTCACTACCTCCCTATTTTTTTGAATATCATGTAACTTTTTCTTCAGCAAGTACTTACTCCAACTTCCTCGGATGGGCTATGATGACCTGGCCCTCGGTCCAAAGACAAAACTGTGTTTCTGGTGCCAAAATCTGATTTGCAGAGCAGGCATCACTGTCTGCTATACAAATGACTGGCGCTTTGCAGATACCTGCTGACAGCTGCCAAAGTTGGTGTAGAAGAGCAGTACGAGGATCTTGTGCTGACAGTTAGTGTTAAGGTGTTGCACACCTGCGGTGGTCCAATTTGGGTGCTTCCAGGTCCTGTACCAAGCAAACGACCCCCCTGTGTCACTAGGCAGCAGAGCGGACACTTTCTTGCTCAGCACCATTCACAGAACACTTTGCACTTTTTAAATGAATGCAAAGTGTTCTCTGATTAGATGAGGTGGAGAGGTGAGAGGATAATTTTACATCCTTGTTTAGTGAGAATGCTTTGCGCTCACTGAGAAAATGTGAAGTGTTGACTGAAAAGTGCCCTCAATTTCATTTAATGGGTGAAGGGGTTCTGTAGTTCACAGAGAGAAATGGAAAAAGTGCTAACTGATAAGAGAGCAGCAAAGGCAGAATGTACAGCAAGTTTTAGGCCTCATGCACACTGGATGTTATCAAAACTTCAGTAGAAAGCTGTAGCCGTAGAAGGCTTTTTTCAGCTTCTTTGCAGTAACGTTTTTCAGCATTTTTTAGCAAAAACTATATTCCCACTAAAGCTTAGGCTCAAAAACATTGATAAACCCCGAAAAGCCGCGTTTGTCTGCGTTTTTAAGCTTTTATCAGAGTTAGAGAGTTTTACTAGTGATCGACCGATATCGGTTTTGTTGCTGATATTTTGGACAATGCATATCGATATTGGCCGATATTTTTGTACATTTAAAAAAAAAAAAAAAAAATTATATTTATTTTTTTGACAGGTACTTTTGTGGAGGGATCTGGGGGTCTAAAAGACCCCAAACCCTTCCTCTGCACATAAAAGCATTCAAAACGCCAAGTTTGGCTGTTTTGAATGCTGTCATTTTTTTTAATCTGGCGCCAGGTTTTTGCATTGAGACCCGATCAGACCTGATCAGAGCCAAATGCGGCTTTGATCATGTCTGAGGTGGCCGTGCAGGCTGGTTGCCCGGGTCTCCCGGTGAAACGTCCCCTCCCGCTCCTTGTAATGACAGCCAACCATCGGCTAGGGACGCCGGTACTGGGGTGATCCCTCTAGCGGCAGGCATCACTCCGCTACAGCACTTTCCCGAAATAGCGGCAATATAGGCAACTTCCGGGACCGATTCCAATATATCAGGAAAAGTGCATATCGACAAGACCAGGGGAAGAAAGAATTGTCAAAACCGGCTCGTTTTTATTTACACTACACTGCCTTTTTTTGGGGTGAAACGGTTGGAGTACAATGTACCCCATACTCATTCACACAGGGGGGGCAGGCATCTGGGGGACCTCTTGTTAAAGTGGGCCTCAAGATTCCAATAAGCCTTCTGCCCATAGACTCCCCACAACCCCCACGCTAGGGCTGTTGGGAGGAGGCCCTTGTCCCCCACCAACATGGGGACAAGGTGCTTTGGGGTGGGGGGGGGGCGCAGAGCCTCCCCCCCTGCGCCAAAGCAACCACCCCCCCCATGTTGAGGGCATGTGGCCTGGTATGGTCAAGGGGGGGCGCTTGCTTGTCCCCCCCCCCTTTCCTGACCTGCCGGCTACAAGAAAAAGGTCTGGTTTGGATTTTGGGGGGACCCCACGCTGTTTTTCATCTTTGGCATGGGGTTTCCCCTTAAAATCGGTCTGGTATGGTCTTGGGGGGGGGGGGGGGGACTTCCATTTTGGCGTGGGGTTGCCCTTCAAGATCCATACTGTTATGTTTGTGGAGAGCTAGCACTATACCTCATCTATTCTAACCCATACCAGACACAAAAGGGCCTGGTATAGATCTTGGGGGGAGGAGCCCACGCCATTTTTTTTTTTTTTTTTTTTTATTCTGGCCTGGGGTTACCCTTCAAGATCCTCAGAGCACAAGTCGCACCACAAGTCGGATCATGATGATCCAACTTGGATGGGACTTCTATTCAAATGAATGGGCTGAAAGTCAGATCAGTTAAGACGGCTCTCATCGAGGAACCATTGGTTTTGACATGTGATAGAAAAACGCTTGACGCATATCTTAACGTTTACAAGCATACACAACCAGTTACAAGCATTTGGCGTTTGAAATGCCGATAAACTACCTTCCTGAATGCAATTTATCTGCTTTCAAAAGAAACGTCAGTAAACGTAACTGCCTCTAAACTACTAAAAAACACTGCGTGTACATTCACACATAAGATAACATTGAGGAGAGTTCAGGGGCTGCTGGAAAAAATGCCCAACTGCTCCTAAATGTGAGTAAACCCAGGACCCTGCATTCACTATATCTGGTCTCCCACAGTACACAGAACATGGAAATGCAATGGTTTTAGTAAATATAAACCGCTAAATACCTTTTCTTATTAGCAGTTAGAGCAGTCTTGTGACTTCTATCAGTGTCTGGCTGAGCACCGGTTAAAGTTTGTAGGAGGAGTTTTCATATTGCTCTGGCTGGATCTATCTATAGCAATACACACCAAACTGAGCATGTGCAGAGTGCCTCCAAAGGCTCTGTCTTATCAGCAGATGGATTGGGGACATTTGAAGAAGGGGAGGATCAGAGAAGTCAGGATTAAATAGCCTTTTTATACAATGCGGAGGATTAAACAGTTAGGTTCCACAGTGAGTATAAACAAGCATGCTTTAATGCATATACAGATTGATTTTACTGTTGTGGTTTTAGTAACACTTTGAGCATACCACATAATTGAAAGCATATTGTTAAAATATATTCAGTATGCCCCAGTTAACACTGCTGCAACTTAATATGCGACACAAAGTCACAGGACAAGTCAAAACACATTATTTCAATGGGTGTCAACTTAATCAATAGGACTCAAATCGCAGCAAAAAAAAAAAAAAGAAGATTCCTGCACTACTAATTTGAGTGCGATAGACTGTAATGTTAAAAGTGTTACTAAACCCAGGAGCCTGCATTCACTATATCTGGTCTCCCACAGTACACAGAACATGGAAGTGCAATTATTTTAGTAAATATAAACTGCTAAAAACCTTTCCCATCAGCAGTATATAGCAGTCTTGGGACTTCTATCAGTGTCTAGTTAAAGCTTGTAGCAGGAGTTTTCATTTTCCACTGACCCTCTGTCTGGACAGTGCTGATTGGCCCTGTGCTGATCACATGCATTCTCCCAAGAACACAAAAAAAAATTCACTAGCAATACACACTAAACTGAGCATGTGCAGCCTGGCTCCACAGACTCTGTTCTATCAGGTAATGGTCTGGAGTCAGTGGAAAAAGGGGAGGATCCGAGAAGATGGGATCACACAGCCTTCATACACAATGCAGAGGATTAACCCCTTAGGTTCCACAGTGAGTATAACAAGGATGCTTTACTGCATATACAGAACGATTTTCCAATTGTGGGTTTAGTAACACTGTAAATCCGTAAAGTCCCAAGCAAAGCGCAAGCAAGGCACATGTGCGTGGATCAGCTTGAGCTAAACAACCTATTTTAAAGTGACAGAAAGCTAAAGTTAGGCTTAAAGCTGAACTCCAGGTATGGATTTTATTGCCTAGGACCCAGAAGACAAAAGCAATCAATCACTGTAGTGACAGTGACTACTACAGCGATTTTCCGCTTCCGCAGCAAGTCCACAGATATGGCATACGCATGCTTACACCAATCCCAGTTGGACAATGTAACAATGCAATTATATCCATACCTACACCTCTGCTTTAACGCCGTGTTGGCATGCATTTTAAAGGTGTCATTTCTAAAGAGAGCATTTAAATGTATTGCTAAAGTTAAAGTCAGTATAACTAAAATGCAGCTTGTAGGACTTTTCGCAATGCAATACACACAATGTGCGGTGACACATGCAGGTCAGCCTGCGCTGCAAAATTCATGACAACAAATCTAGTATGAACGAGCCGTTCCATTTTACCTGCACACTGCTGAGTAACTGACGAAGGGAAATTCTGCTGGTTTATGTGGCTCCTATTTAAACGTGTGACTACAGTAGAGAGCTACATCACGCGGAGAGCCCTAGATACTACAGAGAATTATTCAAAACAGAGCCACATAATTAAATTTAGCATTTCATTATAAAGTGAATCTGTCATGGTTGACTGTAAGCATCTGCACAAGTTTAGAGTGAGTCTGTCCCAACAGAGAGGCGAAGGACATTTTTAGCTTCCTCTCATTAACATACAATGGAGACGTCCAACTTCTAAAGCAGGCCATGGATGATACAATTTTCTGTGGTTGCAGGAAAAAAAATTGCACGATTCCCTCAATCAACACAGTCAGTGTTGATGTGGGAATCCCTCCTGTGGAGCTACTGTGTTCTCCCGACAGGGGGGGTGGGAAACCATCCCTGCCGGGAGAAAACAGCGATTATTGCTAGCAGCTACAGCCGCATGTAAAGGTCCGGCATGCTGGTGGTACCCCAAGTCGATTGATGGATCGACTTGGGTATAATCAGCCTGCCCATAGATGGTTTAAATATCAGCCAGTCCCTGCTGAACCAGCAAAGATTTGAACAGTCTATGGCCGGTGTTCTAAAATTTCGTCGGACCCATGAAAATTCCAGACCCTCGTCACTTCCAGTGACGCTACGTCATAACCCAGCTGATGCGAGCCCCGGTGCGCATGCGCACAAGGCATTTTCAAGGTCCGATGAAATTCTAAGACTTACGAAACAGCTGAGAGGAGGAGGGGCTGAGGTGGGACGCATACATCGCTGCGGGATAATGTTACAACACCGCCGCGTCATCGAGCAAGGAACATGTTGCAGAGCTGACTTAGAGGAGGCGGGAAGGAAGTGAATACTCATACTAAATAGTAATGATAAAAAAAAATAAGAAGAAATACAAAACATTTTTTATCATTACTATTTAGTATGAGTATTTACTTCCTTCCTGCCTCCTCTGAGTCAGCTCTGCGCGGCAGTGTTGTAACATTTTCCCGCAGCGGTGTGTGCGTCCCACCTTAGCCCCTCCTCCTCTCAGTCAGCTGTTCGTAAGTCTTAGAATTTCATTGGACCTTGAAAATGCCTTGTGCGCATGCGCACCGGGACTCGCAGCAGCTGGTGGTGACGGAGCGTCCCCCGGAAGTGACGAGGGTCCGGAATTTTCACGGGTCCGACTAAATTTTAGAACACCGGCTCAAACCTTTAACCGTGTTCAAATGTAGTATACAACTGATAATGTTATCTGCTAGCAAAGCACAGACAGGGTTAATTATGGCAAACCCAGCTCCCCAGCCCCATTAATAAAAGAGAACCAAAATAAAGGGATGGGTTTAGCTGTCCCTGCCAGGAGAAGACAGCCATAGCAGCCCCTAGCGATAATTGTAAGAGAATCCCGCATGCTGGCTGAACCCAAGTTGATCAATGGATCAACTTGGTCTATTCAGGCTGCCCTGCCAATTAACGATTCAAACCGTGTATGGCTGGCTTTCATTTATTTTTATTTTGTTTGTTCAACCTAGCAGGTTGAACACAAGCGATGCAGGAGCGGCGATCCTGCCAGAACATACTGATCAGCGCTCGCAGCAATTGTCTGCTGTTGGTTTTTCAGCATGTGCCTTCAGCAAAAGCCAGTCGTTAGACCAGCTTCTGGCGGAAAGTCAGCTGTACACACTGTGCGAATATTGGCAATGGCCAGTTCCAGCTAAACCGGACAATTTTCGGCCCGTGTGTACCCAGCATTAGCAGGCTTTTTCACTGCAAGAATTACCAGAAAAAAAAGCATCTAAAAAAGTTAAGCAGCAAAGAGAGAAGCTCCACCGGGATTTTTTAGGCATAGGCCAACCACAAAAATATATATAGTAGAAGAAAGCGTGGAAAGTATCGGAAAATCGACAATTTTTATTAAAAAAAAAAATCCAACATGAGTAAAAATGGTGAACCATAAACACAATAGGCTAAGTGGGACTTTAAGTGAGACCCCAGCAGGTAGTGCCCCAAAATCCCAATCTGTCTTTATACTGCATCCACCAAGGGGTTGGAGGTGTAATGCTTCTCAGCTGGTCCTTTCCAGTTTGTACCATCGTTACAACTTAGCTATTTGAGTTTTGAGACAACAGACCAGTCATGGATGAGGGTGGGTTGGGGGAGGTTTGGGCTGTCTCCCTCCCACCTGTTCCCCCATCCATCCATCCATTAGCAGCCATGTGCTCCCAGTGTGGAGACACTAAATCAGAAAGTGTTAGGACTGCAGATAAAACAGGGTGCTGTTTAGTGGCTCTGCAGCTTACACATGCGTTTGCAAATGTGTGTCAACTAAACCCCTGTTCTTTGTATCATGAGACAGGTCTACTTGGTTGGGTGACAGACTGGACTGGAGGGTGAGTACATCAGACTGGGGGCTGGCTGACTTCCATGCACCTCTTATAATCCTTCAACCTCATTTTTATTTTTAAAATGGTGAACCATATCACCCAATAATGATATGTAATAGCAAAAAAATAGAAACAAACAATACAAAACATAGCAAGATATGCCCATGATCTGGAACATGAGGTTGGTCTCATGCAGTAGGAGGCCAAGCTACATCGTAGTTCACAGGGACATCCTGACATGTTTAGAAATCTAGAAAGATCAGAGCACAATCTATTTTTTTACAAATACAATATACACATACTAGTATTGTACAGAGATAAAACATATAGGCAAAAAACATTCACATTAAAAGTTAAGCAGAATATTAATTTTTTTTTTTCTATAACTGATGCTATGTGAATGAGAACATGAAACAAATAGAAAATAGGTGTTATCCCTAATTTGCAAACGTGGAAATCTACTTGAAGGAAACCAGCGATGGCCGCCTCCGGGCCCCCTTTAGTACAGGTTTTCAGCTGCTGGCCCCTTCAGACCTCCCGGGACACCGGACACAAGAAAACCACAGACATGCTGTTACACAGCCCCAATGCTGACACAAGACCTAACTTAATCAATCCCGGAACCAAACTGCAGCAGGGCAATTTCAGATGTTCTAAAAATTCTGTACAACACTGCACTTTGTTGGCATTACCTGGAGATCAATGCACCACTGAAAGCTAATGGCTTCATGTAAAATGCCAAGTAGTCTACAGGCCCGGTACAGAGTCAATTGAGGTGAGCAGATATCAGATATACGTTCTACTTAATGGAGTCTTATGAATGAATGGTCAGCATCCCCCCGATGTAAAACAAGGCTTTCAGAAAATGGACACTTTCACTTATTGATGTGTATAGAAAGATTTGTTCGGCTACAATGTTATAGCCCTGTAATGACTCAAGCAGCTCAATAAACACAGAAGTGCATACTTGTCAATTACCGCCCCCCCTTTTGCTGGTACAGTTGCCAATGTTCAGGATTTGTCATCAGAAATGTCCACGCTCCTCAAATCTTCAAGCAGATATACAAAAACACCATTAAGGGCCCTTTCACAGGGGCGGACCGCCTGTGAGTTTTTCAAGCGGACTTGATCAGACCCTCCAGTCTCCTCAATGGAGAGTCGTTCATGGACACCCGGCCAACATCTAATCCTGTCCGCTAAAAAACAGATGGATGGCAATCGGTTCCCCATCCATCTGGCGGATCGGCTGGCAGTTGGGTGTAAATGAGCTGTGTCTGTCTGTGTCCGCTCTGCATAAGCGGAATGTACACGAACCTGTCATCTGCCAGCTCAGCGGGGATCAGTAGATGGAGTCCGCCAGCTCAGTGTGAAATCTCACAGAGTCTGCATCGTGTGGAAGGGGCCTAAGGCTAGGTAAACACTTATCCGGCCTGCATTGTGCAAGTAGGTAGTCCATTTATTCCAAAGAACACAGAGAAAGGATTCCGTTTTTTTTTTTTAAATTGCGCTGCACTGAGCCTCGTGGTGCCACAATTCACAAGCCGTGTCTGCCAATGAATGGGGGTGCTATTAAGAATTAAGGGCACCCCCACACTTCTGCAGCTAAAGAGCACAGCATTTTGCCTGCGGCTTGGGAACATGCACACTTGTAAGCAATAATGTGAACTAGCCTTAATAAAGAAAATAAATGTATGGTTACAGGCGGTCCCCGGGTTATGAGCACAATAGAGACTGTAGGTTTATTCTTAAGTCGAGTATGCTTGTAAGTCAAAACAGTGCATTTTTAAGTGTAACTACAGCCTGTGCAGGGATCTGGGAAGTCCTGGGCTCTTCTGGCGTGCAGTCGTGTTATCTGGGGCTCTTGTGGCCATGCCATGCAGTGTGGGATGTGTCCGGAGCTGCAAGATGGCTGCTCAGTGGTATCCGGGGCCAGTATGGAGCACAAGCTGCCGGCATTGAAGGTCCGTTCGTAAGTAGGAGTCGTTCGTAAATCGGGGACTACCTGTACATGTAACTATTTTGAAAGTGTTACTAAACCCACAACAGTAAAATCAGTCTGTATATGCAGTAAAGCATGCTTGTTATACTCACTGTGGAACCTAAGGGGTTAATCCTCTACATTGTGTATAAAGGCTGTGTGATCCTGTCTTCTCTGATCCTCCTCTTAATTGACTCCAACCCATCTCCTGATAGAACAAAGCACTAGGAGTCAGGCTGCACATGCTCAGTTTTGTGAGTGTTTCTAGAGAGTATTTCTTTTTTCTTGGGAGGGTGCATGTGATCAGCACTCTAAAGAGGATCAGGTGAGAATAGAAACGCCTTCTACAAGCTTTACTAGGAACTGATAGAAGTCACAAGACTGCTATATACTGCTGATGACTAAAGGTATTTAGCAGTTTATACTTCCTAAAATAATTGCATTTCCATGTTCTGTGTACTGTGGGAGACCAGATATAGTGAATGCAGGCTCCTGGGTTTATTAACACTTTAGGCAACTACTTTTGCAATCCCCTGTACAACAGGACTCGGCTGTAGTACTGCCAATGAGGAACACCCAGAAAAGGGAGTTTTATCTTCCAATAGGAATTCTTGAGGTGTGTTCTTGGTTAAAGCCCAACTCCAGGCAACTTAAAAATTCTCATTTGCAGTGAGGCTGCACTTGTACTGCAAGGGTTAACAGCTAGTTTAGGTCTAGAAGGCAGAAAAGTAGAATTACCTGATCCTACAAGCTTCTAGACCAGTCCCTGCAGTGTCTTCTCCCCATGCTCCATCAGTCTAAAGCCCCGTATACACGCACCGATTGTCGGCCGAACGATCGGCTGTCTTTTGTCCGGTGCTGTCGTGTTGGTTGAAATGTGCTCTAGACTGCACACAAATTTTGTCGGCCAACAACAACCAACTTCAGAAGTGATGTCATGTGATGGTTAACTTTCCGTGTGTTTTTTCTTCTCGGAGCATGCCCAGTCTTGCTCATCTGGCTTTTGTCAGCCGAAATCTGTACTGACTGAGGAACAATCGGCCGTTCTGGTGTTGGCCAACAAAAATTTTATAGCATGCAGACCCGATTTTGTTCGGCCGAAAAGTCGCAGTCAGTTATCGGAAGCATCGTACTAACAAGCCGACAATCGGCCGATCGCCGAATATTTATGGCCGACAATCGGTACGTGTGTACGGGCCTTAAGATCCTGACATCATAAAGACTGACGCAGGGTCCACAGCCCTGCATTAGATATAATGACACCAAGGGACAGTCTGCCAGGGGAGCGGAAAATTAGGTAAGTAAAAGTGCTTTTATACTCCCCTAGAATAAAATGCGCAGTCAACCTCTGCAGTGCAGGCACAGCCACACTGCAAGGGATCATTTTCAAATTTCCCAGCGTTGGGCATGAACCTTTGCTAATGCAGCAAAGGAGGTCAAGGATCTGGCTGTTCTTTCTGGTAGGGGTGTCTGGATTACAAATCTTTTGAAAGATAAACCTATTCCCAGATTTGCTTTTTAACTGTACACTATATGTAGTGGTTTGCCCGGGTTGAGCTTTAAAGCGTAACTCCACTTTTGTTGAGAAAAAAAAAACATTCCGCTCTGGGTGATCTCCGTACATTGTAAGGATTTTAACAAACTTTGTTGCAGCTTCCGACCTTTTGTTATTCTGAAGAAATCATTGTTTGTTCCTCTGGGCTGAGTGGGTCTAAAGGGAGTAGTTTCATAATTATCTATCAGCTGTGCAGCTGCAGGCCTCTAATGAGGAAAGCTGCTGGGTCTGCATCCCTTTAGATGTGTTCCTATTGGGAGTATCTCACCAAAAATGACATTTTAATGCAGGGGGATGCCAGAGATCTGACTTGTATCTTAGGCAGACTTCTGGGAAAATTGGTGAGCCAATCACACAAGCAGGAAATTATATTTCTGGGGTGTGGTCAGTACACATTCTGTGTACAGAACAGCTCCAGGTAGCCATATTGCATTGCATTTTCAGAAAATTACGACAGCCGCAGATTGAAAAGGAAAGGTTATTTTTAATAATATTCAATCACAATATGATTTGTGTCACAATTGTATACGCTAGATTGTTATTTCTTTATTTTCAGATTATATATATATATATATATAATATATTTTTTTTTTTGTAACCTGAAAGAGAAACACATAATGGGCTAGTATGCACCGCATACTAGCCCATTATAAAATACTTACCTTAGAACGAGCCCCCGCAGTGCCGCCCGCTTACCTGACATGTCCAGTCGCCCGTTTTCCGGGATTGTGGCATCCGGCCGGAGCTGCGGTGACGTCACTCGCGCGGGAGCCGACGGTCACGGCACGGGACTCTGAAGGAACGGCACGAGTGGCGGTTCCTTCAGAGCGCATGCGCCAGTGACGTCACTGGCTGCATGTAAGGTAAATATCTCCTAAACGGTACATGTTTAGGAGATATTTACAGTACCTATAGGTAAGCCTTATCATAGGCTTACCTATAGATACAACTTGCAGAGGAGGGTTTACTTCCTCTTTAAGTCTTTTCAATTTTTATATGATGGACTAATAAAATTGCAATAGGCAAATCTCAAGCTACTACACCACTAGAAATAGCTGGTCCACCTCCATGCACCAGAACATAAATACCCTTGCAGTGCCATCACCCCCATCCCACCTCAAAGGGGTTAAATGCTTGATCTAGATCCGGGGTAGAGGAGACGGGTGTGATTCATCCTTCATATCCCTCGAAGGGAATAAAAGGTTTCCAGGATTGGGTGTACTTAAATTCCCCACGTTTCAAAATCCAATAAAATACATGAGCTTATAAATCAATGCAAGAGGTGCAGCTTACTGGCCAGCAGACTCCATTCACCCCAGAGCTGTCATATATAGTGCAGGTGAGGGCTACATTGATTAGCAGACCAATCAGAAGTGGGTTCTTGCAGTTGGGGGTGAGCACTATACTCTGACCTGCTTACATGGCCCTGATCACCTTACAGATGAACACAGCCTTTCCTGCAGGAGCTAAATCTGTCACACTAAGCTGTGTCTCCGACATGATTATTCATCCATCTGAGTGACATCAGTCTGTGTTCTACTCAGCTGAAAACATGCGATATGAACTTGGAATAATGGACTGCATATCCAAATCAGTGCTGCTGACATTCCACAAAATACAACCAGACAGACTACAGTGAGCTCGCCCTCATTCACATGGGCGCTCAGGTCCGTACACCATGAAATCAGCCAATTGTTTTTGCGATTGGAGCTGTTAAAGTGTTAGTAAACCCAGGAGCCTGCATTCACTATATCTGGTCTCCCACAGTACACAGAACACGGAAATGGAATCAGTTTAGTAAATATAAACTACTAAATACCTTTTCTCATCAACAGTATAAGGCAGTCTTGTGACTTTCAACAGTGTCTGGTTAAAACTTGTAGGAGGAGTTTTCATTCTCCTCTGACTGTCCTTTGAGGCTGCAGGACCCCTGACCCTCTGTATGGACAGTGCTGATTGGCCCTGTGCTGATCACATGCACTCTCCCAAGAAAAAAAAAAAACTCTCTAGCAATACACACCAAACTGAGCATGTGCAGCCTGTCCCCTAGCATCTGTTCTATCAGCAGATGGATTGGGGACAGTGGAAGGGGAGGATCAGAGAAGACCGGATGAAACAGCCTTGCTACACAATGCACAGGAAATGACCCTGTAGGTTCCAAGTAAGTATAACAAGCATGCTTTACTGAACTGATTTTACTATTGTGGGTTTAGTAACACTTTAACTGCTTACCGACCGACTGCCGCAGATGTACTGCGGCAGGCAGGCAGCCGCTCCAAGTTAAACCGCCGTACATGTATGGCGCTCGCTCTGGGGAGTCTAGGGGGCGAACAAGCACCGCCGGCGGCACCCTCCCGCCCCCACTCATGAGCGGGGAAGCCGGCGCATCCGATTGCCGTCTGACACCCTCGATCGTTCCCCGCTGACAGACAAGGACAGACGGCTGATGTAAACACAGCCATCCATCCTTCTCCCTGGGATGATCACAGAGACTATATGATCCTTCTATATAGGATCACATGTCTCTATGGTCATCTCACAAGCCCCCCCCCCCCCCCCCCCCACAGTTAGAATCACTCCCCTAGGCTTACATTTAACCCCTTCATCACCAAAAGTATTAACCCCTTCCCTACCAATGGTATTATTACAGTAACAGTGCATATTTTTTAGCACTGATTACTGTAGTAATGTCACTGGTATCCCCAAAAGTGTCATAAATAATAGTTAGGGCTCTTTCACACGGGCGATCCGATCAGATCCGCCTGTCAGTTTTTTGGGCGGATCTGATCGGATCCTCCATGCAGCTCTTTGGGGCAGCAGATGTCAGCGGAGACACCTCCGCTGACACCCGCTGCCATCCGTATCCGATCCTGTCTGTGAAATCTGGATGGATGGAAACCCTATTTTTCCATCCGTTCAGGGATCGGATCAGATGATAGCGGACAGACGGTCCGCTCTCATCCGATCCCCCCATAGAGAGCAGCGGGAGCTGTGACACCTCCCTCTCCGCACTGCAAGCGGAGACGGAGTTGTCATCCGCCGGCTCAGCGGGGATCGGCGGATCGATCCCCGCTGAGCAGCACCGATCCGCCTTCGGAGGAGGACCGTGTGAAAGAGCCCTTAGGGGTCCAATCTGTCCGCCACAATGTCGCAAAAAAACAAACAATAAAAATGACAAATATTTCCCCTAGTTTGTAGACGTGATAACTTTTGCGCAAACCAATCAAAATACGCTTATTGCGATTTTTTTACCAAAAATATGTAGCAGAAAACAAATTGGCCTAAAATGTTAAATAATTTTGATTTTTAATTTTTTTTTTTTTTTTTTTGAGAATACCATATAAAAGAATGTAAAAAATTGTTGTTTTTTTTTTTCCAAAATTGTCGCTCTTTTCTTGTTTATAGCGCAAAAAATAGAAAAATCGCACAGGTGATCAAATACCACCAAAAGAAAGCTTAATTTGTGGGAAAAACAGGACGTCAATTTAGTTTGGGTACAGCATCGCATGACCGCGCAATTGTCCGTTAAAGTAACGCAGTGCTGAATCGCAAAATAGGGCCTGGTCAGAAAGGGGATAAAATCTTCCGGTCCAGAAGTGGTTAAGAGTTGGATGTTGATGATTCACTGACCCGCAAACCTGTCAAATTAGGATGAGGGGCCATGTCTGTGCAAAACTGCGTTCCCATAGACGTTCATTGGCTGCCTGCGTGCAACACCTGACAGCTCCAGCCTTATAACCAAATGGCCTTTTCACATCCTCAGTGCCAGTGTTAATAGGGCCCTAAAGCTAAAGCATACCACAATCCTGAGCTTTGCCTATGCAGGGAAAGCAGTAGGTTTACTTGAATCCAGCCTCATTTTCCCTTCACTGTGCTCAGGTGATCAACCGCTAGAAAAAATAAAATACACAGTACTTTCATGTGTGAAGGAATCTACTCCCCCCACTCATGTGACAGCGCTAGGGCTTGGTGATTAGTCCAGCAATGTCATATGGGGGGCAGGAGAAAGTCCTCAACCATGTGAAAGCTCCAACTACAGTGACTTGGAGCTTACACAGGGTTTCCTCACTTCTGGTGGATGGGTGGAGGAATAGGGGAGCCAAAGATGGGGAGTATTACCAGGAGAAGGATATTAAATCTGAACCCGGGGTACACGTTCATTTTCCCCAGCAGTTTCTATTACATAAGAAAGTAGTGAAACTTCTTGTTTGTCTAATTGCACAGCATTCCTGTTGTATAAATTGGTTTGTACTACTACATGTACTTTATATTATTATTATATTACTACTACTACTACATGTACTTTATATTATTATATTACTACTACTACATGTACTTTATATTATTATTATATTACTACTACTACTACTACTACATGTACTTTATATTATTATTATATTACTACTACTACTACTACTACTACTACTACATGTACTTTATATTAGGCGCAAATTTAGACAGGATCTAATTAACCTACCAGCAAGTCTTTGGAGTGTGGAAGGAAACCGGAGTACCCGGAGGAAACCGCACCGGGAGAACATACAAACTGCAGGCAGGTAGTGCCGTGGTTGGGATTCAAACCAACGACCCTAGTGCTGTTAGGCGTAAGTGTTAACCACTGTGCAAAATGTCGATCTGCCATTCCAATTTCTGCATCTGTACTGTAGCATCCTCTTAGTATAATGACAACCTGAGGGAAAATAGTTTTTGTATAAATAAAAAAATAAATAAATTACAGTTTAGGAGAAAATTACCTTTAACCACTTCCCACCCAAAGTACGTTCCTGTACGTCCTCGGGTTTCAGTGGTTAGACCGGGATAATGCCCACACCTACAGCAGGGCTCAACAAAACCCAAGCGCCAAGTCGCAATGGCGACTGGAAATCGCATCCTAGCACCTGGATTACACCACAGCAGTGGTTGGGATCCTTCCATGTGGCCCACCCGCGGGTGCGCTGACGAGCGTTGGGCTGGCCGATAAATGACCCCACGGCTTTGTGGCCTGCTGGAGCGGGATACACGCTCCCATGTACGAGCCGGCGCCCTCTGGTGGACGGTGCTGTAATGAGCATGATTTACTCTCACTGCCTGCCCACCTCCGACATCTTCCCAGGTTGACAGCTGGACTTGATCGGTCGCCCTTTCCTCACTGCCACTGAGTGGACAGGGAGTGCCGTCTATCAGTGCCGCCTATCAGCGCAGCCTCATCAGCGTTGCCTAACAGTGCCCATCAGTGCCACCTGTCAGTGCAGCTTATTAGTGTCACCTAATCAGTGCTTATCAGCACAGCCTAATCAGTGTGGCCTGTCAGTGCCCACCAGCGCAGCTTATCAGTGTAACCTCATCAGTGTTTCCTATCAGTGCTTATCAGCGCAGCATCATCAGTGGCCCCTGCCAGTGCCGCCTCATCAGTGCCCATCAGCACAGCTTATCAGTGTAGCTTCATCAGCATCGCCTATTAGTGCAGGCTATCAGTGCTCATCAACGCAGCCTCATCAGTGGCCCCCTGCCAGTGCCGCCTCATCAGTGCCCCTTTTCAATTTTTTTCACTTGGCACCAAGCGTGAGCAATTCTTATTGCCAGACACCCCAGACATGCAGTTCTGGGCGTTGGGCAGCAGATTTAAAAACTGGCTCCTAACTTTTTTAGCTGGCTCCAAGATTCTAAGCACATTTGTCAAACCCTGACCTACAGGCATCATCCCAGTATCATTCTGTTCAGCCGGCGATTCTCTTTCAGGTAGAAGTGATCTGAGAAGCTACTTAGCCACTCAATCACTTCTGTGGGTGGCGGAAGGGGGTTCCACCCGCCGCTGCCTTTCCTGGGCTCTCCTGCTCCATCGCGGAGGCCAGGAGCGATGCAGCCGGCGGTACTGGCTGCCCTGTATAGAGAGAGAGGAACAGACGTAACCCTCTCTCTGTAACCCTAGAAACCGGAAGCGACGAGTAGCGGCCAGGAAAGCAGCCGATCGGCTGCATGGAGGACCAGAAGAGAGATTTGGGGTCTAAAAGAATTAAACGGCTCTTCAATCCTGTCCTGTTAAACCACTGTATGGTCTTGGCCACCGTGCTGCAGCTCAGTTTCAGGGTATTGGCAATCTACTTATAGCCTAGGCCATCTTTATGTAGAGCAACTATTCTTTTTTTCAGATCCTCAGAGAGTTCTTTGCCATGAGGTGCTATGTTGAACTTCCAGTGACGAGTATGACAGAGTGAGAGCGATAACACCAAATTTACCACACCTGCTCCCCATTCACACCTGAGACCTTGTAACACTAACGAGTCACATGACACCGGGGAAGGAAAATGGCTAATTGGGCCCAATTTGGACATTTCCACTTAGGGGTGTACTCACTTTTGTTGCCAGCGGTTTAGAAATGAATGGCTGTGTGTTGAGTTATTTTGAGGGGGACAAGAAATTTACACTGTTATACAAGCTGTACACTCATTACATTACATTGTAGCAAAGTGTTATTTCTTCAGTGTTGTCACATGAAAAGATATAATAAAATATTTACAAAAATGTGAGGGGTGTACTCACTTTTGGGAGATACTGTGTGTGTGTGTGTGTGTGTGTGTGTGTATATATATATATATAATTTTACACATACATACACACACACACACACCTATGTCTATGTGTACAGTGTGTGTGTGTGTGTGTGTGTGTGTGTGTGTGTGTGTGTGTGTGTGTGTGTGTGTGTGTGTGTGTGTGTGTGTGTGTGTGTGTAAATCCAGGAAGTGAACAGGCAGCAGCCTCAGCTGCCCACAGTTAAAATGGCTGCAGCTAGACAGAGGGAGATTTCTGCAGCATATTTGGCAAGTACAGAATCACAGTATACATTAAAATAATATGCAAAGTAGTTGGAGGGAAGCTTCAGAATGGCAAAGATATTTTTATTACAAATTATGTCAGCAGACTGCAGTTCCTCATTAAGTTCTAAGTAATTTTCTCGCAAAAAAAGTTGATTTTTACAAGTAGGAGCGAAGTGTCAGAAATGGCCCGGAAGCGAAGTGGTTAAAAACAGCATGACATCATTGCTTCCTTCGAAATAAAGCATTTAGGGACAGGCACCGGGAAAGGAATGAATAGAGCGTCCTATCCACAGCACCGCTTGGGAAGGGACTGTATATGAACAGTAGCCAGGGAAGCATCAATACAATACAGTGGACTTAAGCAGGTCATACACTAGTGGACTAAATCTGCCCACACACTAGTAAACACTTACTTTTGGAACAAACTGACTTTCCCAAACGAAAACCACATTAAGAGTCTATGGATACTAGCTTAAAAAAAAAATGCAAGTGCACCTGGCAGGAAAAACGGAGGGTTTTTTGTGCTAGCGTTTAGGAGTATTTAGTGTTTTTTTTTCTGCCATAAAAACGCTCTCAAAATCGCAAATTCTGCCTCTAAAAGTTGAGCTTAAAATATGCCTGTTATGTCCTAATGTGTATGGACACATAGGATAACATTGAGTTCCTTCTACAAGCAAAACACAAAACTGTGAAGCAGCGTATTTTTAACCAAGCGTGCATGGTGCCTTAGGCCCTTTTCACACCTGGGCGTTTGCATTTGTAGGCAGAAGCGCCTGCGATTCTGCCTGTAGTCCCAAAACGCTCTGCAAACCTGACAAATCACATCACGCTTGTTTCATTTTCGATGGCACCTAAACACGAGTGTGATACTGCCGCGATAAATCGTGTTGCAATCGCGGTAAACCTTAGCACGCAAAGTTTGTTGCCCAAAAGAGACAGCTGCTCACATTTAAGCAACAAGTTTCACGCTATGCGGTTTTGCGTGACAATCGTGGCAGAATCGCACCCACGTTTAGGTGCCATTGAAAATGACTGGCGCCTGAACAAGCTAGGTGCGATTTGTCAATTTTGCAGAGTGTTTTGGGGTCGCGGGCAGAAATGCGGCGATTGTGCCTGCAATTGTAGACATCCAGATGTGACCGGAGCCTTGAAACTCATTTGTTTAAGAAAAGTTTTCCATCCTGCTCCTTCCAATTTTCTTATCAGTGCAGTCAAAAATGAACACCGATTTGACCCCAATAAGGAATAGAACATTGAATAAAAGTGTATGGGCAGCTTGTAAAGACAGAAGGTTTCTTTTTTATCTTAATGCATTCTATGCATGAAGATAAAAACAACCTTCTGTTTGTAGCAGCCCCCCCCCCCCCAGCACCCCCTAATACGTACCTGAGGTCCATCTCTATACAGTAATGTTGCATGAGTGTCTCAGCTGCCTGCGACTCCCCTCCCTATTGGCCGAGACAGCAGCGCGGCATGATTGGCTCCCACTGAGAGGGGCAGGGACAAGTCACGGCTTCATGTCTGAATGGACACAGGGAGATGTGACTCGGCTCGGGTGCCCCCAGAGCAAGCTGCTTGTTGTGGGGGCACTCAACAGGAAGGAGGGGCCAGGAGCACAGAAGAGGGACCCAAGAAGAGGAGGATCCAGGCTGCTCTGTGTAAAACCTACTGCACAGAACAGGTAAGTATAACATGTTTGTTATTTTAAAAAACTTTGCAAACACTTTAACCACTTCTGGACCAGAAAGATTTGCCCCCTTAAATGACCAGGCCATATTTTGTGATTCAGCACTGCGTTACTTTAAACAGACAATTGCGCGGTCGTGCGACAATGTACCTTAATAAAATCAATGTCCTTTTTTCCCACAAATAGAGCTTTCTTTTGGTGGTATTTGATCATCTGTGCGATTTTTATTTTTTGCGCTATAAACAAAAAGTGACAATTCTGGAAAAAAAAAAATATTTTTCACATTCGGCTATATAAAACTTTCCCAAAAAAAAAAAAATTAAAACTTTAACATTTTAGGCCAATTTGTTTTCTGCTACATATTTTTGGTAAAAATCGCAATAAGCGTATTTTAATTGGTTTGCGCAAAAGTTATTGCGTCTACTAACTACGGGAAAGATTTCGGTCATTTTTATTGTTTTTTTTTTACTAGTAATGGTGACGATCTGCGATTTTTTTGCGGGACTGTGACTTTGCGGCGGACAGATCAGACCCCTGACTGACATTTTTTACACTTTTGGAGTAATCAGTGCTAAAAATATGCACTGTTACTGTAATAATGACACTGGCAGGGAAGGGGCTAACAGTGTGGGTGATCAAGAGGTTAAAGTGTACCTAGGGAACGTGTTTCTAACTGTGGAGGGGCGTGGCTTGTGAAATGACCATAGGGACCTATGATCTTATATAGAAGGATCACATGGGCTCTATGATCATTCCAGGGAGAAGAACGGTCAGCTGTGTTCACAACAGTCAACCGTTCTCTCTAAGCAGGGAACGATCGCGGGTGTCAGGCGGCAATCGGAGCGGCCTGCCCGCTGCATCGGCTTCCCCGCTGACGAGCGGGGAAAGGGAGCGCACCCCCCTAGCTGCCTGCGTGCGACTGACGTATACCTACGGCGGTTTGTACAGGAGCGGCTGCCTGCCGCAGTATAAGGGCCCTTTCACACGGGCGCTCCGCATGTCCGCAAATCATCCTATTTTTTTGCGGTTGATATACGGACATAATGTAAGTCAATGGCATTGCGGATGTCAGCGGATGACCATCCGCTGACATCCGATTTTCATCCTTTCAGTTCTGTTACGTTTTTTGGAACGGAACAGAACCCTATTTTTGTTCCGTTTAAAAAACGGAACGGATGCAAAATCGGATGTCAGCGGTGTCATCCGCTGACATCCGCAATGCCCATAGACATGCATTATGTCCGTATATCATCCGCAAACTGATGGGATGATATGCGGATATACGGAGCGGATGACACAAATGTCATCCGCTCCGTGGAAAAAAAAAAAAAAGTGCCGGAGCGGATTGCAATGCGGTCCGCTCCGTGTGAAAGAGCCCTGACTGCGGTGGGCGGTCCTAAGGTGGTTAGAGCAGTCTGCAATACTTACCTCTGCTTCAACAGTCCTCTCCAGCTTCTTTCAAGTTCCAGTCTTCACTCATTTTGATTGGCCGGTGCAGTATGACATCCCTCCCAGCACAGTAAACATTCTACAAAAGACTAAGAGCAGGTAAGTTCATCTTATTGCAGAAGAGATATTGCCTGTATCTCCTGCAATAAAGAGCCTGGCTGCTCACAGTTTATATTTTAGACTTCAGTGGGAGGGGGGGTGCAGGTACCTGTCAAAATTGGGCCCCCCCCCCTTCCTAAAAGCGGAACTTCCCCTTTTGGGTGGAGCTCTGCTTTAAGTTCAGCTTTAAAAACCTTAGAAGCATAGTAGAGGCCCTCTTTAAAAGAGAAGCATGGGAATACAAAAAAATAAATAAATAAACCTACATACTCATGACCCTGGTCTGATGCTGCATATTTCCCCTGCTGGTTCTAAGCCCAAGAACCGAGCAATCACATGACTGCTGATCGCTCACTTCTCTGTCTTTCCACAACAGAGAGCAGTGATGGTCAGTTACTGCTTTCTGCTCTGCCCCTCCAGTGCTCACTAGAATGCCAAGGGGACGGGAATGATGCACTTATAGGCTGAGCCAGCTGCCAATCAAGCATCTGGGTGAATACCGACAATATAGTTAGGATCCTTCCAGAACCTGGAGCAGCTCTGCAAAGTCAGTAGACGGCGTGCTTTTAGCCTGCTGTTGGCAGATTCTGGGTCACAGGAGGCACAAGTGAGTGCACATCTGCAACCAACAAGAGCAGTATGACCACAACAACTTTGGCCATACTTCTCTTTTAATGCATTATATATTTCCATGTCATCACTTTCATTACAATTCAAAATGCAAAGGGCCTATTCCTTATCTTATGGCAGAAGGCAGAACTGCAATTAGATAGCAGAACATCACAGAGCTGCTTATCCTCAGGGTAGATAAAAATCTAGGTTTGTTTTTTTATTTAAATCAGATTTTTTTTATCAAATTTTGTTTTAATAAAATGATTTTTGAGTAAAAATCCATTCAAAGATAGTTTTCTATTTAAGATACATTAATATTTTAGTTAATTCAGCATGAAATGGAGCTTAGTTATGTAGCATGAGGCTGTATATTCTGCAAGATTTAGATTTCTGGTAAACTCATTCAAAGAAGCTGAGATGACATGCACTGCATTGATGCATTCACATAATTTCACACCAACTACCAGCAAGAATGAGTCCTTACATTCAAAGAGCCCCTGTCATTTCAGATATATCATGGCAGCGCCTGTTAGCGGGCATCCACTCACTCGCTGCCGCCACGTCCCTCACTTTGTTGTGTCAGTGCCGCATCACCAGCCGTCCCATTCACTTTATTGGGACGGTCAGTGAGTCAACAGCGGGTCAGAGGAGAAGCCGCTACGGGACAGAGATGACAGTTGCTCTTGAAAAATTATGATTTCAATATCGAGTTGATTTAAATCAAGCCTTTTTACTAGTGATTTAAAATCAAATCCACCCTGCTTATCCGTAACTTCAACTACTGTATACACAGTATATACCATATGGATCTCAAGACATATAAAAAACAATGTAAATGGAAAAAAAAAGAAGAAAAAAAAAATGCAAAAAATACCAAGCTAATATCTTAATACAGTACACAAAAAAACAAAACAAACATAAAAAGCAGCCAGCACAACAGAGGGCAATCTGCAAATATAAATTCGAACAAAAAGTGCAGCGCTAATGGTAGTCTTCAAAACAAACAGTAAATCATAAAGGATGCATACAGTATAAATGACTGCTAAGGCCCCTTTCACACTATTGCGACGCAATTTTGCCGCAATTTCGCGGCGCGATTTTTGCCGCGATTTTGAAAGCATGGGCAAGGCTATATGCCTCAAAATGCATTAAAATCGTGGCAAAGTAGTGCAGGAACTACTTTGAAGTCGGTGCGACTTCAAAACGCACTGATATGAATGGGGCTCATTGAAAATAATGGAAAACGACTTGTCATGCGATTTTGCGGTCCAAAATCGCGGGACAAGTCGCACTAGTGTGAATGGGGCCTATATCACAAAATAAATGAATAGCTAAGTGCATGCATTCAAATAAATACCAAAACAGTGTGATGGTACGTCAAAATGTACTGTGACAATTTTTTTTTTTTTCACGGAAACAATTAAAGAGAAAAAAGAAAAGTCCAGATCATAAAAAAACTCTCAGATCTGTGTCTACACCGTGAACGTATATCTTCAAATGTGTGATCCAAGTGGGTATAATGTAGAATTGTAAGTGAGCCAATCCTCCACCAACATAAAGGAGGCTTTCCGGAGCAAATGGGCCCAAATTAGCATACGCCAAATGGATCAACAGTAGCAATGGTGAATATACACCAGAATACTCCACATTAGAGCCCTGCGCGGGACTGTTTAAATAAACCCGCTGAATGTATGACCAGGACCGCCCCCACACCCGCAATGTTTGTGTTCCACTCCCGCCCACACCCGCAATGTTTGTGTTCCACTCCCGCCCACACCCGCAATGTTTGTGTCCACTCCCGCCCGCACCCGCAATGTTTGTGTCCACTCCCGCCCGCACCCGCAATGTTTGTGTCCACTCCCGCCCGCACCCGCAATGTTTGTGTCCACTCCCGCCCGCACCCGCAATGTTTGTGTCCACTCCCGCAAGGTTTGTGTCCACTCCCGCAAGGTTTGTGTCCACTCCCGCAAGGTTTGTGTCCACTCCCGCAAGGTTTGTGTCCACTCCCGCAAGGTTTGTGTCCACTCCCGCAAGGTTTGTGTCCACTCCCGCAAGGTTTGTGTCCACTCCCGCAAGGTTTGTGTCCACTCCCGCAAGGTTTGTGTCCACTCCCGCAAGGTTTGTGTCCACTCCCGCAAGGTTTGTGTCCACTCCCGCAAGGTTTGTGTCCACTCCCGCCCGCGCCCGCAATGTTTGTATCCACTCACGCCCGCACCCGCAATGTTTGTGTCCACTCACGCCCGCACCCGCAATGTTTGTGTCCACTCACGCCCGCACCCGCAATGTTTGTGTCCACTCACGCCCGCACCCGCAATGTTTGTGTTCCACTCCCGCCCGCACCCGCAATGTTTGTGTTCCACTCCCGCCCGCACCCGCAATGTTTGTGTTCCACTCCCGCCCACACCCGCAATGTTTGTGTTCCACTCCCGCCCACACCCGCAATGTTTGTGTTCCACTCCCGCCCACACCCGCAATGTTTGTGTTCCACTCCGGCCCGCACCCGCAATGTTTGTGTTCCACTCCCGCCCGCACCGTTTGTGTCCACTCCCGCAATGTTTGTATCCACTCCCACCCGCAATGTTTGTGTCCACTCCTGCGGTTTTGCACTATACTCGCCGTATAAGACTACCCCCTCTTCTGAGGCAACACCATTTCATAACATCAGTGGAGTCATCACGTCCCTATTAAATATTTTAGCCCGCTGGATGTGCCCTATTATGTACTGTAGCTTCTGCTACACACAGAACTTCTCTATTATTAATAGTTTAGCCCGCTGGATGTGTATACAGTAAGCTTTGGCTACTTACAGAACTTCCCTGTGCTGTAATACTCTATGTACCGTGGTGAGCCAATCACGGCAAGCTGTTTATTCTATTATTGCATACAAAGCCTGCTCGGATTGGCAAAGGTTGTATAAGACCGCCTCTCTGACTCAGCCAATCCGAGCAGGCTTTGTATGCATTAATAGAATACACCGCTTGCCATGATTGGCTCAGCACGGTACATAGAGTATTACAGCACAGGGATGTTCTGTAAGTTGCCAAAGGTACTGTATACACATCCAGCGGGCTAACATTCTTAATAGGGATGTTCTGTAACTAGCTGAAGCTACAGTACCTGGCGTATAAGACGACCCCCGATTTTTGGGGTATCTTTTTTTATACTCCGGAAAATGTGTTACACCAAATTGCACCGTTACGTGCAAAATATTTTGACCGCTCACTCCTGTCCGCAGCAGATGTAAAACTGCCCGCTACCGCAAGATTTGCATTGGGTCCTGCGGTTCCCACGGGATCCCAAACCCAATGCGGCCCTCTACTCCACATCCACCATCAGTGGAAACGATTCAGTAAGGGTTCTATGGACTCGCAATGAAATATGAATAAAATCTTTTTGACCAGGCTCAATGTGTGGATAATCAAAGATAGAAAAACAAAAGGCCTCCACATAGTGTAAAACCATACAATAAAGAGGCTTATTCAAGATTAAGAACAATTACAGTTAGGTAAATTAGAAAGGGCTTTCAGTATATGTAGACAGTCAGATGGGGTCAGATGTCTTAGGAGACGAAACGCATCAGATCGAGCTTTATTTTGTGCCATTGCGTAATTTACTGTCTACATGTACTGAAAGCGCTTTCTTATCTACCTGTGTTATTAATCTTGAATAAGCATCTTTATTGTATGGTTTTATTTTTCTATCTTCGGTTATCCACACATTGAGCCTGGTCGAAGAAGATTTTATTCATATTTCATAGAACCCTTACTGAGTCGTTTCCACTGAGGGTGGATGTGGAGTATTCCGGTGTATATACACACCATTGCTACTGTAGACCCATTTGGTGTATGCCAATTTGGGTCCATTTTCTCCAGTAAGCCTCCTTTATGTTGGTGGTGGATCGGCTCACTTACAATTCTACATTATACCAACTTGGATCACACATTTGAAGATATACCTTCTTCACGGTTTAGACACAGATCTGGACTTTTTTATTATATGGACTTTTCTTTTTGCTCTTTTTCACTGAAATAATGATTATTGTCACGGTACATTTTGACGTACCATCACACTGTTTTGGTATTTATTTGAATGCATGCACTTAGCTATTCATTTATTTTGTGATATAGGAGTCATTTATATGCATCCTTTACTTTGTGATATAGGAGTCATTTATATGCATCCTTTAATTTGTGATATAGGAGTCATTTATGTGCATCCTTTAATTTGTGATATAGGAGTCATTTATGTGCATCCTTTAATTTGGGATATAGGAGTCATTTATATGCATCCTTTATGATTCACTGTTTGTTTTAAACACTACCATTAGCGCTGCACTTTTTGTTCCAATGACATAAAACGCACATGCTGCCCACCTGTACCATCCGCCCTGTTATGTCAGAATTCTTACCAGCTTTCAACTGCATAGTATTCATCGGTAACAAGAAATAGGAAACCACAGGTACCCATCTCAGAGCATTCTACTGAACACCACAAGCACCATGTCAGCAAATAAAAGAAAGTGAACTGTATACATAGGCAGGTGATCAAAGTACATACTAAATGCATCCGACAAAACAAGCCAAAGTCATCTCTTCACTATCACAATAGTCCACGCTGCTTTTTCACAACAAACTACAACTACTTCGAACCAAATCACATTTTTATATTTATTCATTCATTTTATGATAGTTTATTATAAATTGGTTCAAGAACATTGTGCCAAGTGCAGTAACCCATAGCAGCAGAGATCTTTCACCGATCTGCCGTAGACTCAAATCTGATTGGTCGCTGTGGTTCATGCACATGATTTCATGTTTAGCACTTCCAGTGCATTTTACATTATACACCAAGGGCTCATTAACATCAGATGCCATTCAACATGTTTTTTTGTAAAATGCAAGAAAAATAAATGTATTTTGGATGACCCTAGTTTACACAATTGTGGTGCATTCACGTGCGTTTTAAAAAATACAGCATGTTCCTTTTTTCGCATGTAAACGCACATGAATTCACTGCAAATGTGTATAAATACAATTCAGTAAGGGTTCATTTAAACCAAAATCCCCATTTTCAGTGTGCAGTTCCCCATGTGTGTACACATGCATTTATGTTGCTTTTGTGGTGCATTTTTAGGCTTTATGATATTTTTTTTACCAAGTTGCATTTACCTGCATTTGAGGTGTTTTCATGTGTGTATACATAGAAAAAAAAAATTCAGTATGCTGCACTTTTTATTTTCCTTTAACGCACATGAAAGTAAAATGGTGTAAAACTCACGGGAATACGTACATTTTTCTTGCATGTGCGTTTGTACTGCATCATCAGATGTTTGAAAAAGAGTGAAGTTTTTTTTCCCCTTCGTGCATTTTATGCATGGAGGTGAAAAACCTGTGTGCTGCTCCCCCCACAGCCCCCCTAATACCCACTGGAGCCCCCTCCCGATACAGTAACATGCATGGGAGCCTCGGCTATCCCAGGTCTCTCTCTCTCCTCATTGGCTGAGACACAGCAGCGGGAGCTACTGGCCCCCCACTGCTGTCAATCACCACCAGTGAGCCAATGCGGAGAGAGCAGGGGGCAGGGCCGAGCTACAGCTCTGCATGTTTAATGGATGCATAGAGTGGGGCTCAGAAGCAAGCACACACCAAGGGGGAGAAGCCAGGCGCGCTGGCAGGGGACTCGAGTAGAGGAGGATGAGGGCTGCTACTGGCCCCCACTGCTGTCAATCATAGCCAGTGAGCCAATGCGGAGAGAGCAGGGGGTGGGGCCGAGCTACGGCTCTGCATGTTTAATGGACGCATAGAGTGGGGCTCAGAGGCAAGCACACACCAAGGGGGAGAAGCCAGGCGCGCTGGCAGGGGACTCGAGAAGAGGAGGATCAGGGCTGCTACTGGCCCCCACTGCTCTCAATCATAGCCAGTGAGCCAATGCGGAGAGAGCAGGGGGTGGGGCCGAGCTACGGCTGTGTCGTGTTTAACGGCCGCATAGAGTGGGGCTCAGAGGCAAGAACACACCAAGGGGGAGAAACCAGGCGTGCTGGCAGGGGACTCGAGAAGAGGAGGATCGGGGCTGCTACTGGCCCCCACTGCTGTCAATCACAGCCAGTGAGCCAATGCGGAGAGAGCAGGGGGTGGGGCCGAGCTATGGCTCTGTGTGTTTAATGGATGCATAGAGCGGGGATTGGGAGCAAGCACACACCAAGGGGGAGAAGCCAAACGTGCTGGCAGGGGACTTGAGAAGAGGAGGATCGGGGCTGCTCTGTGCAAAACCATTACACAGAGCAGGTATGACATGTTTGTTTTTAAAACCAAGCCTTTATTATCACTTTATACACCGTATGGACACACATGCAGGAAAAATAAATGCATTTTAAATGAGTTTAGGTTACACTAGTGAGGTGCTTTCATGTGCGTTTATAAAAAGGACAGCGTGCTTTCTTTTCTTATTGCATGTAAATGTACATGAACACATGTAAATGCAATGAAAATCATAAATAATACCCAAAAGAAAGAACCACAAATGTGCTACAAACATGTTACAAATGCATGTAAATGTGTATTCGGAAGTGCACATTGAACGCAGGGATTGAGATGTAAACGAGCCCTTAGGATTCATTCATTCTATATTCTAGGAAAGCAAATGCTAACAGACAATGAAATAAGTGAAATCAGGTGTGCTAGAAGGTATCACACAACAGTCACTGGTGTCAGATGGGAATGACTGACAGCTCAATGGGCTGGGAATTTTCTGTACTTCCTCACACAGCTTGTAATTTATGACTAGCGTGTGTTTACTGACAGCTATACAAATACAAAACGGCGGTCACTGACCATTTCTTAGTGCATTCCACCATCAGCTCCTGGTAAGATGCCACAAACTGAAACTTGGAGGCATGTTTGCCCACACGCTGCAGCCTCTTCCATACTGAAGCCATGATCCAAGATCAGACCAAAGCGGTCGGGGGGAAGGGAAGGAAAGACGTCTTTTCTGTATTATTCCGAGCAGCCTTACAAGGTGGCGTGCGTAGCAGGGCAGAGGGTGCCAAACGCAGGCTGTTGTCCAGACACACTCATCAGAGACACCGGCGGCTGATCCCACTTCACAAGGCAGACAGCCAGCTTAGGAGACTCCTGCATGGCTGAGGGAGAGGAAGTTCCCGGTGCATGGAAAGTCAGCCCTCCTCCCAGGCGAAATGACGTGGAATCCGTAAAGCTAGACTGGTACAGACAAAGGAGGAAGCAGGAGAGAGAAAGCTGTTAATATTTGACATCATTGAGCAATGTGTTCCCTAAGCAGAGCTGTCAGCGATCCTACTTACAGGAAGGTCTATAGGGGGGGGGGGGGGGGGGGTGATCAGCACACACACACACATACATACATAGACACACACACACAGGTCATGTGCATGGGAAAAAGGTGACAGGAATGCGGGTGACAGCTCGCTCTCCCACCCCCAATGACAGATCAGGGAAAGTCTGCCAACACTGGGGAAGCAGATTCTCCAACCTGTCATTTGTATTCTAGCTCATCCACCCCATAATTATACCTCGGCCAGGCATCTGACACAAGGGTGGCAGCACAGGGAGGAGGAGGAGGAGGAGAATAGCGTGCCGCCTGGCCACAAGACGTACGCTGCCACCCAAAACATTGGCCATGTCTATGATTCACAGGTCCCCTTACTCACTGCCCCTCCCCCTGTCACTACAAGCTGTCATCATCCGCTCACCGTTAACCCATGCTTTGCCTTGCAGGGCAGCAGGGATCCCCGACCTCTGACAGATCCCCCCACCACCTGCAATATGACAGGCAGCTGTGTGCCAGAAGGGGCACAAAATAAACTTTAAATCAGTGACACATTTCAAAGCTTGCTATAAATATATAAAAACAATGATCCATGTGTAATGCAGCAAGTGTTGCTGGGGGCTCCATCACAGGTCGTTCAGCGCCATATGTGACCCCCCCCCCCGAGCCACTGGTTGGAGATCCCTCTCATATGTGACCCCCCCGAGCCACTGGTTGGAGATCCCTCTCATATGTGACCCCCCCGAGCCACTGGTTGGAGATCCCTCTCATATGTGACCCCCCCCCCCGAGCCACTGGTTGGAGATCCCTCTCATATGTGACCCCCCCAGCCACTGGTTGGGATCCCCTGCCACATGCGACCCCCTCAGCCACTGGTTGGGGACCCCTGTCACATGTGACCCCCCCCAGCCACTAGTTGGGGTCCCCTGCCACATGCGACCCCCCCAGCCACTGGTTGGAGACCCCTGCCACATGCGACCCCCCCCGCCACTGGTTGGAGACCCCTGCCACATGCGACCCCCCCCAGCCACTGGTTGGAGACCCCTGCCACATGCGACCCCCCCAGCCACTGGTTGGAGACCCCTGCCATGTGTGACCCCCTCAGCCACTGGTTGGGGACCCCTGCCACATGTGACCCCCCCGCCAAATGTAACCCCCTCAGCCACTGGTTGGGGACCCCTGCCAAATGTAACCCCCTCAGCCACTGATTGGGGTCCCCTGCCACATGTGACCACCCCCCCCAGCCACTGGTTGGAGACCCCTGCCACATGTGACCACCCCCCCCAGCCACTGGTTGGAGACCCCTGCCACATGCGACCCCCCCCGCCACTGGTTGGAGACCCCTGCCACATGCGACCCCCCCCAGCCACTGGTTGGAGACCCCTGCCACATGCGACCCCCCCAGCCACTGGTTGGAGACCCCTGCCATGTGTGACCCCCTCAGCCACTGGTTGGGGACCCCTGCCACATGTGACCCCCCCGCCAAATGTAACCCCCTCAGCCACTGGTTGGGGACCCCTGCCAAATGTAACCCCCTCAGCCACTGATTGGGGTCCCCTGCCACATGTGACCACCCCCCCCAGCCACTGGTTGGAGACCCCTGCCACATGTGACCCCCCCCCCCAGGCACTGGTTGGGGACCCCTGCCACATGTGACCCCCCCCAGCCACTGGTTGGGGACCCCTGCCACATGTGACCCCCCCCAGCCACTGGTTGGGGACCCCTGCCACATGTGACCCCCCCCCCGCCAAATGTAACCCCCTGCCACTGGTTGGAGACCCCTGCCACATGTGACCCCCCCAGCCACTGGTTGGGGACCCCTGCCACATGTGACCCCCCCCAGCCACTGGTTGGGGACCCCTGCCACATGTGACCCCCCCAGCCACTGGTTGGGGTCCCCTGCCACATGTGACCCCCCCCCCAGCCACTGGTTGGAGACCCCTGCCACATGTGACCCCCCCCCCAGCCACTGGTTGGGGTCCCCTGCCACATGTGACCCCCCCCCCCAGCCACTGGTTGGGGACCCCTGCCACATGTGACCCCCCCCCCCCAGCCACTGGTTGGGGACCCCTGCCACATGTGACCCCCCCCCCCCCAGCCACTGGTTGGGGACCCCTGCCACATGTGACCCCCCCAGCCACTGGTTGGGGACCCCTGCAGTGGAGTGAAGCTCCATTCAGAAGGCAGGAGAAGAATTCCTCCATAGATGAGATGGAAGGGGGGGGGGATCAGACAGTGACAGTCAGGGGACAGTAGAAGGATTGGGAAGGATCAGGAGAACACACAGAGATTCCCTCCAGCTTACCTCCTGCTGGCCACACTGGGGCATTGGATCCCTCAGCCCTGCACGTTAGTGTGGATCCCCCATGCCCGGGATTAGCAGTCCTCAGTTCCCAGGATCCCCTCTATTCCAGGCCAAGGATATTTAGTATGCAGACAGAAAGGTGCAGCCTCCCCCCTCCCCGGCCGTGGACTCCAGTACAATCCTCGGTGATAGAACCCTCCCTGCGAGCCAGAGCCCGCTCCACCGCCACAGACACCGCTACTGATCTCTACATTGGGCATCCAGCAGCATGGATACCACGCTCCTATTGGAGAGCTGTCCTGCCACTCAGCAGACGGACGAATGATTGTCCAGGTATAAAGGGGCGGGGCTAGCCGGCGCTTTAAAAGGGCTCAGCTTCGGAGCTACTCGAACAGACAGCAAGGTGGCCGCCTTCTTGGGGGAAGGAAGGTGATTGGTTGCTGGCCAAGGTGACGAGGCGATGTTTATAGTATGGAGGCTGCTGATTGGACGCCTGAGCTGTCAGTTTCCGTATTATGTACGGCTTTGGGAGTGGGCTGTGTCCCGGCTGGCCTTATCGCTGTGTAGGTCTCTGTCTGTGGCTGTGAACCGCCTGCTTACCTGGATGGCATTTACACTAACCAGCCAGGAGCCTGTGATGAGGCCGAGGACCTGTTGGTCTTCTGGGACTTGCAGTGCTGGAGACATGCAGCTTCTGGCTCTGCTGGGACTTGTAGTGCTGGAGACATGTAGCCTTTGGCTCTGCTGGGACTTGTAGTGCTGGCGATTGTGCAGCTTCTGGCTCTGCTGGGACTTGTAGTGCTGGGGACATTTAGCTTCTGGCTCTGCTGGGACTTGTAGTGCTGGAGACATGCAGCTTCTGGCTCTGCTGGGACTTGTAGTGCTGTGGAGATGTAGCTTCTGGCTCTGCTGGGACTTGTAGTGCTGTGGAGATGTAGCTTCTGGCTCTGCTGGGACTTGTAGTGCTAGGGACATGTAGCTTCTGGCTCTGCTGGGACTTGTAGGGCTAGAGATGTGTAGCCTCTGGCTCTTCTGGGACTTTTAGTGCTGGAGACGTGGACTTGTAGTGCTGGGGACATGTAGCTTCTGGCTCTGCTGGGACTTGTAGTGCTGTGGAGATACAGCTTCTGGCTCTGCTGCGACTTGTAGTGCTGGGGACATTTAGCTTCTGGCTCTGCTGCGACTTGTAGTGCTGTGGACATGTAGCTTCTGCCTCTGCTGGGACTTGTAGTGCTAGGGACATGTAGCTTCTGCCTCTGCTGGGACTTGTAGTGCTAGGGACATGTAGCCTCTGGCTCTGCTGTGACTTGTAGTTTTGGGGACATGTAGATTTTTGGCTCTGCTGGGACTTGTAGTGCTAGGGACATGTAGCTTCTGCCTCTGCTGGGACTTGTAGTGCTGAGGACATGTAGCCTTTGGCTCTGCTGGGACTTGTAGTGCTGGGGACATTTAGGTTCTGGCTCTGCTGGGACTTGTAGTGCTGGGGACATTTAGGTTCTGGCTCTGCTGGAACTTGTAGTGCTGGAGACATTTAGCTTCTGGCTCTGCTGGGACTTGTAGGGCTAGAGATGTGTAGCCTCTGGCTCTTCTGGGACTTTTAGTGCTGGAGACGTGGACTTGTAGTGCTGGGGACATGTAGCTTCTGGCTCTGCTGGGACTTGTAGTGCTGTGGAGATACAGCTTCTGGCTCTGCTGCGACTTGAAGTGCTGGAGACCTGTAGCCTCTGGCTCTGCTGCGACTTGTAGTGCTGGGGACATTTAGCTTCTGGCTCTGCTGGGACTTGGAGTGTTGGAGACGTGTAGCCTCTGGCTTTGCTGCGACTTGTAGTGCTGGCGACGTGTAGCTTCTGGCTCTGCTGGGACTTGTAGTGCTGTGGAGATACAGCTTCTGGCTCTGCTGCGACTTGAAGTGCTGGAGACCTGTAGCCTCTGGCTCTGCTGCGACTTGTAGTGCTGGGGACATTTAGCTTCTGGCTCTGCTGGGACTTGGAGTGTTGGAGACGTGTAGCCTCTGGCTTTGCTGCGACTTGTACTGCTGGCGATGTGTAGCTTCTGGCTCTGCTGCGACTTGTAGTGCTGGGGCCATGTAGCTTCTGGCTCTGCTGGGACTTGTATTGTTGTGGACATGTAGCTTCTGCCTCTGCTGGGACTTGTAGTTCTGGGGACATGTAGCTTCTGCCTCTGCTGGGACTTGTAGTTCTGGGGACATGTAGCTTCTGCCTCTGCTGGGACTTGTAGTTCTGGGGACATGTAGCTTCTGGCTCTGCTGGGACTTGTAGTGCTGGGGACATGTCGCTTCTGGCTCTGCTGGGACTTGTAGTTCCGAAGACATGTAGATTCTGGCTCTGCTGGGACTTGTAGTGCTGGGGACATGTAGCCTTTGGCTCTGCTGGGACTTGTAGTGCTGGGGACATTTAGGTTCTGGCTCTGCTGGGACTTGTAGTGCTATGGCCATGCGGCTTCTGGCTCTGCTGGGACTTGTAGTGCTGGGGACATTTAGGTTCTGCTTCCTAAACCCTTTAGAAGAAGAGGGGAACTTCCAGGTGTGTGACTGCCGGCCGGGCTCTATTCACACCAGTCTCCTGGGTTTGCTTTATTTAGGGGACATTCACAGCGGATACACTGGGGAGCATTTATGAACACTTTCCCAACACACGGCAATCAAAGAAAAATGGTTCCCTCTGAGCGCCCCTCTCACCAGCACGTTGCGTTGCTTCGTGCTGTGCTGAAAAAGGGGCCAAAATACGTTTTTTTTATTTATTTATTTATTTTTTTCAAGCGAACTTAAATGTAATGCACTGATACCTGAAAGACTGCTTTTAAATAAAGTATATCTCTCTTTTTTTTTTCAAAATGAATGTGTGTAAACGCACAACAGTGCATTACAAAAACGCAAAGCACATGCATTATGGTGTGAAGGCAAACAAGCTGAACTGAAAGCAAAATATTATTTTCTGTTATAGATAGAGTTAAGCTCCATTCTCACTTGTGCGACTTGTAATGCGACTTTGGACATTTTTGTGATTTTGGCACTGCGTTACTTTGACTGAGAATAGCGTGGTCGTGCGATGCTGTACCCAAAAAAAAGTTGATGCCCTTTTTTTTTTTTTCCCCCAGGAATAGAGCTTTCTTTTGGTGATATTTGATCACCTCTGCGATTTCTTTTCTTTTTTTTTTTTGCTCTATAAACAAAAAAAGCGAAAATTCTGAAAAAAAAACAATATTTTTTAAACTCTCTGCTAATTAAAAATCAAATTTTTTTTATCATTTTAAACCAATTTGTATACCGCTACATATTTTTGGTAAAAAAAAAACCCCAATCAGTGTATATTGATTGGTTTGCGCAAAAGTTATCTGGTCTACAAACTAGGGGAAAGATTTATGTCGTTTTTATGTATTTATTTTTTTACTAGTAATGGCGGCGATCTGCGATTTTTAGCGGGACTGCAATATTGCCACGGACAGATCAGACACCTAACTTACACTTTTGGGGGGCACCAGTGACATTACTACAGTAATCTGTGCTAAAAATATGCACTGTTACTGTACTAATGACGCTGGCAGGGAAGGGTTAACTCAGGGGCGATCAAAGGGTTTAATGTGTCCCTAGGGGGTGCTTTCTAACTGTGGGGGGCTTGCTGCATTAACAGAGAGACCTGTGTTCCTAAATAAGAGGAACACAGGAGCCCTGTGTTCATAACTGACATAACAGCGATGAACATGGCAGACCGCCGTTCTGTCTCCACGTGGAACGATCGCGGGTGTTCGGCAGCTATCGTGGCCGCCATACCTGCTGATCGGCTCCCCCTGTGGCCAATGGGTGCGTGCGCCCCCACAAGCAGTCCCGTGAAGCAACGTACATGTACATCGTTTTGCGGGACAGATCCGACCTGTCGCAGTAAATTTATAGTGGCTGGTCGGCAAGTGGTTGAAGGGTAACTCCACTTTTGTGGGGAAAAAAATGGCAAATAAAGAAAAAACAATATAACAGATACAATTGCGACACAAATCATATTATAATTGAATGTTTTTAAAAATTACCTTTCCTTTTCAATCTGCAGCTGTTGTAATTTTCTGAAAATGCAATGCAATATGGCTACCTGGAGCTGTTCTGTACACAGAATATATACTGACCACACCCCAGAGACATCATTTCCTGCTTGTGTGATTGACTCATTAATTTTCCCAGAAGTCTGCCGAAGATACAAGTCAGATTTCTGGCATCCCCTGCAACAAAAATGTCAATTTTGGTTAGATACTCCCAATAGGAACATGTCTAAAGGAATGCAGGCCCAGCAGATTTCCTCATTAGTGCTGTGCAGCTGCACAGCTGATTGATAATTATGAAAACACTCCCATTGGACCCCTCTAGGCACAGAGGAACAAACAGGGATTTTTTCAGAATAACAAAAGGTAGGAATCTGCAACAAAGTTTTTTTATCCTTGCAATGTACAGAGACCACCAGAGGAGTTACCCTTTCACACTTGTGCGACCTAAAAGTCGTGCTATTTTTTTGCACCGATTTTGACTGGACTTGAAGCAATGCCTGTGTCTATGGACCTCAAAACGCATTAAAGTCGTACCAAAGTAGTGCAGGGACTATTTTGAAGTCGTAACTTGAAGTTGCCTGATCTGAAAGGTACTCATTGGAAATCATGGAGTACAACTTGCCATAAGACTTTGGAGTCTCATGTCACAAAGGTTCCGGCTGTTTGCTTGAGTCTCCCGGTGGGACGGGAGACCCGAGCAGAGCGGCGGAAGGTGGTGGGAGAGGGGGGATGTCCGCTCCCACTTGCTGGAATAATTGGTGGCTGCTGAGCTGCTTCAGTTGTGATCTCCAGAAAGCCAACCGCCGGCTCTAAAATAAGGGTCCCGGGGTGATGCCTCTAGCTGCAGGCATCACCTAGGTACAACCACTTCTTCAAGCCGACGTACAAGAAGTGGTAAATGTAAAGGGGCACTGTGATGTAAAGGGGACTGCATTATAATGGGGAGCTGTGCTGTGAAGGGAAACTGGGGACACTGATATAAAGCAGGGCTTGACAAATTTTCCTGAAATCTAGAAGCCAGCTAAAAAAAGTTAGGAGCCAGTTTTTTTTTTTTTTTTAAACAAACAACCAAGCTTTATTTCCAAAAAATAACGTACTAAATTTACACATAAAGACGACTAGAACCCCACTCTCCTCTATAGAGCAATCGGATGGAAACAGACTGTCTGTCTGTTTCCATCCGATGCCATCTGATCCGATCCACGGGATGGATAGAAAATAGAACCACCATCCGTCTGTTTTTGGCAGACCGGATCAGATGGCGGCAGATTATAGCTCCATAGAGGAGACTGAAGGGTCCGATCAGGTCTGCCTGAGAAACTGAGATCAGACAGCCCGTGTGAAAGGGGCCTTCAGCTGTGGCATGGCAATGAGGAAAAAAAATAAATTATATTATTATATAATAGTTTTTTTTTTATAATAATTAAAAAAAAATAGAAAAATAAATTATTTTTTATTTTTTTTTATAATTTAAAAAAGAAAAAACATTTTTTCATAATTAAAAAAATAAAAATAATATTTTTTTTTAATAATTTAAAAAAATTAATTAATAATAATAACCACACTCCCTGTCCACTTACCTTTTAAGCAAAGATAAGTGGACAGGGAGCTGAAGTCTGCAAAAACTTCCCTCTCATCTCCTCTTGGGGAAGCAGATGGACAGGCAGGGGAAACAGCCATTTAGTTACTGCTTGTCAAACTCCCAGCCACCACAAGAGGGTGCCAGTTCCCCGTTCTCTCACTGAAGAAGGCCAAAAAGCCGCGGCCTCAATTTTCAGACGGCGCGGAAGTCCGTGCACTCGGTGAGTGGTTGGGGGGGGGGGGGCGGGCGCAAAAGGGACCGGACACCTCTTGGAGTGCACCCCAGGCACCAGGTCGCTAATTCTAGTCGCCAATGCGACCTGGCGCCCGGGGTTTGTCGAGCCCTGATATAAAGGGGGGCTAAGAACAAACTCAGCGAATACCCCCTCCCCCGCTCCCTAGGAAAATTGGTGTTTAACCGGTTCCTGGTGCCAAAAAGGTTGGGGACCGCTGATTTACAGTGTGTAGTGATATGGACAAGTGAAGGCTCATCTTTTAGTCAGGGAACTGCCTTAACCTCTTATGGACCACCCCACGCAGATATATTTCATCAGAGCGGCCCTCCTGCGTGAAATCACATACCTGTTCATGACTACATGCACAGGGTCTGGGGCACGCACGCTGTTGAAGACCCGCTCTCGCTGTGTTCGGACACACTGGGAGCCAATCCAGCGGGACATGATGTCCACCGGGACCCGCAGATCATTTACAGGAGTTAGAGAAAGTCAGTGAGGTACCATGTGTGCCACATCCATAATAGAGAAACCATGAACAAAATTCCCCTTGGGGTGGGACTTTGAAGGCACTAAGTACTAAATATTATGAATAAAAAACAGTTTTATTTAAGTTAGCATAAAAAACAATGCTATATGGACATGGTTGTACATGGAATAGATTTACACATTACACCAATGTTATTAGGCGAAAAAGGATTGGTGTCCTCCAACCAACGCGTTTCGGCTTTCACAGCTCCTTCTTCAGGGATGTGGTTAGCCTCAACATCTTCAAACCTCAGGAGAGAGATGCCACATTTGATGCGCATTGATACTGGAACCTGTCTGTAAGGCTTCAGTAGCCAAGAATCACACTGGTCAGGCTAAATATTGCTTACTAACCATGCCTACCTCACAGCCTTGTATATACATTGGGTGCTAATCATATCCTTAGTCAAAGTGGCAGATCTCCTGTGATCTTGTTTTTAAATGCTGACAGGGCAATGCTGTATACACCAATGGAATCTATAGGGTTGAGGCCAACCACACCCCTGAAGAAGGAGCTGGGAAAGCCCCAAAACGCGTCGGGTAGAGGATGTCAATCCTTTTTCGCCTATTAGCATTGGTGTAATGTGTAAATCTATTCCATGTACAACCATGTCCATGTAGCATTGGTGTTTTTATGCTAACTTAAATTAAGACTGATTTTTATTCATATTATTTAGTATTTAGTACCTTCAAATTCCCACCCCAAGGGGAATTTTGTTCATGGTTTATCGTTCATAGGAGAGGCAGAACAGCGGTTTGCTTATGTAAACAAGGCAGACTGCTGTTCTGTCAGAGAGGAAGATGGAGATCTTGTGTTTCTGCTAAGCAGGAACAGGGATCTCTGTCTGCCTCCAATTAAGCCACCCCCCACACAGTTAGAAAGCACTCCTTTAACATCGCCCCTGATGTTAACCCTTTACTCAGTCAGTATTATTAGTACAGTGACAGTGATTTTTTTTTTTTTAGCACTGATCAGTGTATTGGTGTCGCCAGTGTTAATTTTGTTGACTAAAATATTTTTGTCGACTAAAATATGACTAAAGCTAATACAATTCAGATGACTAAAATATGACTAAAAGTAAAATAGCATTTTAGTCATAAGACTAAAAAACGACTAAAACTAAAATTACATTTTAGTCAAAAGACTACGACACTTCTCTGCTGGCCATTGCTAAATTGGCAACACAATTCCATCCAGAGCCTGTAATAATCACACAATAAAGTTTAAACCTGTATTGCACCACCGCATAAGCATAAGTAAGAGCTGCTGAGAGAGAAAAAATAAAGAAAAAGGCTTTTCTTATATTTTTTCTCAATATTAATGTTGGTAATATATTCAGGTAATATGTGCAATGACATTACAGCCAATAGAGTTTTTTTTTTTTGTACTTTAAAATTTCACTTTTGTTTGTCAAAAAGTAATATTTTTGTTGTGTTTATGAAATTTGATTTTATTTATAAAGACGTTGTATTTCACAACAGCTAAATCTGTGTCTGTAGTGCGTGTTCAAACCTTAATACCATAAATATTAACATATTATTAAATTTTTAATCCAGGAGTAAATTTGTATAATTAGTTTGGAAATTCTAGAGAAATGTTTAAATAATGCATTACAATTTACCTAAACCCATTTGATTTGTAGTCAACTAAAATGTATGAGATTTGTCATGGTCTTACCTTCTTGCTGTTCTCCTTCGTTTGACATGTGCTGGCGGCCATCTTGGTTTCTGGGTTTCCTGTAGCCTCCCACCCTGCGGCTCCTCCTTCCCACTGGGAGGAGCTGGATGCCTAGCTCATATATATAGGAGGTCTGTGGCTTCAGTTCCTTGCTTGGTCCTCCTGTGTTCACATGCTTCTAAGACTGCTGCTGCTTCTGGTTCCTGATCCTGGCTTCGTCTGACTACCCTGCTGGTTCCTGATCCTGGCTTCGTCTGACTACCCTGCTGGTTCCTGATCCTGGCTTCGTCTGACTACCCTGCTGGTTCCTGATCCTGGCTTCGTCTGACTACCCTGCTGGTTCCTGATCCCGGCTTCGTCTGACTACCCTCCTGGTTCCTGACCTCTGGCTTCGCAAGGACTCTGCCTCGGTTTCGCCAGCCGTTTGAGCTTTTGCTTTACAGCTTGATTTTCAATAAAGCCTTCTTATTTTCACTTATCTGTTGTTGTACGTCTGGTTCATGGTTCCGTGACATTAGGACCAAGCCATGAATTCTGACGGTACAGGGCCATCCTCGCTACCCACGCTGGTTGCCAGACTTGACCAGCAGGATCACCTGTTGGGTCGGTTCGCCGTGGCGTTGCAAACCCTGCTTGAACGCATGGCTCATTTCGCTCCCGTTGCCGATGGGTCGGTTGTCGCTCCTGGGCCCGCTCCTACTGCCGCTCCGGTTGTTGCGCCAGAGTCTACCCCAACACCTGTTGTTGCGCCTGCAGTGTTTCGGGGTATGACTGGTTCTGCCCCCCTTCCACAGCGCTTTGGGGGAGAGCCAACTCAGTGCCGAGGTTTCCTTAACCAGGTGGGCATTTATTTCGAGTTGCTGCCACATGCCTTTCCTACTGAGAGATCAAAGGTGGGCTTCTTAATTTCGCTGCTCTCGGACAAGGCCTTGGCCTGGGCCAGCCCTTTATGGGAGAACAACAATCCGGTGGTTGCCGAGTTTTCCGGTTTTGTTGCTTCTCTTCGGAGGGTATTCGATGTGCCGGCTCGTGCTGCCTCTGCTGCGAAGCTCCTTATGTCCATCAGACAGGGTTCACGATCCGTAGCTGAATACGCCATTGAGTTTCGTACCCTGGCAGCAGAGGTGGGCTGGAATAATGAGGCTCTGGTCGCTGCTTTCTCTCATGGTCTCTCGGATGCCTTGAAGGATGAGGTTGCAGCTAAGGACCTACCAGTGGAGCTCGAGTCAATTATTTCCTTCTTGATTTTGATTGACACCAGACTCAGGGAGAGACCTTCCTTTAAGGAGAGTCTGCGGAGGCCTCCTAACAGATTGGCGCCTACCTTTGCTGTCTCACCCATGCCTCCCTCTCCTCCCACGCCTCCTGGGGATGACTTGGCTGGGGGTGAACCCATGCAGCTGGGCTTTGCTCGCCTGTCCGAGGGGGAGAGGGTACTCCGAAGACGCGAGGGTCGATGCATGTACTGTGGTCTCGGTGGGCATTTTCGGTTGGCATGTCCGATCCGTCCGGGAAACGCTCGCACCTGAGATCCTGTAGGGGGCAGATCTTGGGTGGAGTCTCCTCGTCCCCGGTTTCCCGTGTTGACAAACCACTGATCACTGTTGTCCTCTCCTGGGTCGGGGGCTCAGTGACGACCCAGGCGTTGGTGGACTCTGGTGCTGGTGGTTTGTTCATTGATAGTGTGTTCGCTGCCGCCAATTCCATTCCTCTGCAGGCCCGAGGTTCTCCACTGGCTCTGGAGGCGATAGATGGCAGACCCCTTCTGCCGCCACATGTGACTCATGAGACCCTTCCAGTGGGGATAGCCATTGGTGCCGTTCACAGAGAGTCGGTCTGCTTCCAGGTTATTTAGTCTCCACACTACTCGGTGGTCTTGGGGTACCCCTGGCTCCAGAAGCATAATCCGACTTTCGATTGGAGATCGGCCGAGATCCTCTCGTGGTCACCGCAGTGTGGGGCTAGTTGCATCCATGGGCCTGTCAAGTTGCTGTGTACTTCCTTGGACTCTCTGTTGCCTCCTGAATACGAGGAGTACCGGGATGTATTCGATAAGGTGCGTGCGGTTGCCCTACCTCCGCACCGCCCGTACGATTGTGCCATCGAGTTACAACCTGGTGCCATTCCTCCTCGTGGCAAGGTCTATCTACTGTCGGTAGCGGAGAATGAGGCCATGGAGGAGTACGTGAGGGAGGCGCTTTCACGCGGACACATTCGCAAATCCTCGTCCCCGGCAGGGGCTGGATTTTTCTTTGTGAAAAAGAAGGGCGGTGAGTTGAGGCCTTGCATCGATTACAGGGGTCTCAATCGTATCACGATCAAGAACGCTTACCCGATACCCTTGATTTCCGAGCTGTTCGATCGCCTTAAAGGGGCCACGGTCTTTACCAAACTCGACCTGAGGGTGGCATATAACCTCGTAAGGATCAAGGCGGGCGATGAATGGAAGACCGCGTTTAACACCAGGACCGGTCATTATGAATCCTTGGTTATGCCCTTTGGGTTGTGCAATGCGCCCGCAGTCTTTCAGGAATTCATTAACGATGTTTTCCGTGACCTGTTGCAGCAGTGTGTGGTGGTCTATTTGGATGACATCTTGGTATATTCTGAATCCATGGAGACCCACATTCTGGATGTCAGACGAGTGTTGCAACGGTTACGAGAGAACAAGCTGTTCGGTAAGCTTGAGAAATGCGAATTTCACCGATCCCAGGTAACCTTCTTAGGTTACATCATTTCCGCTGAGGGGTTCTCCATGGATCCTGAGAAGGTTTCGGCTGTCTTACAGTGGCCCCAGCCCAGGGGTCTTCGCTCCCTGCAGCGCTTTTTGGGCTTCGCCAATTATTATCGGAAGTTCATCAGGGACTTTTCCATGCTAGCCAAGCCTCTCACGGATTTGACCAGGAAGGGCAGTAATTCCCAGGTCTGGCCGCTCGAGGCCATCCGTGCTTTTGAGGCTCTAAAGTCCGCCTTTGTGTCGGCTCCGATTCTGTCGCATCCCAACCCTGGGTTGCCCTTTGTCCTCGAGGTGGACGCGTCTGAGACGGGAGTAGGCGCCCTACTGTCTCAGCGTAGAACACCAGAGGGTCCTCTGCTTCCTTGTGGGTTTTACTCCCGGAAACTGTCTTCCGCGGAATGCAACTATCAGATTGGTGACAGGGAGTTATTGGCCATCGTGCAGGCCCTTAAAAAATGGAGGCACTTGCTCGAGGGTTCGGTGGTTCCGGTCCTCATCCTGACGGACCACAAGAATCTGACCTACCTTTCTGAGGCCAAGAGATTGACACCACGTCAGGCCAGATGGGCTCTGTTCTTGTCACGTTTTAATTACGTGGTCTCCTACCTACCCGGTTCCAAGAACATCAGGGCGGATGCCTTATCACGGCAGTACTCCGACCTGTCCAGGGAGGAGTCGATTCCGACTTCGGTCATACCTCCGAATCAGATCCTGGCCGCCATTCGCACCAGCCTGACCTCTCCCCTGGGTGAGCAGATTTTGGCGGCTCAATCTGGTGCTCCCTCTGGGAGACCCAACGGCAGATGTTTTGTGCCTGAGGAGTTGCGCACTCGGTTGTTGCGAACCTACCATAACTCCAAGACCGCGGGGCATCCTGGAAAGAATCAGCTGTCCTGGGCTGTTTCACGTCTGTTCTGGTGGCCTTCCCTACGTTCCGACATCGCCGCATATGTAGCGGCATGCTCCGTTTGTGCCCAGAGTAAGTCCCCTCGGCACCTTCCGTTGGGCCTTCTGCAACCCATAGCCACCGGGGAGCGCCCATGGTCACACCTGGGGATGGATTTCATTGTGGACCTCCCTGCATCCCGAGGCCATACGGTCATTCTCATGATTGCGGATCGATTTTCCAAAATGTGCCACTGTGTTCCTCTCAAGAAGTTACCCTCTGCACAGGAGTTGGCCACGATTTTTGCCAGGGAGGTCTTCCGGTTGCACGGTTTGCCCAAGGAGATTGTGTCGGATCGGGGGAGTCAGTTTGTGTCCAGGTTCTGGCGCGCCTTTTGCTCCCAGTTGGGGATTCATCTCTCCTTCTCATCGGCCTACCACCCTCAGTCCAATGGGGCCGCAGAACGATCCAATCAGGCCTTGGAGCAATTCCTTCGTTGCTATGTCTCCGATCACCAAGACAATTGGGTTGACCTCCTGCCTTGGGCTGAGTTTGCCAGGAACACGGCGGTGAACTCTTCCTCTGGGACGTCTCCCTTCATGGCCAATTATGGGTTCCAACCTGCCGTGTTACCGGAGGTATTCTCTCCCCAGGATATTCCGGCTGTGGAGGATCACCTTTCCGTCCTACGTGCTTCTTGGGTACAGATCCAGAAGTCCCTTGAGGTCTCTGCGCAGCGCCAGAGACTCCAGGCTGATCGCAGACGAGCGCCTGCTCCTTCCTACCAGGCCGGAGACCGTGTATGGTTGTCCACCCGCAACCTCAACCTTCGAGTGCCCACTCCCAAGCTGGCGCCTCGCTTTGTTGGTCCCTTCCGAGTGCTCCACAGGGTAAACCCGGTAGCCTATGCCCTTGCGCTTCCTCCTGGCATGCGGATCTCCAACGTGTTTCATGTCTCCCTGTTGAAGCCACTGGTGTGTAATCGTTTCACTTCCTCGGTTCCTCGGCCCCGTCTGGTCCAAGTGGGCAATCATGAGGAGTATGAGGTGAGCAATATCCTGGACTCACGCCTGGTCCGCGGTCGGGTGCAGTTTTTGGTTCATTGGCGTGGTTATGGTCCAGAGGAGCGTTCCTGGGTTCCCTCCGCAGATGTCCATGCTCCTGCCTTGCTCCGAGCCTTCCACGCACGCTTCCCTCAGAAACCGTTCTTTTCTCCGCGGAGGAGGGGCCCTTGAGGGGGAGGTACTGTCAGGGTCTTACCTTCTTGCTGTTCTCCTTCGTTTGACATGTGCTGGCGGCCATCTTGGTTTCTGGGTTTCTTGTAGCCTCCCACCCTGCGGCTCCTCCTTCCCACTGGGAGGAGCTGGATGCCTAGCTCATATATATATATATATAGGAGGTCTGTGGCTTCAGTTCCTTGCTTGGTCCTCCTCTGTTCACATGCTTCTAAGACTGCTGCTGCTTCTGGTTCCTGATCTGGCTTCGTCTGACTACCCTGCTGGTTCCCGATCCTGGCTTCGTCTGACTACCCTGCTGGTTCCTGATCCTGGCTTCGTCTGACTACCCTGCTGGTTCCTGATCCGGGCTTCGTCTGACTACCCTCCTGGTTCCTGACCTCTGGCTTCGCAAGGACTCTGCCTCGGTTTCGCCATCCGTTTGAGCTTTTGCTTTACAGCTTGATTTTCAATAAAGCCTTCTTATTTTCACTTATCTGTTGTTGTACGTCTGGTTCATGGTTCCGTGACAAGATTTTAGTCGACTAAAATGTACTGGAGATTTTAGTAGACTAAAATATAACTAAAGCAATTCAGACGACTAAAATAAGACTAAAATTGCATTTTAGTCAAGACTATGACTAAAACGGAATCGAAAATTGCTGACAAAATTAACACTGGGTGTCACTGGTCCCCAAAAAGTGTCAGGTGTCAAATTTGTCCGCAGCAATGTCGCAGTCCCGCTAAAAATCGCTTATCGCCACCATTACTAGTAATAAATAAATAAAAATATCCCATTTTGTAAGCGCTATAACTTTTGACAAATGAATCTATACAATTATTGGGATTTTTTTTTTACCAAAAATTAAAGCAGAATACATATTGGCTTAAATTAATGAATAAATGTGATAGTTTACTGGGTATGTTTTATAGCAGGGGTGGGGAACCTATGGTTCGGGGGCCGTATGCGGCCCCCGAAGTCATCTGGTCCGGCCCCCAATGCAGCTGAATCTGTGTCTCTCAGCTGATCTGTCAGAATGGAGCCGATGCTTCCTGTATAGTTCCTGCTCCGTTATGACATTGTGAGTGAGTCACAGGCGGAGTGATATCAAATGCACTCCGCCTGTGACCAATACAGAAAACATCACCTCTTCCTCCAGCATGGCTCTGCTACACTTCTCCTAGCCAGCATTTCCCGCCAGCAGCACACACAGCAGTACCAGCCAGAGCCAGCAGTACCAGCCAGAACCAGCAGTACTCACAGCAGTATCAGCCAGAACCAGCAGTACCCACAACAGAACCAGCAGTACTAGCCAGAGCCAGCAGTACCAGCCAGAGTCAGCAGTACATACAACAGTACTAGACAGCAATACCAGCCAGCAGTACCCACAGCACAATACCAGCCATCAGTACCAGCCTGAGCCAGCAGTACCAGCCAGCAGTACCTACAGCACAGTACCAGCCTGAGTCAGCAGTACCCACAGCAGTATCAGCCTGAGCCAGCAGTACCATCCAGCAGTACTCACTGTACAGTACAAGCCAGCAGTACCAGCCTGAGCCAGCAGTACCCACAGCAGTACCAGCCAGCTATACCCACCAGCAGTACCTGCCAGCAGTTCTTTTCAAAACTTACCAACACAAAAAAGTCGTCTGCGCTCCAGACTGACCGATGCAAACCGGGAAAACCTGTTGCGAGTAGCAACATAATCAATACCAGCTAACATCACACACCTCACCAAAGAGAAGCAGTTGCAGCCATCACATTAGGGGTGAGATAATTAAATGTTTGACCAAATATAACAGGCTAATTTTTAAGGTGATAATTTTCTATGGCCCCCGAATGGTTTTATAAATACCCAAATGGCCCTTGGCAGAAAAAGGTTCCCCACCCCTGTTTTATAGCATAAAGTAAAGAATTTTTTTCAAAATTGTTGGCCTTATTTTTTTTGTTTATAGTGCAAAAAATAAAAACTGCAGAGGTGATCAAATACCACCAAAAGAGAGCTCTATTTGTGGGAAACAAAGGACGTAAAGTTTTTTCTTTTTTGGGTACAGTGTTGCACGTCCGCGCAATTATCAGTTAAAGTAACGCAGTGCCGTATTACAAAAAATGGCCTGGTCATGAAGGGGTAAACCTTAGGGGGTGAAGTGGTTAATGTTTCATTGTTCACATGACCGCAGTCTCCCCCTGAACCCATTGATGAGCGCACGTTCCGCGAGAAAGATAACCCTGCGTGTGGGGCGTAGATGACAACGGCCACATGTAGGTGCCTTAGAAATGGCTCAGTACAGTTCATATTCCTATCGCACACCTTCCTGGTTTGTAGGCTCGTGTGTACTGGGTGCTGAAGTGATCACCAGCTGGCCACTGGATCAGTTACAAGTAAATACATATTGGCCAGCACACCAAGGATCTTGCAAAAGAAGTCCAACAACTTTATTCCAAAGAAGATCACATCAAAAAATTATAGTGCAATGTTTCGGAGCCACGCAGGGCCCCTTCGTCAGGCATGTGATGATCACATGCCTGACGAAGGGGCCCTGCGTGGCTCCAAAACATTGCACTATATTTTTTTTATGTGATCTTCTTTGGAATAAAGTTGTTGGACTTCTTTTGCACGTTCCTTGGTGTGCTGGCCAATATGTATTTACTTAGAAATGGCTCAAACGTGCACCATTTAGTAGATATTCACATCGGCTCCAGCCAATGGTGTCACTGGTACATGCATAGTACTCTCTGCAGTCATGGCACACTGGGTGTGCCCTGATTGCGGGGAGTGCCATGCCATGATGGTGACTCATGTGCGCATGCACGGAAATGACATTAGCGCACCTTGGAGAGCGTGAACCCAGAAGGAGCGTGCGAAGGGTGGAAGCGCCAGGAGCAGTGACAGCTCATCGCAGGAGGACTCTGTTCGAAAGGTAAGTCTGTCATAGTGTGCTGGTATGCAGGGCAATCTTACCAAATGGGCAGTTGCCCGGGGGGCCCCACCTGCCCAGCCACCCAGCCCCAGACAGGCATTAGTCTTGATTCCCGTGTGCATCCCTTAGCAAACTTAGCAGGTGGCAAGCGCCTGTCTACCCTGCGCTGCTGTCAGGCCACTTGGACCGTGGAGGGGGAGCCCACAACTGCAGGAATACCTGTCCGCCTCCACGGGAACAGGCACACACAGGACAGTCAAGTCCGACTCCCGTCCGTGTGTGTGTTTACCGGACCCAGCTGCCCAACTTGGAAGCTGTCATTAGCCTGGCACTGCTGTACCAATATATATGGCCTTATTGTTCTGGAGGGTGATTGTGTAGGCAGGGCACCAGTGCACTGAATTGCCCGGGCCCTTTAGGCCCCTTTCACACTGGTGCAACTTGTCATGCGATTTGGGACTGCAAAATCGCATGACAAGTCGTTCTCCATTATTTCCAATGAGTGCCATTCATATCTGTGCGACTTGAAGTCGCACCGACTTCAAAGTAGTCCCTGCACTACTTTGGCATGATTTTGAAGCGTTTTAAGGCCAAAGACATTCAAGCCCAGTCAAACTCGAATCAAAATCGCGGCAACAAAGTCGTGGCAAAATTGCGCGACTTTGAAGTCGCACAAGTGTGAAAGGGGCCTTAATCACTGCTAATAAGTACAGCGGTTAAAGAGGTATTATGTAAAAGCACTATAATGTTAAATGGGCCCCTTCAAGTTTTTGCCATACTGTGCTAGCATGCACTGCATACCAGCAGTGCCATCTTAAGAGCATTAAGGCCCCTTTCACACTTGTGCGTCTTCAAAGTCACACGATTTTGATGCAAGTTTGACTGGGCTTGAATGTCTTTGGCCTTAAAACGCTTCAAAATCGTGCCAAAGTAGTGCAGGGACTACTTTGAAGTCGGTGCGACTTCAAGTCGCACAAATATGAATGGTACTCATTGGAAATAATGGAGAACGACTTGTAATGTGATTTTGCAGTCCCAAATCGCATGACAAGTCGCACAAGTGTGAAAGGGGCCTTACAGAAAAACTCCTTGCTACATCTTTGGTGTGCAATGTATGTAATGTGCTAGAATGCATTACATGGAAGAATGCAGAGGTGTGTAAAGCCTAAGAGATAAGGAAAGAAAGGAATTTCTATTAAATATTACCAGCCTGTATAGAATTCCTGCTCAGATGTCATAGCTTCATTATTAACGAGTTGCAGACTGAGGAAAGTAGAGGAAAACGAAAGCTGGTCCCCCTAGGGCCTCATCCACATGAGCCCTGTGGCCCGTACATAGTAAATAAGCCTCTTGTTTATGTGGCTGGAGCTATGTGGAGGCAGCCCTTGTTTCTCTGCAGGGGACGTAGCAGCTGTATGGACATAGACGCTCGTCCTGTTGTGACAGGCATGAAGGTGCAAGTGATCGACCCTGAACGCAGACAATGTGCGCCCCCATAGCGCAATATGGGCTGTGTTCAACCGCATAAACAGGGCAAGCATTCACACTGTGTGGCCCACAGCGCCCATGTGAATGAGCCCTAATTAAGCCCCTGTGTACACAGGGGAAATGTCTTCTTGTCCCTGTACAGACTTGGCGGACATTATAGTGTAGGGTGACCAGACATCCCCGGCTTCTGGGGACAGCCCCCAGATTGAGGACACTGTTCCCGATCCAAGTCTGTCCCCGGTTTTGTCCCCGGAGAAACAGCCTTGTGGCTCAGATGCAGATGCCCCCTGCTGGTTGATCTCACTGCTGCTCCTGCTGCTGTTCAGTGGAGGAGAGGCAGAGCCACAAAATGACTGTGTGGAGGGCTGAGAATGGTAGATGGGGGGGGGGGGGGGGGTTCTGTTTGTACACAAGTGATGGCAGTGGGGGAGCAGGGGTCAGAGCTGATGCAGCTGCATGGAGAGATGGAGAGTTTAGCTGTTGTGGGGGAAGGGCTAAGAGGTGGCTGCAGAGATAATCTGTGGGAGAAGGGTGCGGAGGTGAGCTATGGATGTGGGGGCAGAAGTGTCTTCTGTGCATAGAAAACCTCTGAACCCTGAACTCTATGCCTAACACCCTCCTGTATATTATGCAGTCCTATGCCCAGCGCTCTGTGTATTATGTAGTCCTGTGCTAGGTGCTCTGTGTATTATGTAGTCCTATGTCCAGCGCTCTGTGTATTATGTAGTCCTGTTCCCAGTGCTCTGTGTATTATGCAGTCCTGTTCCCAGTGCTCTGTGTATTATGCAGTCCTGTGCCCAGTGCTCTGTGTATTATGCAGTCCTGTTCCCAGTGCTCTGTGTATTATGCAGTCCTGTGCCCAGCACTCTGTATTACGCAGTCCTGTGCCATTTGCCAATATAAATAAATAAATATGTCCCCGGATTTCATTTTAAAAATCTGGTCACCTTATTATAGTGGCCATATTATGATGCACCTATTATAGTATATACATACAATAAAGAGGGTGTGTTATGTAAAGTAATATTTACTTCAAAGCAATTACTGTTGAGGATCATCAATCCACTAGAAGGTAATGAAACTAATGCTGCATCATGTTTTATTAACAATTTTCCATCTGCTTCTCCTTCTAGAGAGTCGAGTTACCTGCTATTCAACCTGTCTGCTTTTCAAACTCTAGTTAAAATAACGCAATATTAATGACGGCACAGAAATCTGAGCGAGTTGTGGCTGGGAATAGTTGTCAAAATAAATTGCAAAATAAGGTAATGCTATTTAACTGTGTAAGTGCTAATAAATCCCTGCGTATATAGATTATTATGCTTTTGTTTCTCAGTACAGTTGCCTCCTAAGGCACTGTAGCACCCTCCTAGGTAGGTGCTAGGTGGATAAAAGCTTAGCAGCTCTATCTGCTTATCAGGGGAACCTGATTGTTAGTTTTGCCTGTTGCATGTGTCCATGTGTTATTCATCTGGTCTGAGGGAGTGTCCCCACTGTATCCAATAGGGGAGTCTGTTGGACAGTGGAGGAAACCCAACCAGTGACACACAGGCTTTTATGCCTATCCCATTGGGTTGGCACAACAGTGGTGCATCCTGTGATATGTTATAAAAGCCAGGGCACATGTGACAGGGTGTCTTTGGGCGGGAAGCCAGGTCCCAGGAGGAGGGTGACGGCTGTCTCTCCTCCTGTTGCTGAGGAAGGTGGTCACAGGCGGTCGGCCTTGTGGACCAGAAGTGTGGAGCTGAGCCAGGAGGTCCAGTGGATGCTGACAAGGGAGTTGGAGGCAGAACAACCTAGGGAAAAACAGTGTCCGTGGGTACCGGGAAGCTTACCAGGGGTCTGCCCAGGAAGGGGACCACTCCAGTAGAGTGTCAGTCAACAGGAGGTCAGCACACACAGCAAGTGAGAAAGGGGCTGCCAAGTAAGACCCTGAAGAGTAACCTAAACAAGAGTTCATATTCTTTATCTTCACTTCAGTGGCAAGGCCGCTGCGTCACCTGTGCACACACTAAAGTTAGTGTCCTCAGATTTGTGCATAGTTCAAGTTGGAGTATCCCACTCATCCCTTCTCCCATCCCAGTTTTAAAATAAACACAAAAACCAACATCCCCTGGACTGTTTATTGACTGAGCCAAGGACTTAAAATGCTATTTGTCAACACCTCGAGACCCGCGCCTGACCCGGAGACTGCCTATTCTCAAGGGATTGTTGCCTCTTCCCACTCCTTCTCATAGTTACTCCTTCACCTTGACTGTGATTGCGATCCGGGCCACGGCTGCTTCCCCCTTCTTCCTGACGCTGGTTTCTTTACCCTAGCCGTGGCGGGATGACCCTGTTTACATAAACTAGCCGCCTGCTACTGAACTGCGGAATTTCGCCTCACCTGGCTGTGAGGGCTCGTTTCCTGAAGATGTTGACGGGGCATTAGAGCCCGGCTATGACCTACCATGCCTCAAGCCCCAGGAGCCGTCTGCGGCATGCTGACCAGCGTTGTTTCGCCCCCGGCACCTGCTGGGGCCAGGTGCGCGGCCCCTGTTTGGCCAGTCCCCCCTTTTTTTTGTGTACTTTTGCTGGCCTCCCTTTTCCCTCCCCTCATCCTGCACTTGAATCTATGTGCTGTGCTACACACTGCGCTGTCATGGAGGGCACCTTTGGACACTGTGCACGTAAACTTCCTTCCCCCTTCTTTTTGGCTGGCTACAACGGGGGCCTTGTTTTTGGGTTTTTTGGGACTTCATGCCCGCACAAGTTGGGGAGGGTGCAGGGCTGGGTGGGGGGGGGGGGGTAGGGTTTCTATTGTTTTGTTTTTTATTGCTACTGTTTATTGGACTGTGCATGCATGTTATCTAATCACTATGTCTTCCCTTAAATGTACCCCCGGTGGAGACCCGGGTGCTGCATGGAGCGACTCCCCCTTGTGGCCAGTTTTGCTACCGAACTTGCGCCCTGGGTCGCCACGGGACAGGGCTTACCCCAAGATCCCTGTGCACACTCAGCTACCTATCCGGACTATTCACATATGGCTACCATTAAATTGTTGACGTGGAACGTCAGGGGCCTGAGAGATAAGGTTAAACGCTCGGCGGCCTTTACCACTCTAAAAAAACATAGACCCGATATTCTGATCTTGGTAGAGACTCATCTGGGGGGCCGTCTGCATCTGTCGCTCAAACGCCCCTGGATAGGCTGGGTCTATCACTCTGCCCACACCTCCCACTCGCGGGGGTGGCGATACTGGTCTCCAAGCATGTTCACTTCCAGCTCCAGGGATCTCGGGTTGACTCTCAGGGACGATTTATTTTCTTATCTGTGCTAATATTTGGAGAACCCTGGTTGATTTTGGCTTTTTATGTACCCCCACCATTTGCAATGTCTGTGGTCACGGAGGGATTGTCCTATATGACTCAATACCCGGGGACCCCTGCGGTTTTGCTTGGGGACTTCAATACCGTGATGAACCCGAGCCTGGACAGGTTGCAGTCGAGTCCCCACACAAGTGGGTCCCCTACCTCCACCCGGTTCGCTCGCCTGATGGAGAGTGTGGGTCTGGTGAACACGTGGAGGGCCAGGTATCCCATACGACAGGAGTTTTCTTGCTTCTCCACTACCCATCATTCAATGTCTCGTATTGACCTGATTCTGCTCTCTAAAACTCTGCTTCCTAGACTTGTGTCTGCGGGGTTCCTCCCCAGATCCTTGTCGGACCACAGTCCCTACTGGGTCTCGATCGAGCTACCACACGCCAGGTCGCCACCGGCCTTGCGTCTACAGCCGCTTTGGCTATCATTACTGCTGGCGGAGGCCTCGCTGGACACCCAGTGGGAACAGTACTTCAGCGAGAATGTGGGTACTGCTTCTCCCCTTGTGGTGTGGGAGGCTTTTAAGCTCTATGCCCGTGCCACCCTGTTTTCACAGATAAAATCCTGCAAGACAAGCTCCGCGGCAGCATACGACCGTGCGGTAGCCGATCTTCAGGAGGCGGAGGCTGCTTTTCTAGCAGACCCTTCCGGTACTAGGGCTTCCCATCTTCGGTCACTGACGGGGGTGGTCACCCAAATGGAGTTTGAGCAGGCCAACAATAAGTTGTTTTTTCAGCGCCAGAGGATTTTTGAACACGGGGAGAGGGCCGGGAAACTACTAGCATATCTGGTACACTGTGAAGACAGGCCCCCAGTTGTCATTTCACTACAGACTGACACAGGGGAACTTGTGACTGACCCTATGGTGGTGGCGGACAGGTTTCCGCTCCTTCTTTGCAGACCTCTATACGACTCGGGCCTCCAGTGACCTTACCAACATGCAGCTGCTACTCGATGGTGTGGAATTTCCTAGGCTTACGGAGGACCAGGTGACTGGGTTGAAAGCTCCGATAATGGAGGATGAGATTGCGGAGGCCGTGTCCAGGTTCCCCAGGTCCAAGTCCCCGGGCACGGATGGACTTCCCATCGAGTTCTACGCCCATTTTTCTGAACTTCTCCTGCCGCAGCTACTGACGTTGTTCAATGCCATTTTTGAGGAGGATAGGTTGCCTACGTCCATGAAAGAGGCGCTGATTGTGTTGATCCCTAAGCCGGGCAAGGACCCCCGGTTTCCGGAATCCTACCGCCCGATCTCGCTCCTATAAGTGGACGTCAAAATACTCGCAAAAATTTCCTCTATCCGCTTGAACCGGGTCATTTTGTCCCTGATTCACAAGGACCAGACAGGTTTTATGCCCGGCAAGAACACGTCCTTTAACCTTCGCAGACTGTTTATGAATATACAAGCTCGGCATGAGAACTCGGGTCATAGGGTGGTGGTGACACTGCCAAAGCTTTTGACTCTGTGGAGTGGAACTTTCTCTGGGCATGCCTGGAGAGGTTTGGGTTTGGCCCGCGGTTCATTAAGTGGGTTCGTTTGATGTACAGTGCTCCGGTTGCCAAAATCCTGGCGAATGGCAGGACCTCCGAACCGTTCCCACTTACCAGGGGGACGAGACAAGGATGTCCGCTTTCTCCCTTATTATACGCCTTGGCGGCCGAACCACTGGCCATCGCTATCCAGAATCACCCTGGTATTGGTGGATTGCGCGTGGGACCTCTGACCGAGAAACTTAGCATGTATGCAGACGACACGCTACTGTACCTGGCGGACTCGGACGCTTCCCTTACTACGGCCTTGTCCCTGATAGAACGCTTTGGCAGGTATTCCGGTTTGCAGATGAACTGGGACAAGTCACAGATTCTACCTCTTGATCACACCTCCCCACCTCGGCTGCCCTTGCCCTTGCCCCCTCCAACTTGGGCGGTGTGGCCCTACCTGATTTTAATCTTTATTACCTGGCCGCCCAATTATCCCACCTGTTTCATATAGATAAAACCGATAGGTCCCGTTTCCTCCAGCTCCTGTGCCCCAGACGGTCCCAATTGACTGATGACCCTTTGACTGCTGTGCTTCGTGGGGTGCGGGGCTCCGAGATCGCGGGCGAGACCAATTCCATGCTATACCACTACAGTAGGATCTGGGAGGTTGTTATGACTAAAATGCGGTACCCTGCTCTACACACTCATACCCCCCCTGTGGCATAACGTGGCCCTGGCGGAGTTCAGGTCCATGCCGGACTCTGAGCTCTGGAGTGGTAAGGGAATTTATTTTCTTTCACATTTACTGCAAGGGACGACTCTACGCTCGTTCATAGATCTGAGCTCTACTAATTCTCTCCCGGCTTCTATGCTCTTCCGCTACTACCAGATCAGACACGCATTTAGGGCCCAGTTCCCGACCCCTACTCCCCCTCTGGAGACCCCCTCCATGATTGAATTCCTCAAAAGTACCGATCCCCAGCACCTGATCTCTATTCTCTATGCACAGCTCCACACTCCCTGCTCTACAGTTATTGCCTATGCTGCTAAGACCCCCCTGGGAGACGGATGTAGGTACTATAGATGATGATGAATGGGACGACGCCTTGGGGACGTGCAAAGCTGTGTTCCCTAGGCTATCCGATCGGCTCACCCAGTTGTTCCTCCTACACCGAGCATATCTGACTCCCCTCGGCTTACAGCGCTACCGACCTGAGCTGTCGCCTAACTGCCCAATGTGCCGGACGGCTTTGGGCACCTTTTTCCACCTCCTTTGGAGCTGTCCCCAGCTCCAGGGGTATTGGAAACAAATTGTCACATTCCTTCACGACAAAATGGGCTCCCCGGTACAGCTGGTCCCCAAGCAATGCCTACTGGGTATATACCCAGACGAGGACATGGACAAAAGCCTACTTATTTTCCTACAGACCACTTTGTTTATAGCCCGGAAGCTAATTGCCAGAAAGTGGATGCGGGATTCCCCGCCCACGTTTGGTGCGTGGAAGGCTGAAGTCAATAATGTCATACCGTACCATAAACTTATGTACAAAAACAGGGGAAATCCAGCTAAATTTGCCAAGATATGGGATAGATGGGTCCGGAGTCCGGATACTGGGCGTTGAGACACTCTATGTTAGCGGTTGGAGTTCCCTCGGGTGGCTGCATTCCATTTATGTGTTGTGTACTTGAAATGCAAAATGTTATGCCCTGATGACACAAATTGCCTTGATTATGTCTGCATGCACGGTCCTAGTTGACACTTGTTGTTGACACTTGTTGTTTTAATGTATTCATTTCTGTAAAACTGTTTATACTCTTTTTTTTTTTTTTTTTTTTGTCCAATAAACTCACTGGTTTAAAAAAAAAAATGCTATTTGTCTGCTATCCCTTGCTGAGGGTAACCCAGGGGAATCCAGAAGGTGCAATTCTCAGCAGCTCCCTAGGAGGCAGTGCTACAGCACATTTGCACATTTTAAAGCTAAACTCCAAGCAAACTGCTAAATACACTGAAGAAATGCATGTCTGCTGTTTTAGGACTCGTTTACACTTGCAGTGCTCTCTGAAAAGAGATTTATGGTGACATCATTGCCTTGTATTTACCATCTTCCCGAGAGGCTGGAAGGAGGGATGGTGCACAGCAGTGTAGTTTAGAACTGTTGCTCTTAAATAAAACCAACTGATGGACAGTGATGACAGGGATAACAGAAAAGTTTATTGGTAATAGTTAATGATAAAACCACCAACCAGTCCTGGGGTCTTCCGCATCGAATAAGGTACTGTGGGGGTCCCGCTCAGTGTGTTCAAAAGAGCAATGTTCCAAATCCAAAAGAAAGGAGAGGGAGGGGATCCGGAGGGTCTCGGGGATGTATGGATGAGAGTCGACAAGCGCATGTGCGCGAAACATGTAGTCATGGCAACCTGAAGCTTGAGTTCCACGCTGGTCCGCTTTCCACCCTTGTCTCGGCTGCCGCTTCCTGTGACGCTGTGCGTAGGAGGTTCCCAGAAGTGACGTGAGGTCCGGCGCCTTGCTTGTGTTACGGCCGACACAAGCGCTGTGCGGTCTCATCCATACGTCCCGAGACCCTCCAGATCCCCTCTCTCTCCTTTCTTTTGGATTTGGAACATTGCTCTTTTGAACACACTGAGCGGAACCCCTACAGTACCTTATGCGATGCCGAAGACCCCAGGACTGGTTGGTGGTTTTATCATTAACTATTACCAATAAGCTTTTCTGTTATCCCTGTCATCACTGTCCATCAGTTGGTTTTATTTAAGAGCAACAGTTCTAAACTACACTGCTGTGCGCCATCCCTCCTTCCAGCCTCTCTACATTATACACATCATCTTGTGTCAGGGATTTGGCAGCATCATGTGTAATATTTTATTCAATGTCCCCATTATTTAACTGTTGGGACTACTGACTCTCCCTATTCCATAGGAGGTTGTCCAGAGGACCAGCGCCAGGACCTTTTTGTTTGTTTACCATCTTCCCGTCTGTGCTCTAGCCCAAAGACGGCTACAGTGCGGGTCTTACATTGCTGGGAGGGTGTCCATGGACGTCTTCCCATGATCGTGCGGCCAGCATGCCCCCTGTGGTGCGCAGACAGCACACTCTGTGATTGCTGGTCCTTATTGACATTGACCCTAGCCAAATGCAAAACTAGTAAAAAACAGTCAGAAAAGATAAGTAGGGAAAATAATGTCAGTGGCCTCCACCTGTAAAACCATTCTGTTTTGGAGGTTGTCTCGTTGTTGCCCATCTAGTGCACCTGTCAATAAGTTTCAGCTGCATGGTGTTAATGAAATTAATAACCCCCTCTGGTACTTAACTGACCAGATCAATATCACAGGAATTGAATAGACTTGATATACTGATTAAAAAGTGTTCCTTTTTTTTTTTTTTGAGCAGTGTATTATTTCTAACACACATCATAGGCATACTGAGAATCACTTGCTTCTGAGTATGGAGACTTTTCACAGCCTTGACACACAGAGGGGCACCTTCAGGCAAATTACTAATCTAATTTCCTGACTATTTATCACATTTTTGAAGACCCTGGAGCACCAGGACAGTGAAAACAACCACAAACCTACTACATTTTGGAAGGAAAAAACCCCAAGGTATTTTCTAAGAGGCATGGTGAGTCTTTTGAAGCCTTATTTTTTGGATAATGCAGAATAAAAAGGAAATTTTTTTATTTTATTTTTTTACACAAAGTTGTCAGCTTAATTAAAGATAACTCATATGCACAGCATTGGCATACTTAGAATTTCACGCACTCTTCTACGCCTCCAATGTGTGGCAAAACCATGTGTGAGACGTTTTTTCGCTTTTTGGACTGATTACATACCGGACATTGTATCTTTTTATATCACACAAATCAACCAATTGTATCAAAAGCCAATCTACTTTAATGGTCGCCTTTATACGGGTGGTCGGCAAATATAGCTTAGTGTAGCATCGCTTATAGCAATCTTATGTCTTATAAGCCAAGCAAGCCTAGCCTACTGTTACATATACAGAAGGACAAAGAAAGGAAGAACAAAGAGTTCCTGTGGTTCCAGTAGAAGCAGTTGTCTGCAGGGAATGGCTGGGACTGGTATATATCGTAGGAACATAGTCAGTCGGACGTGCAGATGGGTCAATTCAGGCCGCAGGCAGAGACCTGGTCAGCATATAGGCAAAGGATCAATCCAGGGTAAAGGAAAGGAAGCCATTGGCTTCTGCTGCTGCTGTCAGTCAAATCCTGTGCGAAGGAAGTGGAAGGCCAAGCGGCACTATGTGTGTGTATGGGCGCACACAGCCTGGCTCCTGGGCGAACCGACGCTTGCTATGGGGGCTTACACAGAAGAGGAGCCTAGAATGTGGGCATGGGACCCCGGGAGAGGTTAAACTCATTGGTAATTGTAGCAATTGTGGTGCCCCTGGCACTATTTTGCTATTTGCTACTCCTTTTTTTTTTTTTTCCTTCCCCTCCCTATTTCTTCTCTTAGTACCCTCATATGTTTTGATTCTCACATGCTGAAAAATAATTAATAAAAATATATTCAACCTAAATGCATGTTAAGTCTAGGGGTGTATGAATAAAGTCGAGGGGAGCATGAATAAAGTGTAATACCTTATTTCTGACACCAGCCTTATCCCTACAGCTGTGCTACTGGTCCCACAGAGCCTCCTCCCTAAAGCCCGTACACACGATAAGAAATTCGGCCGGGAAATTTCGTCCGACGACCGATCTGCCGGTTTTCGGATTGTTAGTATGGTGCTTTCGACAGCCGACTCTGACTTTTTGGCTGACAAAATCCTGGTGTGCAGGCATTAAAATTTTTGTCCTCCGTCAAATCACGTCCGATTTTTGTCTCATTAGTACAGATTTCGATGGGGAAAAGACTAGGCATGCTCAGAGATGAAAGAACACATAGAAAGCAATCCAACACATGACATCACTTCTGAAGTAGAATTCTGTTGTATGGGAAAATTAGTGTGCAGTCTACAGCACATTCCAACCAACAGACACCACTCTGGACAAAAGACGGACGACCGGTTGGCGGAAATTCGTTGCGTGTGTACGAGGCTTTAGGCACACCAAGCCTTGGTCACACTCCTGACCCCTCCACAAACAATTTAGAGCTAATAGCCCTGCATTGTACATGATGACTGAGAGGAGAGGGCAGTGTCAGAGCCTGCTGATGCAGGGGCTAGAGAAAATAATACTGCCTTTTCCTGTACCCCCTCTAGACAGTGGGTGCACTTAATGCTTGGTGGCCCCACTGCATAGGTAGATTTTGTCTAATTCCCGGAGCTAGGCTTTAAAGGTCTTATTGAGCTATTCAATTAATTGTACTCTAGGGAATGCATTTGTTATTGCTGTCTGAAGGCATGAAGCCAATCGACTATATCCCCAGCAGTGTACAGGTGGGTAGGGGTAAAGAAGAGTTTTTTTTTCTGTGCTTTTTGGAAAAGATCTAAAAAACAGGCTTACTTGATGAGGCTAGATGAGAGCTTTGGGACGTTTTGATATAGAGGATGACGTAGAGTCTATCTATAGCCAGTTTAGCAATGAAACTCCATTTTGGTTTTGTGTTCAGTCTCCAGTTTATTTCTCTAAGTATTCAGAAAATGTAAAACTTGCCACTGTGGAGAGTGCGTCATTGTTTTCCCATCATTAGAAATTCTTGTGCAGAACGTTTTCTCTGACTCATTTTCTTACTATCTTAGCACTCAAAGCTGCATGATCTCTTCTCACTAGATTGTAACTTGTGTTACTAATGAGATTTCCACACCATGATACTGAGAAATTTAAATGTGTGCCTCGAGCAGTAGATGGAATGTTGCTACTGGGCAAGGAAATAATTCGGAGAGGTGAGAATATGAAATATGTCTCCTTTGCAGGCCTATGAAAAATAGGATTAACCTACTTTACTCTTTGTCAATTACTGGAAAGCTAAAGCCAGAAATAGTATAAGGGCTGTATGTTCGTTTATTGGCAATCCACAGAATACATTCGGATGCAGGGCATTTGGCTATTAAAGCGAATGTGAATTGTACTATGTGCTCCCGTGATACCCCTATCCCTATCTTATTGTCCTATCATTTAATATATGATTCCCCCTAGGTCTTAATATCTAACATACACTTAATACTGAGGTCTAAAGTGGAATTCCAAGCTTTAACTATCTACTCTTAAATCTGCTCACATCCCTCTTCTAACTCCTATTCCTACTACCCTGTAGAAGGAAGATGATTATACTTGCCTAATCTCAGGGCGCTCCGGTCCAGTCACGTGATCTCCCCGTGGCGGGCTTCAGGGGAGAGGAGAGAGCACTGACATTGGATGCAATGGCTGGGCGGTGATGTCCCCCATAGGCTTACTTAAGGGCTTCCATTGTTGGCTGTTATTCCTCTCCCCTGAAGCCTCCAATGGGAGCTGGTCACGGGACCAGACTGAAGTGCCCTGAGAATAGGTAAGTACGGGCATCTTTCTTCTACAGGGTAGTTAAAATAAGAGTAAGAAGGGGGTTGGCAACAGATTTAAGATTTGATGGTTATAGCCTGCAATTCCTCTTTAATCACTAACCTAACCCTAAAAGTAAAACCTTAAAGTGTCACTAAACCCGCATTATTAAAAAAAACTATCAATAAATGCTGTATTACATGCTATTCATACTTATTCAGTCACTTTGAGATTTGTTTTCTGTTCTGCAGAAAAAAATGGTTGATCCTGCTGCTCTCTATCTCCATCATCTGTTCAAGTCCCCAATTTAGATTTTTTTTTAGATTTTGCAGCTGTGGTGGCAACTCTGCACATACTTGGTTTCATGAGTTTCTATGCTGAGCATTTCCTCACTAGCACATGTGAGCAGCCCATGTGACTATAGAGTCACACATGTATGCGTATACACAGTGGTAAATGACAGCCCACTCCCTCCTCCATGTCCACTAACCAGCTAAACACAATTGGGGTGGGATATTACATGTAGATTAATGGAGGCTTAACCTCCCTCTTCTTCTTACATGTATATTAATGGAGGCTTAACCTCCCTCTTCTTCTAAGACTGACTGGCAGAAACCCACCTCCACCATGTTATTGCCAAAAAATAATAAAATTTGATTTCAAATATATATTTGCGTGACAGTTTAAAACCATTTATTGATATTAATTGTTTGTTTTTACTCGGTATACCAAAGGCTTTTTTTTTTTTTTTTTTAACATGTGACCAGCAGCAGAGAACTAGAAGCTCCTCCTTCTTATGTTTCCCTGGGTCATGTGATAGCTGTATATTGATTAGGTAAAATGTACTGTTTTTTTTATTTTTAAAATTAAAATAATTAGTGTCATCACCCACATAAAGAAATAGAAGAGACAATTTAAATTAAGCAGTGTGTTTAGTAACACTTTAAGGGCTTGTTCACATTGTTGTGTTGTGGTAATAGGCAGTAAAATGCTAATTGCAGTTCTATATATTTTTTTAACACATGAAAGAAAATTCATAAGCGTTGCATTGCATCACAATGCAATAATGTGTTGTACAGCACATAGGACAAATTTTACATGTCTGATTTTGGTGCATTGGCATAAGGGGCTCCTTATCACCATGCACATCCCCACAATGCAGTACCCATACTTGAACATGCCCTAAAAGATAACCTATATTTACTAAAACCTGGTGTACATGGATTGCTTTCACAAATTCAGCACAAATCTAATGCGTCTTGTGTTAACTAACTTCTCAGTGGGTCGAGTCTTTCGACAACATAACCCTTATACCCCCCTTTCAGTGCTGGACAATCTCTCATCTCCGCCCATTTCTTTTTCTCTCTTCCCTTGTCTCTTTAGGATTCCCATATTGTCCACTCCTGATTGCCTAAGCGCATATATACGAAACATTATCATAGTGATGGCAGCTCAATCACGTTCCAGAGTTTGTAGAATAATTTTTCTTTTTTTTTTTTTTTTTTTTTACATATAATTGTTGAACACTTATTGTGTTTGTCCTGTAATGGACTAGAATTCAATTCTTGATACCTTGACTCTATGTCTATTCTTGTTGCTTTGAAATGTTTGTATAAAACTCATTAAAATATATTACATAAAAAATCTAAACATTGCAGACCTTAGTTCATGGCTTCACTGGGTTCCTGCTACAGTAGCCTACCTACTACAACTCGCCATTGCATACAGGCTCCGCTACATTGGACATGTGTGATCAGAGGTGTTTTCTCAAAGCATTGGGCCTGTGTGCAAGATCATAAGTTGGGCATTCCAACTTGAGAAAAAAGCGCAGTTACCCCAGCAAATATTGGGTTTTGTTTTAATAGTCCAGACTATTGGCCATGGCTTAAAGGCATGCAAAGTGCAGTTTTTCAGTAGTGAGTGATGCAGGGTTCGGGAATAGGTAACGCAGAGTTTAGGGGATGGGAGTAGGTGATGCAGAGTTCAGAGGTCGGGAGTAGGCGATGCAGAGTTCAGGGGTTGGGAGTAGGTGATGCAGAGTTCAGGGGTTGGGAGTAAGTGATGCAGAGTTCAGGATCAGGAGTAGGTGATGCAGAGTTCAGGGGTCGGGAGTAGGTGATGCAGAGTTCAGGGGTCGGGAGTAGGTGATGCAAAGTTTAGGGGTCGGGAGTAGGTGATGCAGAGTTCAGGGGTTGGGAGTAAGTGATGCAGAGCTCAGGGTCGGGAGTAGGTGATGCAGAGTTCAGGGGTCGGGAGTAGGTGATGCAAAGTTTAGGGGTCGGGAGTAGGTGATGCAGAGTTCAGGGGTTGGGAGTAAGTGATGCAGAGCTCAGGGTCGGGAGTAGGTGATGCAGAGTTTAGGGGTCGGGAGTAGGTGATGCAGAGTTCAGGGTTTCGGGAGTAAGTGATGCAGAGTTCAGGGTTTCGGGAGTAGGTGATGCAGAGTTCAGGGTTTCGGGAGTAGGTGATGCAGAGTTCAGGGTTTCGGGAGTAGGTGATGCAGAGTTCAGGGGTAGGGAGTAGGTGATGCAGAGTTCAGGGGTCGGGAGTAAGTGATGCAGAGTTTAGGGGTCGGGAGTAGGTGATGCAGAGTTCAGGGGTCGGGAGTAGGTGATGCAGGGGTCGGGAGTAAGTAATGCAGAGTTCAGGGGTTCGGGAGTAGGTGATGCAGAGTTCAGGGGTCGGGAGTAGGTGATGCAGAGTTCAGGGGTCGGGAGTAAGTGATGCTGAGTTCAGGGGTCGGGAGTAAGTGATGCTGAGTTCAGAGGTCGGGAATAGGTGATGCAGAGTTCAGGGGTGGGAAGTAAGTGATGCAAAGTTCAGGGGTTGGGAGTAAGTGAGGCAGAGTTTCAGGGGTCAGGTGTAAGTGGGGCAGAGTCCAGGGGTCAGTAGTAAGTTTCTAAAACTGAAAGGCCGAGAAACCCTGTCTTAATATAAAAGAAATACAGAAAAGTCTGAGAAAATGTTACCCTAAGTGAGTCAGAGTGACACTGCTTTGAAGAGCCCATGTTTGTACAGTTTTCATTATTCATGTATGCATGTTTTAGCCATCTTGAACCTGTTTTTGCATTTTAGTTTACTAAACTGCAAATTACAATTACTTTGTCAGATCATTTAAACGATCTTTTAATTGATTATCATTCTGTTAATTAAGTATTGCATAGAAACACAAGTATGTGAAGTGCATGGATAATCCAACTCATGTATTTATTCAGTATATCTTACTGGGAGGAGGCATCCCTCTAGAACTAGCTCTTAAAACAGCACCCAGCTGACCTATGGGGAAGTGGTGCAGATCGGAGAGTGACTGCCCTGTTGAAAATTGAGAAGCAGTTTTTCAGCATTGCAAGATCTCCAAAGAAGGTGCTGCAGAAAAACACATACTGGCAGGATCAATAGGAAATAAATCAAGGATGGAAGAGGAACAGACCCTTGTAGTCTTCCACTCGTGCTTTTTTCCTGGGATTACAGGAGAGATTGTTCCTCTCCAACCTTAGAAAGCGACAGTTCCAACTACTGCATTTCCATAGTGAGGGACGTTGGTAACTGCTATCAGAAGTTTAAGTGATGCTTGAACCTCCCCTGCTATTATGTAAAGTGATGCAATTATATCACTTTATAACCCACAATTGGGGAAAAGTGATATATATCTCCCAGCTCCCACAGAGTTTGAAAAACTCTGCTAATCCAAGGAGGTCATCCCTCATTGTCTTTTGTAGTCATATCATATCTTATCTTACCCATTGCTCTCCTCAGCTCCAGTATCTAAATGGAAACATGACCTATATACTACATTTACGGACCAGCGAGAGAGACAGAATGACTCATAGGGCTTTCATCTCCTGTAAAACCCAAGAGATGGGATACAAAATTTTATCTACATGGTACAGGGTCCCTAAAAACGTACATAAACTGTTCCTCCAGAGCTCCTCATTGTGTTGGAGATGTTAGGAGGGGGAGAACTCCATGCTCCCTGTTTTCTGGTCCTGTGCAGGTCTTGAAGACTTATGATCACCAGTTGGATTTTGAAATTGATGGACGTTCAAACGCCAGGTGACGCTGCTGACTTTCTGCTTCGCCTAACCCCTGTGTCACTGAAGAGCTAGAAGCGTTCCCTACAGATGCATTTACCAAATGCTGCAAAGACATGCATTCCATTTTTTTGGGAAACAAACCGTAGCCCCTTCCATCGCTCTGCGGTTTGCTAAGATTAATAAAATTAAACAGATTCAAGAACTCATGACTTTGACAAATCACAGAGAAGATAGTTTCTGTAAAATGTGGTTCTTCTCGACTGAGTTTACTTGTTTACCCGAATACTGTGATATCCTAGGCTCTTAGTCATAATACGTAGACTGAACATTTTTAGGGACACCAGGGACCCTAACAGATCTTTTTGGTCCGATCAACTTGTGTGGCACACATAGCCCCTTGTTCCTATTCCCTGAGTTATGTGATAATTTCCAGCTAAATAAAGGGGTTCTCCGAGACCTGAAAATTATTTCAAGGGTTCCTCTAGGGCAGTGATGGTGAACCTTGGCACCCCAGATGTTTTGGAACTACATTTCCCATGATACTCACCTACACTGCAGAGTGCATGAGCATCATGGGAAATGTAGTTCCAAAACATCTGGGGTGCCAAGATTCACCATCACTGCTCTAGGGGGAAAAGGTTGGGAAAGGCTGCTCTAGAGACTAGAGAAGCCCCCCCCCCCCCCCTCGTGTTATGAAGATAGAAAAGGAAAGAAGGTATCCTAACACACTCTCCCCCCTAGGGTGACAACGTTGTTTCTTTGTTGATACAGTACAGGAAGTGTGGTGCTGTCAGGATTCCCAGGTAAAACAAAGGGGAAGGTAGTTTGGAAAAAGAAAAATAATGCATCCAACACATCTAAGATCTGGTAAGCTGCAATAATACTGGTTGCAAAGACATCACAAGATAGCTGTATCATGCATGCATAGGGGTGCACAGGGAGTGTGCCAGGCGTGCCGATTCCCCCTACTGCCTGGGCATCCCCTTTTCCGCCCCCCCCCCCTGCTGGCTTTCCTCCTCTCCCTCCCCCCTCGTCTGCTGCGAGGGATGTTTCAGGTTGGAGAGTGGGGGAAGGGGCTAGTCAATATGTCATTAACCAGCCTCTTCCTTTTCTAAATGAACACAGTAAACATACTCACTCACCAGGTTCATTCTTAAAGTGGAGTTCCACCCATTTTTGGAACTTTAGATCTATGTAATCCCCTTTAAAATGGCTTTTACCAATGGAAACTTTTTTTTTTTTTGCTAGTAAATACCTTAATTTCGGCTTTATTCCTCCTCTCCTCACTTCCTGGTCCGATCGGCGATGACGTCATTCGGCGATCCGCAGTGTCTGCTGGGATGTATTCTATTCCAGAAATCTCGCAGTAGCTGTATCTGTACTGAGCCGTGCCTGCCCCGCCTCCGCCCCGCCTCCGCCTCGCCTCCTCTAATTGAGTTGCATTGTATGAATGTATTAAGGCTGTTCTCTGCCCCGCCTCCGCCCCGCCTCCTCTCATTGAGTTGCATTGTATGAATGTATTAAGGCTGTTCTCTGCCCCGCCTCCTCTCATTGATTTGTAAGAGGAGGCGGGGCGGAGGCGGGGCAGAGAACGGCCTTAATACATTCATACAATGCAACTCAATGAGAGGAGGCGGGGCGGAGGCGGGGCGGAGGCGGGGCAGGCGCGGCTCAGTACAGATACAGCTACTCCGAGATTTCTGGAATTGAATACATCCCAGCAGACACTGCGGATCGCCGAATGACGTCATCGCCGATCGGACCAGGAAGTGAGGAGAGGAGCAATAATGCCGAAATTAAGGTACTTACTAGCAAAAAAAAAAAAAAAAAGTTTCCATTGGTAAAAGCCGTTTTAAAGGGGATTACATACAGCTATGTATTCCAACCTATTAAAAATGGGTGGAACTCCGCTTTAACCGAAGCGTAGAAAACTGTTTACTATGATTCAGTTTGTGAATGAACAGGAAGCTGTTCAGCACAGAGCACTTCCCATTCATTCAATGTCCAGTGCAGCTGAGGCTGCAGAGAAAGACGTGTGTTTTGAGCTTTGGGTTGCACACCCTAATGCAATAGGCTGCGTACGCCTATGCATGCATGTTTCACTGTTCACCAGTTTATGTATACAGCTTTTAAACTGCTCACTGGAAGGACGTTTTGTGCAAGAGACTTATTCTCTAACAGACTTGTTGGTTGGTTTTTCACTCTGGAAAATCTTTGATGCCTGTGTTTGCTCCCCATACACATAGAGATTGTCTTGCAATTTACCCAATATTGGTCAATGTGTGATGTCTGCTCCATGTGCTGAATTGCATTACAAATTAAAGAAAACATGTAGCCTACTGCATTTCAGACAAGCATAAATTCCAGACAAGAATTTTCTTTGCTGTATTTTTTCCCTTGACTATAAATCTTTCCCTGGATAGAAAGCATGTCTGCAACCCAGATTACATATGCTGTGATATTTAATCTGTTTTCACTTCTAATAAAGATATGCATACCAGGGTCCATTTTCCAGCCTTCCTTTTATAAAACACATATTGCTGTGTATAGTAATGTGCTGAGCAGGTTTTATTAGGAAGTCTCCATGTGCTGCTTGGGAACAGCAGCCAGAATATTCTCCAAAAAGGAATAATTATTTCCAGTTGTCAGTGTTAAGTTTTATACCTATTGCAAAGTGCTAATAAAAATATACGCTTATAGGAGTCTATTTCTCTTTTATGGTATCTGCATGCCTAATTAGGAGCTATTAAATCTGGGTAAATTACTGCACTTAGGTACCATGAAAGATCTGTACTTTCTCATCCTATGAAATGCCATTACTGCTGCCAAGATGAACAAGTATCCGTGTAAGCACTTCATTTCCTTATTATTAGTTGAAAAATTGTTGACACTTACTTTTGACATTTAATAAAGAAGGCAAGAAATGGAAAGTGATCAATTCATCCAAATTTCCAAATGATATAATGAATCCGTTTATTGTAAAAGATGGTTTAATAACATTCCTGGATAAATACTGTATGTGGATGTTTAACCGCTTGCCGCCCGCCCGCCGTCATATGACGGCGGAGCGGAGCGACCATTATCCTGGGCCGCCGTCATATGACGGCGGCACTTTAAGCAGGGCAGGCGCGCGATTGCGTGCGCGCCGCCCTGCACTGCCGGTGTCGGGGTGTCCCCGGGACACCCCCCGTCACCGGCAGGGGGGAAACAGCCAATGGGCGTGGCTGTTTCCCACGTGATCGGCTGTGTTCCAATGACACAGCCGATCACAATGAAGGCGCCCACCAGATGACCGCGCATGCGCGATCGGGAGCGCGCAGCGCGGTCATGTCGGTGGCACTGTGTTCCGTAGGAACGCAGCTGTCACCGGCGGTAGTAAACAGTCACTGATAGTGACTGTTTACTATGTGATCGGCTGTGAATCCATTCACAGCCGATCACAAAATGTAAACAAAGAGCAGTAACAGCAGTAACTGTTACTAGCTCTTCTCTCCTCATACAGTTTCCAGTATGAGGGGAGAAGAGCTAGAAATAGTGAGTTACTGCTCTGTACACATGTAACAAAGTAAAAGTCACACTAATAAAGGTCCCCACACAGTCCTCAGCCCCCCCCAATGTCACCTGTCACCCAACAGTCACCTCATCAGTGCCCAGAAATTGACACCCATAACGTTCACATGTGAGCGCAGCGATCGCGGGCAGAATCACTGCGATTCTGCCCGTGATCCAGAAATCATTGCAAATTGCGGGGCGCCTGTGCGTTGCCCGTGATTTGCAATAGCACCCCAAACGCTGTGCGATGTTGCCGCCATTTCCGCCTGCCGAATCGCGGTAACATCGCGCAAACATCGCATGACGCCCAAAAAAGGTACAAGAGTTTCTTTGGAGCGTCATGCGTTGTTTGCGCGATGTTACCGCGATTCGGCAGGCGGAAATGGCGGCAACATCGCACAGCGTTTGGGGTGCTATTGCAAATCACGGGCAACGCACAGGCGCCCCGCAATTTGCAATGATTTCTGGATCACGGGCAGAATCGCAGTGATTCTGCCCGCGATCGCTACGCTCACATGTGAACGTAGCCTAAAGTTCACCGGTCACCAGAGACTGCCATCAGTACCGCCGTGCACCATCGCCCATCACCTGTCACCCATCAGTGACCATCGCCCGTCACCTGTCACCCCATCAATCACCGTCACCTGTCACCCCATCAGTCATCGTCACCTGTCACCCCATCAGTCATCGTCACTTGACACCCCATCAGTGATCGTCACTTGTCACCCCATCAATCATCGTCACATGTCACCCCGTCAGTGACTGTCATCTGTCACCCCATCAATCATCGTCATCTGTCACCCCATCAATCATCATCACCTGTCACCTCATCAATCATCGTCACCTGTCACCCCATCAATCATCGTCACCTGTCACCTCATCAATCATCATCACCTGTCACCTCATCAATCATCGTCACCTGTCACCCCATCAGTCATCGTCACCTGTCACCCCATCAGTCATCGTCACCTGTCACCCCGTCAGTCATCGTCACCTGTTTGCCATATACATGCAATCACTTACTGACCGCCTAACGACTATATGCGTCGGCCATTAAAAGCTAAATACTGGGGTTATGGCAGCAGATAACCCCCATAACCCCGGTATTTTTTGAAACGGCGGGCGGTCGGCTTTCAGATAAGGGTAGTCCCAGTGGCGGATTCGCCGCGGAATTACCCTTACGGTGCAGGGGAAGAGGTGCCCCCCCCCTCCTGCCGCGTCCCAGACGTTTTCCCAGCTTACCGGACCCGCCGGCAGCGGGGAAAACTATCCGGTCCCGGATCCTCAGAGACAGGAAGTCGAGTGAGGGCAAGATGGCCCTCACTCAACTCTATGGTCTTGGAGGACCGGAGCTACGTCAAAAGACGTTGCCTAGCAACCGGTTTAAAGGGCCGCTTTTTTTTTTTTGCTTTTTTTTTTTCCTCTTTCAACAATTTTTTTTTTTTTTTTCTTTTTTAGTGTAGTTGTGAGGTGTGAGGTCTTTTTGACCCCAGATCTCACAATAAAGAGGACCTGTCATGCCTAATTCTATTACAAGGGATGTTTACATTCCTTGTAATAGGAATAAAAATGATCAAAACATTTTTTTTTTTTAAACTGTGTAAAAATAAAAAAAATAATAAATAAAATAAATAGGAAAAAAAAAAAAAAAAAAAAATTAAAGCGCCCTGTCCCCGTTAGCTCGCGCGCAGAAGCAAACGCATACGCAAGTCCCGCCCACATATGTAAACGGTGTTCAAACCATACATGTGAGGTATCGCCGCGATCGTTAGAGCGAGTGCAATAATTTGAGCCCTAGACCTCCTCTGTAACTCTAAGCTAGTAACCTGCAGACATTTTTAAAATGTTGCCTATGGGGATTTTTAAGTACCAATGTTTGGCGCCATTCTGTGAGCATGCGCAATTTTGAAGCATGACATGTTGGGTATCTAATTACTCGGCGTAACATTATCTTTCACATTATGGAAAAAAATTGGGCTAAATTTACTGTTTTATTATTTTTTAGTTCAAAAAAGTGAATTTTTTTCAAAAAAATCGCATTTGGAAGACTGCTGCGCAAATATGGTGTGATAAAAAATATTGCAACGATCTCCATTTTATTCTCTAGGGTCTCTGCTAAAAAAAAATATATAATGTTTGGGGGTTCAAAGTAGTTTTCTAGCAAAAAAAATGATTTTAGCTTGTAAACACCAAGTGTCAAAAATAGGCCCAGTCTTAAAGTGGATAAATGGACAACTTTGTGTAAAGCGCTACTTGGATGTGAGGCCTATGTATGTGGCCAGGCTGTGAAAAGGTGTTACACATGTGGTATCGCCATACTCAGGAGGAATAGCAGAATGTATTTTGGGGTGCAAGTTTTGCTATGTACATGCGATGTGTTAGAAATATTGCATAAATGGACAGCTTTGTGTAAAAAAAATGTGTTTTCATTTTCTTTCCACATTTTCCAAAAACTTGTGGAAAAAAATGACATATTCAAAAGACTCATTATGCCTCAAAAATTATACGTTGGGCTGTTTGCTTTCCAAAATGGGGTCATTTTATGGGGGTTTCCATTGTCCTGGTGCTCCAGGGCCTTCAAAAGTGCGATAGGTTGTCAGGAAATGATATGTGTAATTTGTGCTCCTAGAATGCCGGACGCTGCTACTCGGATGTTAGGCCTCTGTATGTGGCCAGGCTGTGAAAAAGTCTCACACATGTGGTATCGCCATACTCAGGCGGAGTAGTAGAATGTGTTTTGGGGTGTAGTTGCAAGTATACATGTGCTGTGTGAGAGAAATAACCTGTTAATACGGCAATTTGTAAAAAAAAAAAAATAAAAAAAAATAAATCTTCATTTTGCAAAGCATTGTGGGAAAAAATGACAACTTCAAAAAACTCATCATGCCCCTTATTAAATACCTTGGAATGTCTACTTTCCAAAAAGGGGTCATTTGGGGGGTATTTGTTCTTTCCTGACCTTTTAGTGTCTCAAGAAATGAGATAGGCCTTCAGTACATCAGGTGTAATCAAGTGTGATCAATATTCAATGAATAGCACCATAACTTGTGGACTCTATAACTTTCACAAAGACCAAATAATATACACTTATTTGGGTTTTTTTTACCAAAGATAAGTAGCAGTATAAATTTTGGCCAAAATTTGTGAAGAAAAATGACTAATTTGCAAAATTTTATGACAGAAACAAAGAAAAATGCGTTTTTTCACGATATTTTCAGTCTTTTTTTATTTATAGCACAAAAAATAAAAAACCCAGTATTGATCAAATACCATCAAAAGAAAGCTCTATTTGTGTGAAAAAAAGGACACAATTTTTGTATGGGTACAGTGTTGCATGACAGAGTAATTCTCAGTCAAAGTGTGAGAGCGCTGAAAGCTGAAAATCGGTCTGGGCAGGAAGGGGGTGAAAGTGCACTGTAGGCAAGTGGTTAAGAAAACTAAAAAATCTTTAAACCAAGGTGAAATAAACAGGGACTGTCATTTTCAGTGTGATGTTTTTTGAGTCTGAGAATATGTTGCTCATAGTTCCTAACCTACCATAGTTATTTGTTTGATAATAATGCCGTCAGATAGCAGCCATCTGAGCATTTAAGTTATTATTAAAGGTGCCAATCCTCAAATTGTTACATAGAATTTATTGAGAGGTTGGGAAGGAAGGATTTTCCGGCACATAAATTTTTCTTAGAAAAAATTTTCAATTTTATTCAAATAACATAACACAGAGAGCAAACACACAAAACATAAAACAAAACAGAAACAAAATTGTTGATTAAAAAGTTGACTGGAGCCAAAATGGGTTATCCAGTCAGGAATAGATAACATACAGCAGTTCTATTTGATGTGGTCATACATATATTCATATTCTTAGTCACTTGACGCGACTACATGTACATATTTGTATACTTAGAAGCATGATGACAGAAATTAGTAGTATGCTTGATCAGGTTGCTCTACATGTTTCGCCTCATAAAGAAGCTTCGTCTGGAGCCTGCTTGTGATCAAAGAAAAAGGTTCTGTGAAATTGATCTGCAGGATAACTGTCACCGCAGACAAATGGTAATGAATAACGAAGGGACAATCATGGATAGGTACAGAACTCGGTATATATATAGAGAGATGATTAGCCCAGGGGTAGTAGAGCCTGGGGGCCACCAAACAAATTGTACTATGGAAGCATCTCTCCATATATCACATGGAGGAAGGCCATGTGGGTGTGCCACCAGGTGTTAATATATCACAGTCCTTGCAATGGTTCTGTCCTATAGTTCCATGAAGTCTCCTCCGGATGGGGAACCGCCGCCAAGACTTCATGGAACTATAGGACAGAACCATTGCAAGGACTGTGATATATTAACACCTGGTGGCACACCCACATGGCCTTCCTCCATGTGATATATGGAGAGATGCTTCCATAGTACAATTTGTTTGGTGGCCCCCAGGCTCTACTACCCCTGGGCTAATCATCTCTCTATATATATACCGAGTTCTGTACCTATCCATGATTGTCCCTTCGTTATTCATTACCATTTGTCTGCGGTGACAGTTATCCTGCAGATCAATTTCACAGAACCTTTTTCTTTGATCACAAGCAGGCTCCAGACGAAGCTTCTTTATGAGGCGAAACATGTAGAGCAACCTGATCAAGCATACTACTAATTTCTGTCATCATGCTTCTAAGTATACAAATATGTACATGTAGTCGCGTCAAGTGACTAAGAATATGAATATATGTATGACCACATCAAATAGAACTGCTGTATGTTATCTATTCCTGACTGGATAACCCATTTTGGCTCCAGTCAACTTTTTAATCAACAATTTTGTTTCTGTTTTGTTTTATGTTTTGTGTGTTTGCTCTCTGTGTTATGTTATTTGAATAAAATTGAAAATTTTTTCTAAGAAAAATTTATGTGCCGGAAAATCCTTCCTTCCCAACCTCTCAATAAATACCATAGTTATTTACTACCCCCACCACCCGCTTTCCCCATACCATTAGATTGAGCCTAACACCATAACGTCCAACCTTTCAAGAATGGGCGAGACCATCCTTAAATTTCACGTCCGAATCCCAGCGTCCCACGTATCCAGGCAAAATCCTAGTGCCAAGATAAGTTCCAGAACTGGGCTCCACTAATCCCCCTGCCACATAGCCAGATTCTCCTCTTTCCAGCTGTGCAACAGGGGAATCCACAGTATCTGCACCCAGCGCCCCCCCACCCGCTCTAATTTCTGCCCTGTTGCGTGTTTCCACTAATGCTCTGTTTGCCATCTTCCACCCCCTTAAACCCTGACAGTTCTCCTTCTCTTCCTCGCTCACCACTGCTGTGGGGCACAGGGGTTCTTAACCACTTAAGCCCCAGGCCTATTTCGGACACTTTTTGTTTACAAGTTAAAATCAGTATTTTTTCCTTGAAAACTACTTAGAACCCCCAAACATTATATATATTTTTTTAGCAAAGACTCTAGAGAATAAAGTGGCGGTCATTGCAATATTTTTTGTCACGCGGTATTTGCGCATTTTTTTTGGAAAATTACGAAAAATCACATTTCACTGCATTTAAAAAAACTAAACAGTAAAGTTAGCCCATTTTTTTTTGTATATTCTAAAAGATGATGTCATGCCGAGTAAATAGATACCCAAAATGTTACGGTATAAAATTGCGCACACCCGTGGGATGGCGACAAACTACGGTGAATAGAGATCTCAATAGGCGACGCTTTAAAATTTTTTATCGGTTACCAGTTTAGAGTTAGAGTGTAGCTCTTTTTTTTAAATTATTGCTCACTCTGGCGATCGCAGCGATACCTCACATGTGTGGTTTGAACAGCGATTTCATTCGCGGCTCGACTTCCATATGCGTTTTCTTTCGTGGACGAGCTAACGGCGACGGGGGCGGCTAAAATTAATTTTTTTTCCTATTTATTTAATTTTTTTTTAACATTATCACAGGTTTTTAAAAAAAAAAAACTTTTATTGCTGGCACAAGCAATGTAAACATCCCTTGTGAGAGCAATGTGCAGTGACAGGTACGCTTTATGGAGGGATCGAGGGTCTAAAAGACCCTCGACCCCTCCACTACACTTCCATGTATTCAAAACGCCGCAAACGGCATTTTTGAATACACTGGTTTTTTAAATTTGCCACCTTTAGCAGCAGAGTAACCCGGACGTGACCTCATGGACGCCGCCTCCAGGTTACGTCATCGGAGACCCGATCAAAGCCGCTTCCGGCTTTGATCGGGTCTCCATTCTGCCGGCGGACGTGCCGGCTGGGTGCTTGGGTCTCCCGGTGGGACGGGAGACCCGGGCAAAGCCGCGGAAGGCGGCGGGAGGGGAGGAACGTCTCCTCCCGCTCGCCGGGGTAACGACCGAGCGGCTCCCGAGCTCTAAACAACGGTACCGTTGCTAGAGGCATCACCCCGGTATAACACGGCAAAGTTTGCCGACGTAGCCCTACGTCACTTTGCGTTAAGTGGTTAATGAAGAATGAGGTCTTGTAAATATGTTATATTTACCGCCCCCCCTTCTTTTCTTAGTGAACACAGTGATCACTCCTGTGTTCATTCATAACTTTAGTATAGTAAACTGTGTTTACTATGCTTCAGTTTTGTGAATGAACAGGAAGCCGTTCAGCACATTCATTCACTGTCCAGTACAGCTGAGGCTACAGAGAAAGGGACTGGGGAATCTCTGTCCTCAATCCCTTTCTCTGTCTCAAAAGTGAGACATTGGGGGTTTGTTTAGACCCCTGATATTTCACCAAAGGCCCACAACAGGGCTGTTAAAAAAAAATAAAAATAAATAAAATGCGACAAAACTGTAAAATAAAAAATCAGCCTTTGGATTTCTCTTCAGAGAGCATTTGACAGGCAGAATAACGGAATGTATTGCTTCCTCACCCTCTGCTTTAACCCCTTCAACCCCACACTAGCATGCCGCAACCACATTCATTGCATGCAGCTCTGCTGCCCTTGCAGAGCAGTGCCATTCACATGAATCAGTCACATTCTTAGGAGGATATAATTCATGCAGCAGCTTAAAGCAAAGCATTGTGGCCGCAGCATATGCACACCCCCAGGCGCTGCCTCTGAAGCTAAAGAGGATAGCAGTTGAGACACCCGGGGTGCCAGATTGTCCCCTCCCAGCCATCATAAATTTACTTCACCTACCTTTTAACCACACCCACTTTTTGTCACAGCACACCTAGGGCACCGTAGGTCACTGACCCCCTGAAGTGTCCCTCATTCTCAATTTTTTAAAAGTTGGTAGGTGTGCTTAACATACCTTACCAATCTATAAATATGGTGGTTGCATTTGTCTATCATTTTTTTTCACTTTGTGATCTGCCCAGTAACACATTTTCTGTCGTAGGCTATCTTCACTCTGGATGGAGGAGCAATGGAGACACTTTTAGACAGCAGACTTGTCAGATTTCAATTGACTTAACTAACAAATTAAAGCCTTTTTAGGCAGTTACAGCAACATTTGTTTTTAATTTTGGAATATAGGTTTCACATACATGAATAAATGGCTGACCATTGTATGCACCCCTGTTAAAGGTAAATTGTTTTTCTCAACACTTTAACTGCTAGTTTTGCAGGACAGCAAGGAAGTTAAAAAATAACAGACTTACTGGCAGGATCACCAGGTGAAAAGAAAGGAAAAAAAAAAAAACTAATATAGCCACACTTCTAAGAACTGGTAATCTGCAAAATAATACATTTTCGTTTTTGGGGTTTAATGCTGCTTTAAGGAAGACGTATCATCAGAAATGTAAAATGCTTATTCATTCCTAGTGATTGTTCCATGGTGATACTGCACCAAAATCCCCAGCATCGCCATTGAAAAACCACTGAGGCCAGTACATGTTGTGTTTGTTATTATGCTATTTATATTGTTGGATGTGTTTACATTCTCCACAGCTACATTCTAGCTGTCTACTATCTTCTTGACCATTTCAAGAAGTCATATGTCATGTTTTGTACCTTTACATTTTTATCAATAAAAATCTATTGAAAGTAAAAAAACCACTGAGGCCAGAGTAAAGACGACACCCCAGAGTAATACAGAGCTCATACTCCTCCACCTGCTGTTCTGGGAAGAGAGACTAGAGTACTGGTGGCTTATGTTGTTGTGAATGATGGCATGTACATTCAGAACACTACAAGACAGTAGTCTCTCTCCCATTCAGTCCCTGCAGAATGACAGTAATGGTCTGGAGCACACACTGGTCACATAGTGGTCAGGAGAACACAAATTATTCAACTCTCAATGAGAATAAAAAGAGGGCTTTGGCTGCAGTGTCTTGTAGGAACTCCCATAAATTGGGCTTCAACCTGGGGTAAAGCTGACGGGCAGCACAAGTAGCAAAAAAACTGAGAAAATGGTGCTGTTATTTCACAAACACTGCAGACAACTGAATGTGTTATATATACATGGTATCCTGAGTATTTTCTTTTTTTGGTGATACTTATTCTTTAACCTTCCCTTTCCCAGTCCTCAGCGCTAAAGCTAGGACCTCACATTAACCCCTAACTTGTAACCTTCCCTCTAAAATTGAAAGATGGACCAGATGTGCAGGCACCTAGCTGCTGTTCTACCTGCCATGATTTTGGGAAGTTTTTCTCACTTTAAACTCCTAAACCTCAAACTTGAGCATAACACTAACCTCTGTACTTTGTTGGTTAATGAAAGTAACTGAAACGCTCCATATTCTGAACTAAGATCTAGTGCACTGGAGAGTGCACACAAATGTAAAATGAATACATTAGTGATAACATAGAAAGCTGTGCTTTGTACATTGAGGAAAATTGAGTCTATAAGCTCATACAAAAGAACCAATATTATGTGTATAGTGGCCTGCTAGCTACCATGTAGCATGAAAACTTTCACCGAGCAAGGCCATTGGTGGGTGGTATATGAGAGCTTCATCATAGATTTGATGGGGGCTCAGAGATTTTTAGTTATACCCCTGCAGATAACAGATCATAAAAAAATCAGTGTGATGGCAAATAAATGCAATATAAAGCAAAATCCTATATGATTTATGATGACGACACTAGAGGGTGCTACTAGATTAGTGAAAATGTATGTAAAATTCATGGTTAGTTTGTGAGTCTGAAATTGGGTCAGGGTTCACTGCAGGTCAGGCTGGGTGACTCACAGAAGCAGGTCTCTGGTACCTCCATCTGGGTCTGGAAGTTTGGAGAAACTTCTAGAAGTTCGTGGGCGGAGGCCAGGAGGGTTGATCTGCATACTAAGGGAACTTGGCCAATCCCTAGGCAGAATTCTTGGCAGGGTGGCTAAGTCATCCTTTAAATATGTTTGAGCCATGCCAGCAGGGGGGGGGGGGTGGAAGATGGAGTGCTGAGGAGGCTGTTGATGTCCTAGGAGGGGTCCCCTAGGTCTAGGGGGGCCTTTGCCCCCAGGCCTGGTTTGGGCTAGCTTAGGAAGATCCAGTATCATGGTTTGAAAAAGATTCTTGCCTGAGTGCAGCCAGAGCAAGGAGGACAGAGTGAGTACATCAGAACACCCAGGGATTCACAAGGGGTGAGACTACCATGTATAGCAAACTTTCAAAGGACAGCACTGTGCTTCTATCCCTTGTCCTGGGAGATCTTCGGAGCAGCCAGGAGGGCTGGTAGTTTCTGCAGGCGGTGGAGTTGGGAGCAGTTCTACAAGAGGGGAAGAGATACTCCTGCATGCAGCTTTTCAATATTTTATGCTACTTTCTAAAGGGGTTGTGAGCTGCTAGTTCACAACGGACTTGCCACAGATCCAAAAGACTGGTTGTTTCTAGCAAGAACAGTCTAGGATCTTTTCACTGTACAGGAATCCTCATCTGTTGTTCTTCAAGTCAAGTTGGGCATCCCATAATCCCTATATCCTATCCAAGCTGCTTTCACCAATAAAAAAACAAAAACAAGCCCATTGACTGATTTCATGTTTCTGGATGCAAGTTGGAAATGCGTGTTGCCTGGCTGTGCAGGAATAGGGGAGCCAGTTACCAGAAGCACTTGTGGGGGTAGTGCTACAATGAAGAAAACCCATCCTTCAAAGAGGAGCAGTTATACATTGGCCCTGGAACTAATAAGCCTAGACCCAGTTATACTTCATATGTTGTAGTTTAAAAGAAAAAAATCTACTGTTGCTCTGCATAGGAACAAGACAGCTTTCATTTTTTTTTGTTTTTTTTTTGTCAATGCTTAACTGAACAAGCTGAAGTTAGAAGCTGATTGGCTATCATGCATAGCTCGACCAGTTTTTGCACTCTCCAGTTTTAGTAAATCAATGCCACTGTTGACCCTTATAAAAAAAAAAATGTCTATTATTATTTATTTCTATACAGGATTTATATAGCGCCAACAGTTTGCGCAGCGCTTAACATAATCACGGCAGACATTACAGTTACAATACACTTGGTACAAGAGGAATCAGAGGTCCCTGCTCGTTAGAGCTTACAATCTAAGAGTGAGGGTCAATTGATACAAAAGGTAATGGCTGCGGGGGATGAGCTGATGGAGAAAATTAAACAGTGTATTAGTTAGAAGCCGGGTAGGCTTCTTTAAGACCCCGTTCAGACAGGGGCGACACGACTTGCTGGGGCGACCTGTGAAGTCGCAGTGCACAGCGTGCACCGCAACCTCAGCGCGACTTGCACGGACTTCATATAACTGAAGTCAATGCAAGTCGCCTCCAGGTCGCCCCAAAGTAGTACAGGACCCTTTTTCTAAGTCGGAGCGACTTGTGTCGCTCCTATTAGAACGGGTCCTGTACTATTCAATGGCGGGCGACCAACCGCGACTTGTCAGACGACCTAGTCGTCTGACAAGTCACGCTAGTGTGAATGGAGTCTTAAGAGAAGGGTTTTCAGGGATCGTCTAAAGATGGATAGATTAGGAGACAGTGGGACAGATCTGGGTAGGGAGAGAGTCTGGAGAAGTCCTGGAGGCGAGCATGGGAGGAGGTGACAAGGGAACTAGAGAGCAGGAGGTCTTGGGACAACTGAAGAGAGCAGCTTGGTTGATATTTTGAGATCAGGTTAGTGATGAAGCTGGGGGCTTCATCACTAACCTGAGTTGTGGATGACTTTGTAAACTATTGTCTGGGATATGTCTAGGGTTTGGTCAAGATTTGTTCCATATCTAATAACCACAACCAATGCATTAATTTCAGCAGAACATTTGAGGCGCCGTCTGGTATTCCTCTTCCTATTTCCTCCTGGAACGCAGGCATTCTGCGTATACTGTCGGTGGCGAGGTGACGCTGCCCCGCCCCTCTTTGAGCCATAGGATCCATCATGGACGCGACTCATCACCATGGTGATGAGCGCGCCCACTTATCAATTTGCCAGCTGATGGCCTTGATTAGGATGAACCTTCACCTGCAAGTAAGGTAAAATACCTCCACCCCTCCGTGTCAGTCTACAACTGCACAGAGGAGGTGATGGTTATCTACTATGATATTCGATACACAGGTATGATTCTACTCCAATACTCTCTATTAGATTTTTGGGCACCCCTAATATTTGCAGCAGGGGTTCCATAAACATTTACCTAATGCCTAGATATACGCTATAGGACACCATATGTACCATGGGACTCTGCAATCTCTGTAGGGTTCCTAATTATGGAGGGAGGGATTCCCTGTGTATATACATATAATTAAACAGATTGGATCTTGAATTAGTTTTTTCAAGTCATGAGTCTATATTCCAATTTATTTTTAGATATCTTACCTGGCAGTTGACTATAGGGTTGATTTTTTCACCAGTGGCGTCTCCAGCTTTCATATTTAGGGGGCGGCACATAGGGGGACAGGGACAAAAGTAGGGGGGCCAACTATAAATGCAATTTACTGTATATATATATATATATATATATATATATATATATATATATATATATACTGTATATATATATATATATATATATATATATATATATATACAGTATCTCACAAAAGTGAGTACGCCCCTCACATTTTTGTAAATATTTTATTATATCTTTGCATGTGACAATAGTGAAGAAATGACACTTTGCTACAATGTAAAAGTAGTGAGTATACAGCTTGTATAATGGTGTAAATTTGCTGTCCCCTCCAAATAACCCAACACAGATGCTAAAAAGTCCCTTAGGCATACTTCCAAGAAGGAAGCTGGAGAGTCCCTTTAACATGACCTATAGACAGAAATTTGCATTATGATGAAGGGCCAACTCTAATGAGCTAGCGTGTCCTGTAAGAAGAGCTGATTTAGCTCTACTTCCATGAGAAACTACCACGAAGGGTTTGCCCTTCATAATGCTAATTTAAGTCTATAGATGAAATGTACGTAATAATTTAAAATCCCCTACGAAAAAACACTATTACATAACGGTAAACTATCACATAACGGTAAACATTGCAGTGCAATACCTATTTTGCTCCTAAAGCATAGGCAATAATAATAATAATAAAAATAACATATCTTATTGCAACTATTAAAGTGCCACAACAAAAGAAAACAAGATATTAGCCCCAGCTTTTGTTTGTTACTGCAGCTTATAGTACACTTACTAAATGAAAAACAATAATTGTAACTATTTTTGTTAAAGGGACACTATAGTCACCAGAACAATTTGTTTGATGCCCATTGCATCAAACACATAAACATGAAATACCCCTGACAATGGGCATCAAACCAATAAACATGAAATATTCCTAACAATGGGCATCAAACGCATAAACATATATAAAATATAAAATTGTATACAGCGCCAACACTTGATATACAGCAGCCAGCAAAAACAAACGACAATTTGTAAGGAACAATAAGTGTAAAATGCAGCGCTGATAACAAAAGTAAACGCATATAGTGCAAATCATGTATCCGTACCTGCACTGTAAAGTGAAAATATATATGTGCAAAATTATGCAAAAATGTGCAAACTCAAATGAGTGAAATACAACATTGTATACACTTTACAAAAAACTAAAAGTGCAAGTATATGTGCAAAATTAAGCAAATAAAGTGCATATATAGTTATACGTGTAAAGCCGTATACACTTTACCAAAAACTAAAAGTGCAAATTTATGTGCAAAATTAGGCAAATAAAGTACATAAATATAAAGTGCATACGTATAATTAAAAACGTATGTAATTGGAAAAACATTTGTCCATCATAAGAGTAATTCATGATACATTCACCACAGAAGTGCAAAGTACAGATAAGTCCTCTTGAGTGATCTTAGGTGTGTAACCACCACCGATGGTACAGGTAAATCAAAGGTTTACCAGATATTATGGACCCAACAAAGTGTATACTCTTTGGGTCATTCAGGCTTACAAAGGAAATAGATATCTCTGTATGGCAGATGTCACAAATCCTTCAGAAGATAGTACTTTCAATTCAAACTCACCATCCATAGATTAAGGGGAGGGTAACCACTGACTACAGCATGGAAATTCTTCCACAAGGTACTCAAGGAAATAAAAAACTCACATAGTGTGTATTAAACAAATAGTCTGGTGTGCTATAAGTATGACCAAAAAGCCCTCCTATCTCAGTAGAAGTCCGCTCGGAGGAAATGCATCAGAGAGGAGGCGTGCCGTCACTCACGACATCCGCGGCCCGCACTGCAGGCGGCCACGGATAATAAGGGTATCTGGCAACGTTCTTTATCTCAGCTAAGTAAGTGCATATTGCTTTTTTATTCAATAAAGTTATTAAGGTAATGCACTAATGGCCGCATTTCTCATTTATTGGGATAATCTGTGGAACATCACGGAGAAGCTCAGGAGTTAAAGAAGATTTCTGAGATATCCCGAGTTGATGTGCTGTTGTCAGTGGAAGGAAGGTCCCCAACGGGGATATACTTATGTGTCCTTCATTATTCATCTGGTAAGAGGCTTTATATACCTGTCTCTATCACGGGGTGAATAAGAGTGCGGGATCGCTTCCACCATACAGAGAATCAACTCTGGGGGAGTTCATTGCACATTACTTTTATCTGTCTGGTAAGGGGATAACCTTACAGGTGGTGGGATTCACTTGCACTTTACTTGGCAGTAATACTGAACATCACCTGGTTCACGTTTGGATCCACATTCCAATCTTCACTTAAGCATTTGTGTTGTTTATGCATTATGGACTTTTGTGGACTTTATTTGGACATTTATTATTATTAAGCTTTATTATTTATATGCATTTGGATCACGTTATTTATTTTTTTGCACATAGATATTGTGTTTTCACACATCCATATTTTGGTCATACTTATAACGCACCAGACTATTTGTTTAATTTTATTTCTTATCCATACTGGGTATTTGGATCTTTGGTTGCAGCATTACGTTTCATATCAGCGCACCCTCCACATAATTTTTCACATAGGGTGTACCCTTAAAAGAAATGTAATAATAAAGGAAAAACACATTTACAGAGAGTATGATGATAAAGCGTTTGTACATGGAAATATTCTCAGCATTTGCAGTAGACCCGACGCGTTTAATCTAAATAGACATCATCTGGGGTGGCATAAACATGAAATACCCCTGACAATGGGCATAAAATGCATAAACATGAAATATTCTGGACAATGGGCATCAAACACATAAACATGAAATATTCCTGAAAATGGGCATCAAACGCGTAAACATGAAATATTCCTAAGAATTTGTCAGGAATATTTAATGTTTATTTGTAAGATGCTTCAGGTTTATTCCTTAGATACCCACTGTCAGGAATATTTCATGTTTATGCGTTTGATGCCCATTGTCAGGAATATTTTATGTTTTTGCTTTTGATGCCAACTACTGGAAAATGTAATGTTTATGCGTTTGATGCCCATTGTCAAGAAACAATGGGCATCAAACGCATGAACATGAAATATTCCTGACAATGGGCATCAAACACATAAACATGAAAATTCCTAAGAATTTGTCAGGAATATTTCGTGTTTATTTGTTTGATGCCCACTGTCAGGAATATTTCATAATTATGCGTTTGATGCCCATTTTCACAAATATTTTATGTTTACGCGTTTGCCGCCCATTGTCAAGAAACAATGGGCATCAAATGCATAAACATGAAATTTTCCTTACAAAATTTTACAGCAGAACATACCAAACTTACTGACATGTATTGTACATGTTTGCCATGTTCAGCTGTAAAATTCTGTCAGAGTGTCAGCCCACATTGTCCTTTGCAGAGTGAGGGTGATATGAGATTGTAAATGAGCAGTGGACTCACTACTCAACTTACCCGCCACCTCTACGGTAAAATGGATACCCCGCGCCTGCTCCTCGTGTTCTGTGCTCTGGCTCCTCCTCTGCTGCTTCACTAGTGCCTTACTGCCTCCATCAGGAACGTCCTCCCTGTGTCACTGGCCTGTCCTTGATTGTATAGGCGCCGCGAGGGAGAGTTTCGCCACGGCGGAGCCTCGGCTTTACAAATGCTTTCTCTGCTGCTCTGGAAAAATAATACAGGCATAAAACGGCATTTTTTTTTTTAACAGAAACGTTTTTATTTATTTGCAAAACAAAGGACATACAAAAACAAGGTACATCCAACCAAAAACAGAACACAAACTTCGGGGTTACGAAATCAAAAGGTGCTTAGAGCAATAATACTTATCAATTCACTTAAGGGTAGTAAGGTTCAAATACAACAATAGTGCAATCTTCACATGTCACAGTGCTGAGAAGGGAGGGGAGGGGGAGAGAGCAGGGGGGAGAGAGCAGGGGGGGGAGGGGGGAGGAAGAGGCAGCAAAGGGGTGGCACTTAGAATTTACAGAATAGATAGGGCAAGGGAAGCAGGGAAAAAGGAGAAAAGACAAGGAAAAAGGGGTGGGGGGAGAGAGGGGGGGGGGGAAGGAGGGGAGAACAGGGGCTAAATATAGACAGGGATGTAGCTTAGGGGGCCGAACCCCCGTCACCAGCAAGGAGAAGGGAAAAGGTCTAGCGAGCCAGCCAGGGCCCTCAGAACTTATCAAACTTATTAGGGCATTTTCTGGACATGTAGGTCAGTTTATAAAGGAGGAGAACCGCATCTACCATCTTTTGCCACTGGGACACAGTAGGAGGGTCAGCCTTCTTCCAGTTGGCAAGCATAGTTTTCCTTGCATAAAAAGCAGCATAAAAAACAAAGAGTTTAGTGTGTTTCCCAGCAGAGGTCCTCCAGCTCCAGGGAGGATTCTTTATGAGCTCTTCCCATAGTCAGTTGATACTGGCCCCTAGCATAGGCCTTGAAGGCATCCCAGGTGATGGCCGAGTTCGCAGTGCCCTTGTTGTGAACCCAGAAGTCCAGGAGTTCAGACGTCACCCTCGGGGCCACCCTCTTATCCGTCACCCAGAACCTAGACAGCCAAAAGAGGAACCCACAAAGAAGAGCATGTCATGATAAACCCCAACAGAAAAAACAGATAAAACAAACCCCCCCCCACCCCCCACCCCACGCAACCCCCCAAACCTGGGCGCGTTTCAGAGCCCCAAACCAGGATGGCAACTGCCATACGGGGGAATGAACAGTGGCACCCCGAAGGGTGATGTGAGACCAAGTTCCAGAGTCCAGGCCCCAACGTGGATCGCCATGTAGAATGGAAAAATCATGGATACACGGTCCCTGCAGGATAGCGATTCTCCCGGACGGGTCCGGGGGCACAAAGCTTGATTGTAGACAGCATCAGAAAGAGTAGCAACAGTGAACAGTGAATCCAGGAACACCAGGTCCAAGGCAGGGTGGTAGGATAACAAAGAACAGGCCTGGAAGACACCGATAGGAGGGCCAACAGGGCAGGTAACTGCAGTCAGGGGAGAAAAAAAAGTAAAAAATAAGAAACCCCCCAGTTCACAGCCAGACTACAGCGGGCCCTCCAATTGAGCAAACAACAGGTGGCAAAGAAGAGATGGTTCAGGTCCTAGGGAGGGTTTCAATCCAGCGTGAGGCTTCATGCGGCGAGGTAAAGAAACGGACAGACTACCCATCTTGTACTCACAACCGAGCAGGGAAAAGCATGCTGTACTTTATTTTCCAGTTTCGGAGATCCAGCTTGACATGGTCAAAGGAGCGGCGGAGCCTTTGCGTGTCCACAGAGTAGTCAGGGAATATCATTTGCTTAGCCGCCTCAAAGTGCAGGGAGTCCAACTTCCTAGCTTCCCGCAGGACCAGATCCCTGTCACGAAAGTTAAGGAGGCGAAAAATAAATGTGCGTGGCGGGGATCCCGGGGGGCCACGGGCCGCTGGCATTCTGCGCGCCCTCTCCACCATTAAGAAGGAGGAGAACTGTGCCTGAGGGAGGAGGGAGCGCAGTAGGCGCTCAGTGAAGGACGCAGGGTCTGGACCCTCAGCCCCTTCAGGGAGGCCGACCACCCCAAGATTATTCCGCCTATTCCTATTTTCAGCATCCTCTGCCCTGGACTCCAAAGCCTTCACCTTAACTTTCAGGGTGTGGAGGATGCCATGATGATCCTGAATAGTGTCCTCCGCCTCCCCCACCCTGCGCTCCACCTCCGTCATGCGGGTGCGGAACTTGTCCATGTCCCTCCGCAGGAGACCGATGTGGGACTGTATAGAGTCAATCTTACCCGTGAGGGTGGCTTGGCAGGTGTTAATAGCCAGCATCAGGGCAGTGAAGTGGTCAGAGTCGCGCTGGGCCGGGTCCTCACCATCCGTCTGGGATGCCATGTTGGAGCTTCTGGCGGGAAGGGTCTTGTGGACGGCAGAGGAGGAGGATTTACCGGACTTCGGGTGGTGAGAGGACCGGGAGCTGCGGCGCATTACCGTCACCACCACAGCACGAGTCGGGAGAGCAGCTCTAGAGGGTCAGTAGGTGCAGGGACCAGGCAAGCAGCGGAGATCCACACGGAGCTCTCCTACTTAGCGTCCACTCCGGTGGCCAGCTTGGACACGCCCCATAAAATGGCATTTTAATTGGGGGGGCCACAGTGTAATGTTGGGGGGCCATGGCCCTTCTGCCCCCCCCAGTGACTCCACTGTATTTCACCCCCTGGGTCCTTGTGATCCAGCATCATTCTGGGATGAATGATTGTTCGCCTCGCACAAGGAGGGATGTCCTGATGACTGTGCAATGGTTATTTCTACTTTCTTATACCATGTGTAAAATGGTTGTTCAATTTTGTAAGTATAAAAATGGCTTGTTGTATACCATATTGTTTACTGATAAGAAAATGTACTATGTACTATTGATATATTAATGTATGATCATTAATAATGTACACTTATGTTTCAGAAATTAGAAGTACACACTAAAACATCTCTGAAGACGGACTCAACCAATTTTAGTCCAAAACATGTTAGATGTATACAGTAGATATTCATATTTAATAGCCTGCCTTTAGGGCGGTGTTATTTTTGGGAAAACCTCCCTATATGATATCTAAAGTGTACAAATTGTTGGTTCAAGACTTTGCCGAATATGGGATGTTCATGTATTTTTATACTATTTTATGTTTATATAATAAAATTACTTCTTTTTATATCTAATACTATAGAGGTCTGTCTCCTATAGTCCTTAACCACTTAAGCCCCAGGGGATTTGGCTGCTCAAAGACCAGAGCCCTTTTTTCAACTTGGCACTTCGTGAATTTAACTGACAATTGCGTGGTCATGCAATGCTGTGCCCAAACTAAATGTACGTCCTTTTTTCCCCACAAACAGAACTTTCTTTTGGTGGTATTTGATCACCTCTGTGCTTTTTATTTTTTTGCAATATTAATAAAAAAAGAGCAAAAAATGTAAGAAAAAATGACATTTTCAACTTTGTCTTTTAAAAAATATCCAATATACTCAATTTATGTCATATATTTTGGCCAAAATGTGTTTAGCTACATGTCTTTGACAAAAAAATCTCAATGAGCGTATTTTTATTGGTTTGCACAAAAGTTATAGTGTCTACAAACTATGGTGTAAATACTGTAATTTACGCAGCTTTAATTTCTGACTGCCTATCTAATTTCATGAAGTGCTAAAATGGCAGGGCAGTACAACCCCCCCCCCCCCCCCCAAATTACTACTTTTTGCAAAGTAGACATCCTAAGGAATGTCCTGAGAGGCATGTTGAGCTCATTGAATATTTCATTTTATTGTCACAGGTGTTTGAAAAATGACGAAAGAAAAAAACTTTTTTTTACACAAAGTTGTCATTGAGATGATATATTGCTCACACATGCCATGGGTATATGTGTAATTACACCCCAAAATATATTCTGCTGCTTCTCCTGAGTACAGGGATACCACATATGTGAGACTTTTTGGGAGCCTAGCTGTGTACAGGACCCCGAAAACCAATCACCACCATCAGAATTTCAAAGGGCGTCCATTTTTCATTGCATTTTCTCACTACCTATAACGGTTTAGGAGGCCCTGAAATGTCCAGATACCACAAAACCCCCCCAATTGACCCAATTTTGGAACGTAGACACCCCAAGCTGTTTGCTGAGAGGCATGGTGAGTCCATGGAATATTTTATATTTTGCCACAAGTTTTGGGAAAATTATTTTTTTTTTTTTTAACACAAAAATGTCACTAAAAGATGAATTTCTCACACATGACATGGGTATATGTGGAATGATACCCCAAAATATATTCTGCTGCTTCTCCTGAGTATGGGGATACCCCATGTGTGAGACTTTTTGGGAGCCTAGCTGTGTACGGGACCCCGAAAATCAATCACCATCTTCAGGTTTTCTAATGGCGTAAATTTTTGATTTTACTCCTCACTACCCATCACAGTTTCGGAGGCCCTGAAATCTCAAGATAGCACAAACCCCCCCCCCCCCCAAATTACCCCATTTTGGAAAGTATACACCCCAAGCTATTTGCAGAGAGGCATGGTGAGTCCATGGAATATTTTATATTTTGCCACAAGTTTCGGGAAAATTAAATTTTTTTTTAACACAAAGTTGTCACTAAAAGATAAATTGCTCACACATGCCATGGGTATATGTGGAATGACACCCCAAAATACATTCTGCTGCTTCTCCTGAGTACAGGGATACCACGTGTGTGAGACTTTTTGGGAGCCTAGCTGTGTACAGGACCCCGAAAACCAATCACCACTTTCAGGTTTCTAATGGCGTAAATTGTGCATTTCCCCTCCGCACTACCTGTCACAGTTTCGGAGGCCCTAAAATTTCAACATAGCACAAAACCCCCCAAATGACCCCATTTTGGAAAGTAGACACCCCAAGCTATTTGCTGAGAGGCATGATGAGTCCATGGAATATTTTATATTTTGCCACAAGTTCCGGGAAATATATTATTTATTTTTTGTTTTTTTACACAAAGTTGTCACTAAATGATATATTGCTCACACATGCCATGGGTATATGTGAAATGACATCCCCAAAATACATTCTGCTGCTTCTCCTGAGTACAGGGATACCCCATGTGTGAGAAAAAGCACCTGGTTGTCAAGGACTATTTCAACCGCTACCAAAAAAAACTGCTAATGCTAGCAGGGATCAGGCCTGACTCTGCTAACACAGCGGTTTTGTGTGTTGTGTTTTTTTGTAAGTGACAGTAATCTATTGATTACTACACTTGCCTGGGTGGGGTGGGCTGGGCGGAGGGGTTAAACGCAGGTGCTGGCAGGAATTAGTGCTGATCGTGCAAACACCGTGTTTTGGGAACCCTAAACTATTGGGGACGCTAGTATGGTTCTGATCAGATCAGATATTGATCTGTTCAAACACTATACTAGTAATGGAAGTGTATGTGTGTGTGTATGTGTGTGTGTATGTGTGTGTGTGTGTGTGTGTGTGTATGTGTGTGGTAATCAAGGGGTTATTTCTAACTATGCGCCGGGGATCTGCGCTATCTTAGACTGACGCTAACACTAGCTAATGTCACCTGTGTCACTAATAATAGTGATCAGAAAAAAACTGTACACTATAAAAGTGACACTGTGACAGGGCAATGAAGGGGTTAACTGGGGGTGATCAGGGGGTTCAATCTTTATTGGGGGGGTGGCGGGGACCCTAAACCTACTTGGGACAGAAAATAATTTGCTAGTGCTAACTCAAGTCACAATCACACTAATACAAAATACAGTAAAACACTTACCTGTTTATTAGTGTGCAATGTGACAGGGGGAAGGGGTTAACTGGGGGTGATCAGGGGGTTAAATCTTTATTGGGGGGGTGGCAGGTATCCTAAGTATAAAAGGAAGGGCCGCAAGCGCTAAACCTGGTCAGAAGTCACATTTATACGGGTATATAGAAAATGCTTTATACTGTATACAGTGTGTGTTGTGACAGGAGGTGTAGGAGTGATCAGGGGGGGATCAGGGGGTTAAACCTTAATTGGGGGGGTGGCGGGGACACTAAACCTCCTTGGGACAGAAACTAACTCGCTAGCGCTATCTCAAGTTACAATCACACTAATGCAAAATACAGTAACACACTATATTACCTGTTTATTAGTGTGCAATGTGACCGGGGGAAGGTGTTAACTGGGGGTGATCAGGGGGGGGTCAGGGGTTAAATCTTTATTGGGGGGGTGGCGGGTATCCTAAGTATAAAAGGAAGGGCCGCAGTTGCTAAACCTGGTCACAAGTCACACTTATACGGGTATATAGGAAAATGCTATATACTGTATACAGTGTGTGTTGTGACAGGGGGTGTAGGGGTGATCAGGGGGTTAAATATTTATTGGGGGGAGGTGGCAGGGACCCTAAACCTCCTTGGGAAGAAACTAACTTGCTAGCGCTAACTCAAGTCACAATCACACTAATACAAAATACAGTAAAACACTATATTACCGCTTTATTAGTGTGCAATGTAACAGAGGGGGAAGGGGTTAACTGGGGGTGATCAGGGGGGATCAGGAGGGATCAGGGGGTTAAATCTTTATTGGGGGGGTGGCGGGTATCCTAAGTGTAAAAGGAAGGGCCGCAAGCACTAAACCTGGTCACAAGTCACACTTATACGGGTATATAGGAAAATGCTATATACAGTATACAGTGTGTGTTGTGACAGGGGGTGTAGGGGTTAACTGGGGGGCTGGCGATCGGGGGTTAAGTGTGCCTATCTAAGTGTGTGTGGGTGTGCTTGTGCAGTACTCACAGTTTAGATCTGCTCTCTCCTCTCGATGAATCCAAAAAGGATCATGGGAGGGGAGAGCAGGTCTTTTCTGTGCCTGTGTTTACATTACACAGGCACAGATCAGTATCTGATTGGGCAGGACCGATCAACAGGTCCAGACCAAAAATCATTATCCTGAGCCTGATGACTGATCGGCTCTGAACCCAATCAAGCCATCAGCGGCGGCGGGGGCACGCGGGAGTGTGCCCCAGAGCGGCGGGAATCAGCGACGTAGCCCTACATCAGTTTGCCTGTAGGGGTCTGACTGACGCAGTAAATAGTCGTGCGGCAGTCGGCAAGTGGTTAAGGGGTAGCATCACAGCAATTTCTACGTACTATTTGCACTTTTGTACTGAATTGGACAGGACAGACCTTTGTTTTTTCGCTCTCTTATAATCTCATACACACTATAATACCTCATCTCAATAAACAGTTTCAATGCATTAAATATTGGGGACTGATCTACAGTCTGGGACAGTATACAACATCTCTCACATCCATCTATATAGATTTGAAAACACAGAACACACTTGAAAATTCCAGCCTTATTTATCTTTGAAGTTGGTAAGCCTAGAACAGGAAATTCCTTTCACAGACTTTGTCAGGATGATTAATTTATCTGTACAGATGATAACACTACACAGCCATAATGCAGTGCATGCTACTGGATATGGCACTTACCCTCTGACAGCTCAGTTACTCATGTTCTGATTCATGTAAACCTGTTTCCTTTTATTACTGACTGTATGAAAGATCTTTATTGTCTTTGAGCCCTGAGAACATTTTAAGATCCAATTCCAATAATATGGGACTCCCAGGTCAATATCCATTTGAAAGTAGCCACAACATACAGCAGAACACGAAGGAAAAGAGAATGGTATTGTATAGCACATGGGATAGGAGGCTGTGTTCCCTATGGAATTCTGGAATATTGTGTGTTGATTGTATTATAGATAGATTGAAATGTGTTCTCTATTATCGCTCTTAGGTTGCTGTAATAAAAAAGTAATATAAATAATATAAAAAGTGAATTTAGATGTGAATTTAGGGTCTGTTAGACAGCATACACTAAAGGATTAAGGTGTGTCAAAGGATACTATAAATACAGAAAGCTTAGCACAATGGTACCAACATCCTTGGATTACTTGTATAAAGTATATCTCTGAAATTACAGAGCTCTCGCCTAGGCGAGATAAGTGAGGGCTTGGAGAAACCAATATGATGGGACTTTAACGGTACCAGTAGACATAGAATATTCACAGGAGGGTTAAAAATATTGAAACTTTATTCATTGGAATATAAAAACTCATCAGCTTAACATGAGCTTGATGAATGATATAGAACATACAAGGAACAGATAATAAACAAACATCAAAAAACAAACATGATTGGTAGATTGTTGTATCTATCTATGTGATTTATTCTACCAATCATGTTTGTTTTTTGATGTTTGTTTATTTTCTGTTCCTTGTATGTTCTATATCATTCATCATGCTCATGTTAAGTTGATGAGTTTTTATATTCCAATGAATAAAGTTTCAATATTTTTAACCCTCCTGTGAATATTCTATGTCTACTGGTACCATTAAAGTCCCATCATATTGGTTTCTCCAAGCCCTCACTTATAGACAGCATACACTGTTATGTGTTGCACATTTCCCAATACCTCCTCATATAGTTCACAAATATGGTGTCTCACATACAGAACAAAAAACAGAAAAATGCCACGCTCAAACTCCAAAATACAGTATCTGGAACGTGTGTATAGACTTTTATTGCTCATCTGCTTTCAACAGACACCCTTAAAGCGGAGTTCCGGCCTCAAAACTAACTTTGGCCCATCCGCTTGCTGAAAATCACCTTAAAAAGAATTGGATAATCCCAATTTTTTTTTTCATTTACTTACCTTGTTTTTGAAGAAAATATACTCACCTTCCTTCCACTTCCTCCCTCTGCAGCCGCGGCCCGCGCCGTCTCTTCCGGCTTGCATTGACTCCTGGGAGCTGAACGTCATCGCTCCCAGGAGTCAATGCGCCTGCACCGGCCCTGCTCATCACTTCCGGGGCAGGCGCGTCATTCCCCGCTAAACAGCTTCTGGGCATGCCCAGAAGCTGTGCAGGGATGGCGCATAATACAGGAGCATCATTCCCTGCTAAACAGCTTCTGGGCATGCCCAAAAGCTGTGCAGGGATGACGCGCCTGCACCAGAAGTGACGAGCGGGGCCGGTGCAAGGCATTCTGGAACCGAAGAGGACACTGAAGAGGACACCCTGGCTTCAGCGGCCCACCCCTGAGATGGCAGCACGGGACAAGAAATTTTCAAGGTAAGTATTTCTTCTAAAAGATAAGTGAAACTTGGGACAGTTCAGAGGCTATCATTGCTGCAATGCACTAGCCCTGACTGTCCCGGGGGGTGTTTTTATCCAAAAATTTTTTTGAGGCCGGAACTCGGCTTTAAATACTTGAGGCTTTAAAGTACTATTAAACCCAAAGCCAAAAATGTAATATATTTTAGCTCACCAATCATTAGATGTGGTGGCTGCATTCGTTTTATTATTTTAGGCTTTTTTCCCTCTGTTTAAACCTGGTGATCTGGCCAGTAACACATCTCCTGTATTATGCGCCATCCCTCTGGATAAAGAAGCACAGGTGTACCTTTGGACAGCAGCATTGTCAGTCTGGGGGAAGGGAGTTTTAGGTGTACTAGCAGATTTAAATACACAAACAAACTGAAGCCAAACTCCAGCTAATACTTTATAGGCAGCTACAGCAAACAGTTTTTCTTCTTTTTAGGATAAAAGTTTTACATAAATAAATAAAAGTTGATTATTGAAGGCAAACCTGCCAGTGTTAAATGGTTTGTCCTATTTCTGTAACTGATACATCTGCGAGAGAGCTTGTTCTTATGAAAAATTACAGGGGGTGTGGTCTGACCGCCAAGGAAAATGACCGCCTAATACTAGAGCTCTTGCAGCTAATGGGACAACAAAATAGCCTCCACTGCGACCCGAGGAGACACAGCAATGGGGAAATCCCGCAACAGCTCTGCATCCAGCTCACGCTCCCTGCGGGCACCAGCCACGCATTTGAGCCCTCAAATACCTGAGATATTCTTGACACAATCCCCCAGCATGGTGGCATCTTCTTGGACAAGCACACAGACTTCCAGCCATGCTGCATCTCAGCAACCTCAGAGATCAACAACACTGGTAAGCGATCTCCCTCCGCCACTACCCCAGCTCAACACACATCTCTCAGCCTACAAGATCTGCATTCACTAGCGGTAGACATTAAGGAGAGCCTATCTGCAGCATTCTCAGCGGCCATATCGAATCTCCGCCATGTCATCCAAGACATGGCTAAGAGGGTACAAGAGGTGGAAATGATCACCCCTCACCAAGAATAATACATTTACCAGCTTCACACAGTGCAATATGCCCAGACACTCCAAATGGGGGATTTACATTATCTCACAAAAGTGAGTACACCCATCACATTTTTTTAAATATTTTATTATATCTTTTCATGTGTCAACACTGAAGAAATTACACTTTGCTACAATGTAAAGTAGTGAGTGGACAGCTTGTATAACAGTGTAAATTTGCTGTCCCCTTAAAATAACTCAACACGCAGTCGTTAATGTCTAAGTCGCTGGCAACAAAAGTACACCCCTGAGTGAAAATGTTACAGTTGGGCCCAATTAGCCATTTTTCCTCCCCAATGTCATGTGACTCGTTAGTGTTACAAGGTCCCAGGTGTGAATGGGGAGGAGTTGTGTTAAATTTTGTTTTATCCCTCTCACTCTCTCATACTGGTCACTGGAAGCTTAACACGGCACCTCAGAACTCTCTGAGGATCTGAAAAAAATAATTGTTGCTCTACATAAATAGGGCCTATGCTATAATAAGATTGCCAAGACCCTGAAATTGAGCTGCAGCACAGTGGCCAAGACTCACTCAGAACAGGCCTCCCCATGGTCAACCAAAGAAGTTGAGTACACGTGCTCAGCGTCATATCCAGAGGTTGTCTTTGGGAAATAGACATATGAGTGCTGCCAGCATTGATGCAGAGGTTAAAGGGGTGGGGGGTCAGCCTGTCAGTGGTCAAACCATAAGCCGCACACTGCATAAAATTGGTCTGCATGGCTGTCCTCCCAGAAGGAAGCCTCTTCTAAAGATGATGCACAGGTAAGCCCGCAAACAGTTTGCTGAAGACAAGCAGACTAAAGACATGGATTACTGGAACCATGTTCTGTGGTCTGATGAGACCAAGAAAAACATATTTGGTTCAGATGGTGTCAAGTGTGTGTGACTGCAACCAGGTGAGGAGTACAAAGACAAGTGTGCCTTGCCAACAGTCAAGCATGGTGGTGGAAGTGTCATGGTCTAGGGCTGCATGAGTGCTGTCGGCACTGGGTAGCTACAGTTCATTGAGGGAACCATGAATGCCAACATGTACTGTGACATACTGAAGCAGAGCATGAGCCCCTCCCTTTGGGGACTGGGCCACAGGGCAGAATTCCAATATGATAACGACCCCAAACACACCTCCAAGATGACCACTGCCTTGCTAAAAAAGCTGAGGGTAAAGGTGATGGGCTGGCCAAGCATGTCTCCAGACCTAAACCCTATTGAGCATCTGTGGGGCATCCTCAAACGGAAGATGGAGGAGCGCAAGGTCTCTAACCTCCACCAGCTCCGCCATGTTGTCATGGACGAGTGGAAGAGGACTCCAGTAGCAAACTGTGAAGCTCTGGTGAACTCTATGCCCAAGAGGTTTAAGGCTGTGCTGGAAAGTTATGGTGGCCACAGAAAATATTGACACTTTGGGCCCAATTTGGACATTCACTTAGGGGTGTACTCACTTTTGTTGCCAGTGGTTTAGACATTAATGGCTGTGTGTTGAGTTATTTGCAGACAATTGCACTCCTGAAACCACAGGAACTGTTTTGTTTACCATTTTTTTCAGCCTCCTGTACCTCCTGGCCAGTGAACATGGCATTCCTGGAGGCTGCCAGGTGACAGTAGGCTAAGCTTGCTTGGCTTTAGGGAATGGGGACTTCTATAGGTAAAGCTGCACTAAGCTAAATTCCCTGATCCCTTGTACAAGAGATGACTGTTACAGTACACTGTTTTTGGTACAATTGGTAGATTTTTGTGATACACAAGATACAATGTCCAGTAATCAGTCCAAACATTAAAACAGTCTTATATGAGGTAGGAGGAGAGGAGGAATGTGTTTTGGGGTATAATTAAGTATTCTCATGCAGTGTGTGAAAAATGGCTTACTCTGTGTAAACAAATTTTTAATTTCTTTCCACCTTTTCCAATTCATGTGGAAACATTTTTTAAAAAAATGAAGACTCTTCATTCTAAAAAATACATTGGGGTGTTTATTTTCCAAAGTTTGGTTATTTTTATTAGTGTTGCTACTGTCCAGTTGCTCCTTGATCCACCATTTATGCCCCCAAAAAGCCTAAAGGTTCTCTTTGGATTTTGGGACTCTCTATGTGGTAAGTCTGTAAAAAAAAAAGTCTTACACTCTCTGATGTGGTTTCCCCATATTTAGGAGGAGTAGTAGAATGTGTTTTAGGGTGTAATTCCAAGTATCTTATGAAGGGACAACTTTGTGTAAAATAATGACATTTTCAAAAGACTCATTATGCCTTTTAGAAAATACCTCTCTGGGTGTTTGCTTTCCAAAATGTGGTCATTGTGTGGGTGTTTCTATTGTTCTGATGCTCCAGTGCCTCCAAAATAGGTAGCCATTAAATTACAGGCATAATTTATGCCTCTAGAAAGCCTGAAGGTGTGCATTGGATTTTGGGCTCCTCTGTGCATCTAGGCTGTGAAGAATCTCAAACATGTGGTACTCCCATACTGGGGAGGAATAGCAGAATGTGTTTTGGGGTATAACTGTAAGTATGCATATGTTGTGTGTGAGAAATAACTACTTAAAATGACAACGTTGTGAAAAAAATTCTTTACTTTCATTATTTTCCAAAGAATTGTGACAAAAAAAATGACAACTTCAAAAAACTCACAATGCCTTATATCTTGGACTCTCCACTTTCCATACAGGGGTCACTTAGGGGTATTTGTACTGTCTTGGTATTTTTGGGCTTCCAGAAATGAGAGAGGCAGTCAGAACTTCAGAACAGATCAATTTTTAATATGTATACCATGGTTTTTAGACTCTATATCTTTCACACAGACTGAATAATATACAACTACTTTTTTTGGTTACTAAAGAAATGTAGCAGGACACGTTAGACTAAATTTAAGAAGAATAAAATTTTATTTGCAAAGTTTTATAACAGAAAAAATTTTCAATATGTTTGGCCTTCTTTCCTTTATATAGCAAAAATTAATAAAACCGAGTGGTGATTAAATAGCACCAAAAGAAAGCTCTACCTGTCTCAAAAAAATATAAAATTACTTTGAGTACATTATTGCATAACTGAGTAATTGTCATTCAATGTGTGACAGAGCTGAAAAGTGAAAAATGGCATGGACAGGAAGTAGATTTAAAAGGTCAATCTTCAAGTACTTAAAATTTACAGGAGGACTGCTTTGTTATAATGCTATTGACAGATATTAAATATTAAAACGATAATTACATCATATGTCATTTTTGTTTTTGCTTTAGTACCACTTTAAAATGTAACAATGTACTGTATCTACTGTGCAAAAGGTCTGAAGATTGATTTCAGGCAGTTATACCAGCCATGTTTTTATATAGGTATATAACAATTTAACCAGCGTATTGTTTCTCCTATAGCCAGCAGCAAGAATATTTATCTTCCTGAAACAAGAACACCCCTATATTTTGAGAATCCTTGTTTAGGTTAAGCTGTACCTGCAGGCATTATTAGATGGTCAGATTTGATAGCCATGATCAGTTTGGTCTATTTTTTATCGTGTTTGCTAATATCTTACCAATCTGCATCTGCATCAGCAGTTCTTGTAAAATAAGGTGACTTTTTTGCTGATGTTTGTTGCTAGACATCATCTTATGTACCGCTGACATTATCTATTTTTTATCCTCAAGATTTGATGTTGCTACCATAGTTTGCCAGTAACTACATTCTTAACCACACCTCAAAATAATCTGTGTGGTCAGGATGTGTCCATACTCCTACACTTATTCAATAAAAAAGCAAGGGAAATCAGTGGTGTTGCACATAGAAACCAGATGTTTATTCTCTTTTCTAAATATGCACCGAAAGGATAATTATTTTTTATTAATTTTATTTTAATTAGAAATTATGATTTATCCAGACTGACAAAATTATCCCAAAATCAATTAATTCTCTGTTTCTGTCTAAATATCAACATTATGGTTCGACAATTAAAAATTACATATAAAAATCAAACACAATTTTGATACAGTTAGACAATATAGATAGATTACAAAAATAATAATAAAAAGTTTTCTATAGTACCCCTAACTTCTTCTTTAAAGTTCCGGCCTCAAATACCTTTTTTAACTAAAAATACCCCTATAATACTAATCCATCGCCCTTTACGGAACCGCTATTTTCATACTTACAAGGTGTACAGTATTGGATTTTAGTCAAAATCTTACTTTTAAAAACCCTGTTTGGAGCGCGGCCATCTTGGATGTGGGCATCTGAAGTGTAATCTGCTGTGTCCTTCTTCCTGATTCCAGGGAGTGTTCTGGGAGTTCTTCCTGATTCCAGCCTCCTGGAGTGATGACAAACAGCTCCCAGGATGCAATGTAAAGGCAGAAGTGATGTTGGTGGCCGCGGTCACAGAGGGGGGAGAAGGAGGAAGTACAATCAAAAATGCACTGAAAATAAGGTAAGGGATCCCCGAAAAAAATTTGAAAATGCCCAATTGTTGATCAGCATAGCGAGCACTCCAGGAATCACTAAAGTTGCAAAATAGGCCGGAACTCCGCGTTAACAGAGAAATCGTTATACGGTGACCTGGATCTCTAAACACCTACTCCAAGAGCTATTTTCTTCTGAAACAACTGATACTTCAGAGGTTTGTGATTGCTATACAAAATCATTTTGTTTTAAGATATTACTTAAATGATAATTTTAATGCAGTAGCTTTTTGGTTTCTTAGTAGTTCCATGGCCAAGGAACACACCAGACAGGTCAGGGATAAAGTTGTGGAGAAGTTTAAAGCAGAGTTAGGGTATAACAAATATCTCAAGCTTTGAACATCTCACGGAGCACTGTTCAATCCATCATCTGAAAATGAAAAGAGTATGGCACAACTGCAAATCTACCAAGACATGGCCGTCCACCTAAACTGGCAGGTTGGGCAAGGAGAGCATTAATCAGAGAAGCAGCCAAGAGGCCCTTAGCAACTCATGAGAAGCTGTGGAGATCCACAGCTCAGGTAGAACAATCTGTCCACAGGACAACTATAAGTCGTGCACTCCACAAATCTGTCCTTTATGAAAGAGTGGCAAGAAGTAAGCCATTGTTTAAAGAAACCCATAAGAAGTCCCATTTTCAGTTTGCTAAAAGCCATGGTGGTGACACAGCAAACGTGGGAGAAGGTGCTCTTGGCAGATGAGACCACATTTTAACTTTTTGGCCTAAAAGAAAAACGCTATGTGTGGTGGAAAACGAACACTGCACATCACCCTAAACACAACATCCCCACTGTGAAACATGGTGGTGGCAGCATCATGTTGTGGGGATGCTTTTCCTCAGCAGAGACAGGGAAGCTGGTCATAGTTGATGGGAAGATGGATGGAGCCAAATTCAGGACAATCTTAGGAGAAAACCTGTTAGAGTCTGCTAAAGTCTCACCTTCCAGCAGTACAACGACCCTATACATGCAGCCAGAGCTACAATGTAATGCTTTAGATCAAAGCATATTCATGTGTTAGAATGGCCCAGTCAAAGTCCTGACCTAAATTCAATTAAGAATCTGTGGCAAGAGTTGAAAATTGCTGTTCACAGACGCTCTCCATCCAATCTGACAGAGCCTGAGCTATTTTGGAAAGAAGAATAAGCAAAAATGTCACTCTCTAGATGTTAAAGCTTATAGAGACATACAGTGCCTTGCGAAAGTTTTCAGCCCCCGTGAACTTTGCGACCTTTTGCCACATTTCAGGCTTCAAACATAAAGATATAAAACTGTAATTTTTTGTGAACAATCAACAACAAGTGGGACACAATCATAAAGTGGAACGAAATTTATTGGATATTTCAAACTATGTTAACAAATAAAAAACTGAAAAATTGGGTGTGCAAAATGAATCAGCCCCTTTACTTTCAGTGCAGCAAACTCTCTCCAGAAGTTCATAGAGGATCTCTGAATGATCCAATGTCGACCTAAATGACTTATGATGATAAATAGAATCCATCTGTGTGTAATCAAGTCTCTGTATAAATGCACCTGCACTGTGATAGTCTCAGAGGTCCGTTTAAAGCGCAGAGAGCATCATGAAGAACAAGGAACACACCAGGCAGGTCCAAGATACTGTTATGGAGAAGTTTAAAGCCGGATTTGGATACAAAAAGATTTCCCAAGCTTTAAACATCCCAAGGAGCACTGTGCAAGCGATAATATTGAAATGGAAGGAGTATCAGACCACTACAAATCTACGAAGACCTGGTCATCCCTCTAAACTTTCAGCTCATACAAGGAGAAGACTGATCAGAGATGCAGCCAAGAGGCCCATGATCACTCTGGATGAACTGCAGAGATCTACAGCTGAGGTGGGAGACTCTGTCCATAGGACAACAATCAGTCGTATATTGCACAAATCTGGCCTTTATGGAAGAGTGGCAAGAAGAAAGACATTTCTTAAAGATATCCATAAAAAGTGTCGTTTAAAGTTTGCCACAAGCCACCTGGGAGACACACCAAACATGTGGAAGAAGGTGCTCTGGTCAGATGAAACCAAAATTGAACTTTTTGGCAACAATGCAAAACGTTATGTTTGGCGTAAAAGTAACACAGCTCATCACCCTGAACACACCATCCCCACTGTCAGACATGGTGGTGGCAGCATCATGGTTTGGGCCTGCTTTTCTTCAGCAGGGACAGGGAAGATGGTTAAAATTGATGGGAAGATGGATGGAGCCAAATACAAGACCATTCTGGAAGAAAACCTGATGGAGTCTGCAAAAGACCTGAGACTGGGATGGAGATTTGTCTTCCAACAAGACAATGATCCAAAACATAAAGCAAAATCTACAATGGAATGGTTCACAAATAAACATATCCAGGTGTTAGAATGGCCAAGTCAAAGTCCAGACCTGAATCTAATCGAGAATCTGTGGAAAGAACTGAAAACTGTTGTTCACAAACGCTCTCCATCCAACCTCACTGAGCTCGAGCTGTTTTGCAAGGAGGAATGGGCAAAAATGTCAGTCTCTCGATGTGCAAAACTGATAGAGACATACCCCTAGCGGCTTACAGCTGTAATCGCAGCAAAAGGTGGCGCTACAAAGTATTAACTTAAGCGGGCTGAATAATTTTGCATGCCACACTTTTCAGATAATTATTTGTCAAAAATTTTGAAAACCATTTATCATTTTCCTTTCACTTCACAATTATGTGCCACTTTGTATTGGTCTATCACATAAATTCCCAATTAAAATACATTTACTTTTTTGGTTGTAACATGAAAAATTTGAAAATTTCAAGGGGTATGAATACTTTTTCAAGGCACTGTATTTGGCCATTTCGGCAAATTGCCACAAACCTAAAGTGGGTTTGGACATACAGATCTGTATAGCTATAGCTCGCCTTGGATAATCTACATGTTACAGTGATAAAAATCCTGATACCATTTAACACCCTTTATTTAAAAATATGTCAGACTCTGTCTGTTATTATATTTATATAATAATATATATTATTATATACCATGCTTTCCCCTTATTGTTTCCTTTTGTCCTACTGGCATGTTGCAAGCTAAGTATATTCCATCTACATGATCATGATGCCCTACCTAAATTGTTGCCCAATCATGTCTTTAAATGTTGAAGATGTATAAATTATTTCTGGAAAAAAAAAGTTTGCAGCTTGTGCAAATTTGTTTTGTTAACTGAAATGTGACCGTGCATCGTCTCCATGAAAACATAATAAATACATTTTTGTGCCTTATTCCTCATGCTTTGTGATTTGCACAACCCAGGAAAATCGTGTATGAACTTGAATGGAGAATGTAGCTTTGGAGCTGTGGATTCCAGCCAATGAGAAATGTCAATGTACAATATGATCTCCACAGCAGACCTGAAGATATAATACAGTTCTTCTATAGACTGAGCCAGATTCTCATGACTTGTGCAATTATACAGATAACATGACTCCAAATATTCCAGAAATGTGAGTAAGCTGTTACTGCAGGACCAATCATCACCAAAAAATTGAATTTGTTTACAGCTAGGAAATTAGTCACTTGTGAAATGGAATGTAAAGTGGGGATTTTATAATGCTCATGTAAATGTGCTTCTCTCTAGGTTCTCTTCAGCTAATTTAATATTGTATAAAAAGGTAAGTATCCTAAGAAATGGCAAGTTATACAGACACTGCATTTACAGCTATATATGCAAAACATTTTATGAGCCTTTTAGAATACTGTATATGTAAACTCAGTACCAAAAAACATATGTAAGCTTTTACATATGTCATTTTAAAAATTAATTAATAATTAAAATGAATTATTCATTTTAAAGCTGCACATTTTTTTAAATAATACCTAGTAATTCTTCCATGAAAGCCAGTTTTCTGGCACTTCCTGTTATAGTGTAAAAGCTCTGTCCCTGTCTCTCAAATGTGCTTCAGTGTTGTCACCTTGTAATAGTATACATACAGTGTGTGTGTGTGTGTGTGTGTGTGTGTGTGTGTGTGTGTGTGTGTGTATATATATATATATATATATTATGCATGTGACAGGAGTCACTTTGGGCATGGGGGTTGTGGACCCCAAATTTCTTTAAAGAGGCTGGGAGACACCATGTCCAGCCTTGTGTGGCTTTCTTATGTTTAAGTCACCCTGCATCTTTTATGGATGCAGGGTGACCGGGAGGGTGGTGTACACTGAGAATATGGTTTGGACTATTTCAAATGGGACAGTATATGCATTACCCATATCTCTCAGGAAATATGGAGATCTACCTTATTCCTGTACACTGTAAGGCACAGGAAGTGCAATGCCTAATTTGGGCGTCCAGGAAATAGGAGAGACACCGTGTCTGCTAATCCATGTGTATTAGCTGCAGAGAGAGGGGGGGGGGGATTGTTTCCAGCAGCCCCTCCTAAAGAATGTGCTTTTGTCTAAAATAGGACAGTATGTTAATTGGGTCTGAGACTATTGATAAGCATGTTAATGAGCTCACCTGGCTGTCTACTAAGGGAGGTAATTACACAGTCATTGTTCATGTGGTATTCTCAAAGTATATATAAATGCTGTGTTTCTTTCAATAAAGGAGAAGAGAGTTACTCTTGATCGAACCTAACTACAGAGCCTTGTCTCGTACTTGGGGGGAATTATTGATGGGCTTCATGTATGGCGGATTGGAGTGAACGATAGCTGTCCTGGTGTTCGGGAGCGGATTATCCAAATGACTGTAACCCCTTTCATACTTGGGGTGTCGTTACAACTGGTGGCAAGCGGCGGGATGATTTCCACAGCCCAGAAGGACAGCTACAAGAGGACACAAGCCATGGAAGCGGAATTCGAAAGGAGGTTGCGAGAGATACCAGTAGATCGCAGGGAACCAGGGTCAGCGCAGGTCCTACTACGTTTGGGTAATTCAATTCGCTGGGAACTCTGGAAAGAAGCGCTTGCCCGTGAGCAGCGACGCCAGGGAAAAATACTCCCCTCCTACCAGCAAAGGTACTGGTCACAGTATGAAGTGCGAATGGCGTTTTTGGGGAGACAACCGCATGAGGAATGGAAAGCCGAGTTAAGCAGGCTGGTCCAGGAGGAGATGCGGTTGGATGAGAATTACAGAGCCCTCCATTGGTATGTGACCCAAGTGTGCCCATGGAAAGCGGACGGCAGCCCAACGGAAGGCTTTGGCTACGGCGGCCTGGGGCTGTTATTAGAGGCTGTCCAAGGACCCTGACTTTGGGAGCGATTCGGAGTGGCGCTTTGAGGAAATTGCAGATTATAGAGAAGAGATGATGGATGTCATGGATATAGACTGGGCCCTGGAAGATTTGGAGTTTCTAGCCAATCAGGAATGGGAGCTGGAGATCGCCTACAGACGGCTGCTTGACTCTGTTCAGCGCCAGGGCTGGGCTCCCTTTGCCTGGGAAAATCCAGAAGTACCAGCTGATAGTCTGGAAATCCTGGCTGAAGATTCGGCAATGTGGCACAGTAAGAGTGTGCTTTGCTCACCTGCAACCCCAGCTTTAAATACAGAGGTTTTATGGCAGATGCAGCAAGTGTTGGCTCACCTGGATGAACCTGTTTCTGCACAGGATGAGATTGGATGGAGGAATGCATCTGTCCAGCAGCAGGATAAAGGTATGGGAGAAGAGCAAGCCATCTTCATTCCCCAACCACAGATTACAAATTTAATCGACTTTCCATCGGAGGATGATTTGGATTATAAATCACTTGCAAAAGTGTTGGCACTGGACCCAAGTGCCACCAGTCCATGTCCTGGACTTTCAGCAATTCCAGAGACTGGAGATTTATTAGAATTTTCTGCTGAGGAGGAACCTCCCAGTGAGCCCACAGCAGATGAGCAGCCATCCAGGCATAGCGCTGCTGACCTCTGGAGGCAACAATTGGTGATCCAGGAAGGTGTGTGCCAGGCCACTGGCATTGCAGTTTACTTGCCAGCAGAACCACTGACATCGGGGCCTTATGTCACTGAGCTCTGTCCAACACCAAGAGCAGCATCTGTGGAGTTACAAGAAACTTCTACAGCAGAAGTGCTGACAACTGGACAGAGGGTCCAAGACCTCTGCCCTACACCTGTGGTAGTTCTGGAGGCCCAGGGAGAAAAGGTGGCGGTCCCTTCCCAGCAGCAGAGTGTATCCCAGAATGATGACACCAACCCAGCAGAAGGGCTGGCAACAGAGCAGAGTGCTGCTGGCCTCTGCCCTCAACTTACTAAGGACGGATTTCCTGAGAAGGTGGACGAGACTACAATCTCCACCTGTATACCCCAGGGATGCTGGGCAGTCGGCCCAGATCCCCAACAGCATGAGGAAGTGAGCCCAGCCACCATGTCCTCTCTCCAGCAGCTGAAAGGAATCCTGGGAGAAGGGCCAGTTCATGCTTCTTCCCCACAGAGGAGATGTTCTACAAGAGAGGCAGAGGTTGGCTGGGTGAGTGACGTTCTGTCCCGGACAATTTGTTTGGGGTACTTTGTGGGTGAAGACATTGGAGGACTGGAACTACGGACTAACTTCGAAGTAAACCCGTTTGGGGTCTCCTTCTGTGTTAGTCTCCTGCCGAAAGGGGAGAAATGTGACAGGAGTCACTTTGGGCATGGGGGTTGTGGACCCCAAATTTCTTTAAAGAGGCTGGGAGACACCATGTCCAGCCTTGTGTGGCTTTCTTATGTTTAAGTCACCCTGCATCTTTTATGGATGCAGGGTGACCGGGAGGGTGGTGTACACTGAGAATATGGTTTGGACTATTTCAAATGGGACAGTATATGCATTACCCATATCTCTCAGGAAATATGGAGATCTACCTTATTCCTGTACACTGTAAGGCACAGGAAGTGCAATGCCTAATTTGGGCATCCAGGAAATAGGAGAGACACCGTGTCTGCTAATCCATGTGTAATAGCTGCAGAGAGAGGGGGGGGGGGTTGTTTCCAGCAGCCCCTCCTAAAGAATGTGCTTTTGTCTAAAATAGGACAGTATGTTAATTGGGCCTGAGACTATTGATAAGCATGTTAATGAGCTCACCTGGCTGTCTACTAAGGGAGGTAATTACACAGTCATTGTTCATGTGGTATTCTCAAAGTATATATAAATGCTGTGTTTCTTTCAATAAAGGAGAAGAGAGTTACTCTTGATTGAACCTCACTACAGAGCCTTGTCTCGTACTTGGGGGGAATTATTGATGGGCTTCATGTATGGCGGATTGGAGTGATCGATAGCTGTCCTGGTGTTCGGGAGCGGATTATCCAAACGACTGTAACCCCTTTCATACTTGGGGTGTCGTTACAATGCACTTTCGGTATCGGTATATCGGTATCGCCCCCAGAACTGGCCGTTATTGCCAATATTTTTGTGACGTCATTCTGTCTTATTAGGCCGCCTCCCTTGCCTTGGACAGCCTCATCTGGAGTCGGGACTAGTCTAGCGGGAGTATATCACAGCCATACACCCACCCACAGCAGCCCGGTGCCAGCCAGCAACCCACATCCACAGGCCCTGTACCAGCCAGCTAGCCACAGGCACTGTACCAGCGAGCCAGCCAGCCAACCACAGGCCCTGGAAAGGGGGGTTTTGGATCTCAGCGGAGCCCTGTAGTCATTTTTTGCCACCGTCCCTTAAGTTATGTTTGTGATTTTTGGTGCCTCATACCAGGAAATTGGGACTTTATGGGCAAGAATAAGGTAGATAGTAGTTTGGTCAAGCAATTTATTTACAGAAATAAAATCAAATAATATTTACAGTATCATATGAGATTATTGTGAATGGGTGAAGGCCCATTGTGTGAATGGTGAAGAAGGTATAGAAGGTAAGTGACAAGTGAGTAAATAGGTGACATTTAGTAGGACATTCTGCTCTGTTGTTCCATGTATCTTTAGGAACTGAAAACAGAGGAGAGGTCCAATAGGTGATCCAACGCGTTTCGGCCATGGAAGGCCTTTTTCAAGGATGTATCACAATTTCTATAAATAATAAATGATATAGATGATAAATCTTGCATAAACTCAATTTAGGATCATGCAATATATTTGGTATTTAACCACTTGCCGACCACCGCACGACTATCTACGTCGGCGGTCAGCCCCTCACAGGCAAAGTGACGTAGGTCTACGTCGCTCGCCTGTGAGGGTTTAGGGAGCGAGCGCGCGCCGCCGGAGGCCCGCTCCCGCGTGGTCACGGACCCCCCCGCGCGTGTGACCGGCGGACCCGATCGCCGCCGGCCACTCTGCGATCGGCGGGGGAGAGGGAGAAAGTCAGGCAGCTTGTGTAAACAAGCTGCCTGTCATTCTCCTCTCTGTATGAGAGATGATCACATGGATCTACTATGTAGATCCATTGATCACTCTGCATACAGTTGAAGCCACAGCCAATCACAGTTAGAATCACGCCCCTAGGGACACACACAGCCCCTCCCTCTCAAATAAAGTTAACCCCTTCACTGCCAGTGTATTTTTACAGTAACAGTGCATATATATAGCACTGATTACTGTAGAAATGTCACTGGTAACCCCAAAAGTGTCAAAAATGTCAGTCAAGGGTCCGATCTGTCCGCCGCAATGTCGCAGTACCGCAAAAAAAATCGCAGATCGCCGCCATTACGCGTTAAAAAAAAAAACAACAAAAATGACAAAAATCTTTCCCTTTGTTAGTAAACGCAATAACTTTTGCGCAAACCAATCAAAATACGCTTTTTGCGATTTTTTTACCAAAAATAGGTAGCATAAAACAAATTGGCCGAAAATATTAAAAAATTTTGATTTTTACATTTTTTTTTGGGGGAATTTCATATAAAAAAAAGGGAAAAATATTGCTATTTTTGCAAAATTTACGCTCTTTTTTTGTTTATAGCGCGTGATCAAAAAATCGCACAGGTGATCAAATACCGCCAAAAGAAAGCTCTGTTTGTGGGAAAAAAAGGACACCAAATTCGTTTAGGTACAGCGTCGCACGACCGCGCAATTGTCCGTTAAAGTCACGCAGTGCCGAATCACAAAATACCCTCTGGTCGTTTAGCAGCCAAATCCTCCGGGGCTTAAGTGGTTAATGTCTTACAAAAAGGACACCAAATTCGTTTAGGTACAGCGTCGCACGACCGCGCAATTGTCCGTTAAAGTCACGCAGTGCCGAATCACAAAATACCCTCTGGTCGTTTAGCAGCCAAATCCTCCGGGGCTTAAGTGGTTAATGTCTTACATTCGTATTTTTTTGTCCACTTCATGCATGTTTGCCTTCCCCAGGATTCCAGGAAGCTACAGGAACTTATGCTGCTTCTAAATAGGAATATTACCGTGTGAGTTCATTTGAACCTCCAGTTTGGAGGACGAGATGAGATTTTGTGTGAATAAAGGAGGGGTGCAGATTACATGTGTTGATGTGGGTTTATATAGAACACTTACCTATGGTTTATTTATGCTATACCTGGGGAGAAATGGTAATCTTGCTTTCACTTTCACTTCCATTATAGAGCTAAACATCACATCGCATTGATTGTTTGAAGTTTGTATTTTATGTAGAGTTATCTTTTTGTGTCATTTCCTGTTTGATCATTTATTGTGAATACATGCCTTGAGAATAAATATTTTTATATATTCCATACTGTAGACTGTACTCACTAAGATTGGTATATGCTTTTAAAAAGAAATTAATCAATTAAAAAGAATTCGTTACATATTGATTTGTGGAAATAAGTGGAGATTCTCCTTCCTCACAGATCTTTGCTTATTGACATAAATAGACACTGTTATATTCAGAGCAGTATAAATATTCTGACATAATGGAGGCACAGCGAGATATTATTATTATATTCTGACACCGTAGAGAGAAAATAAACAAAATAGAATAAGATGAAATGAAATAAAATTAACAAGTAGTTGGTCAAGTGATGAACCAAGACCAGAACCAGGGGTTTATGTTATGTTTTAGCTAGACAATCGATCCTGTGAATGGATGAGGGGATGTTTTGGTCCGTCTTTTGAGGGAAGGGGAGTATACCGTAGAGGGGGATGGTGAGGAAGATATATGAACCAGAACAACACAGAGAGCTGTGTTTTGTTTTTTATATATATATATATATATATATTTTTTTTTTTTTTTGTAGAAAAAGGGGTAGTTTTCAAAATGAATATTTTTTCATTTTGAAAACTACCCCTTTTTCTATAAAAAAAATAATATATAAAAAACAAAACACAGCTCTCTGTGTTGTTCTGGTTCATATATAGTCAAATGTATTCTGTATATCAGAAATGTCAAGTCCATTCTAGCTATGCCTTAATCCCCCTTTTTCTAGGTGCTACCGGCACAGAAAGCCCCGATCTGAGGATCGGGGCACTTGGAGCCAAAGGTTGGTGTCAGCACCTCCCACAATTCCGCTCCCGGCGCATTCGCCGTTGTGCGCATGCGCGACCCGCTTTATAAGGCCGGGGAACGCTCACAGGCATTCAGTCTCTCTCCATCCGAGGGAGAAGACGTGCCTGAAGTTGTATACTGCCATCACTCCTGTTATTTCCTGTTAACTTGAACCAGTAACTGTAAGTCCAGCAAGAGACTTTTTATTCTCTTACTTACCACTATGTAGTCTTTACCATCACCTGGAGTATTACTGAAACATAGCAAATTGCTACAAGCTTGCTCACAATACCCAAACCATGGTTTATTCGTTTTTTAGTTTCTCACTTACCATTATGAAGCCTTTTTTCTGACTATTACCTTGAGCATTGCTTGAAACATTACCATACCTAAACTGCATTATGGATTATTATAATTCTCTGATATAACAATAAATCTACCCCGCAGATAACCTTTGGATTGATCACAGTTACAAAGGTCCTGCACCACAAGGGAACCATATTGGACCCCAGGCTAAACGATATCGGTCTAGCCAAAGTAAATATATATATGTTGATTAATAATTATATATACTCAATAAAGTATATTCTTCGCGCCCAGGAAGGCTAAGGGGTGGAGTAAAATTAGTTAAAATCTAAGGGGAAGCAGCTGCTATAGTGTGTATAGGATTAAATTAATAAATAAACCCCAAGCTGATGGGGATTAAATAGCGCTTGCTAATAGGAACTATGGATAGGGAAAGGTAAATTTAAGACAATAAATGTTCATAAGGCTCAAATGTCACTAATAAATATACATTAATAAAATCAATAAAATTCATAAATAGTATACCCAATAAATAACATATAATATTAAGTTAAATATGTGTCATAAAGGTGCATAATAGTGCCAAAATAAAGTCCAGTAAAAAGTTCATAAGTGACTTGGTGAAAAGCTGGTTACACTTCAGTGCAAAGAAAAGTGCAGGTGCTCAGTGCTGGATCCTCCTATGGTCCAATAACCGATCGAGTGATTTTATCGTGAATCTCTAGCGTGGAGAGCAGTAGCATGGAACGCATGCCACCTACCCGGAAGTCAGCTGGAACGCAGTACGGGAGCTACCGCTCTCCACGCTACAGACTTCACGATAGCGGGCGCGGCTTTTACTTTTTATTGTATTTTACGTGTATTTCTGATTTCTACTTGGAAAATAAACCTTCTTAAACGGTACTACACCATCTGGAGCTATTTATTTTTTCCCTAACCGGATCTTGAGGACATCGCCTGTCTAGGAAGGGATCTTGGTCGGTTAGGGACAAGCCCAGCAGGTACCGCATCTGAGGCCAGGAGGGCCATCAAGCTTTACTGGTCTTTGTACCGTAAGGTAACTTAGACCCACTACATCTGGTAAGCTCACATCTTACTTACCCTAAAATCACTCGATCGGTTATTGGACCATAGGAGGATCCAGCACTGAGCACCTGCACTTTTCTTTGCACTGAAGTGTAACCAGCTTTTCACCAAGTCACTTATGAACTTTTTACTGGACTTTATTTTGGCACTATTATTCACCTTTATGACACATATTTAACTTAATATTATATGTTATTTATTGGGTATTGTTACGAACCTCAGCGTAAAAAGGAATGAAACCGCCGTTTAGTGGATGTACCACCTTTGCAGCATGTACAAATTACCCCTGTAGCACACCAGCATACGAATAATCATCCAAAGAGAGCCCCAAACAATCGAATGGCTTTCTGTATAATAAATCCCCCTCCAAAAACGAGACAAAGCTCCGAGTTGAGGGTAAAACAGGAACAGGAGGAGGAGGGGGGGGGATGGGCTGTAACATTACATTACATTAACTCAATGCCATGAGTCCTGCCATCTTCCTTTGTTCAGAGGATGAATAAAGAGGAAATAAAATGCAATAAAAGTGCAATGCCCCAAACTCATAGGAAAATGACACAAAGGGCTTTACAATCCAGGGACAGGGTGATCCGTCACACATAGTACCGTCACAGGTATACTATTTATGAATTTTATTGATTTTATTAATGTATATTTATTAGTGACATTTTAGCCTTATGAACATTTATTGTCTTAAATTTACCTTTCCCTATCCATAGTTCCTATTAGCAAGCGCTATTTAATCCCCATCAGCTTTGGGTTTATTTATTCATATATATTGATTACCCACATCAACACATGTAATCTGCACCCCTCCTTTATTCACACAAAATCTCCTCTCATCCTCCAAACTGGAGGTTCAAATGAACTCACACTGTAATATTCCTATTTAGAAGCAGCATAAGTTCCTGTAGCTTCCTGGAATCCCGGGGAAGGCAACATGCATGAAGTGGACAAAAAAATACGAATGTAAGACATTAAATACCAAATATATTGCATGATCCTAAATTGAGTTTATGCAAGATTTATCATCTATACCATTTATTATTTATAGAAATGGTGATACATCCTTGAAAAAGGCCTTGCACGGCCGAAACGCATCGGATCACCCATTGGACCTCTCCTCTGTTTTCAGTTCCTAAAGATACATGGAACAACAGAGCAGAATGTCCTACTAAATGTCACCTATTTACTCACTTGTCACTTACCTTCTATACCTTCTTCACCATTCACACAATGGGCCTTCACCTATTCACAAAAATCTCATATGATACTGTAAATAATATTTTATTTTATTTCTGTAAATAAATTGCTTGACCAAACTACTATCTACCTTACTCTTGCCCATAAAGTCCCAATTTCCTGGTATGAGGCACCAAAAATCACAAACCCACAGGCCCTGTACCAGCCAGCCAGCCACCCACAGGCCCTGTTCCAGCTAGCCACCCACAGCCCCTGTGCCAGCCACCCACCCACCATAGGGTGCCAGCCAGCCACCCACCACAGGGTTCCAGCCAGCCACCCACCACAGGGTGCCAGCCAGCCAGCCACACACAGACAGGGTGCCAGACAGCCAGCCACCAACAGGCCCTGTACCAGCCAGCCACCCACAGGCCCTGTACCAGCCAGCCACCCACCTACAGGGTGCCAGCCAGGGTGCCAGCCAGCCACCCACCCACCACAGGGTGCCGGCCAGCCAGCCATTCACCACAGGGTGCCAGCCAGCCAGCCACCCACCACAGGGTGCCAGCAAGCCAACCATTAAGCATTATACAAAAATTAACATGTTCAGTACCAGAATTGTGTCAAAAATTGTCTTTATTTTTCAAAACTTTAAATGTACAAAATATCAGCCCATATTGGTCAATACCGATACGTTGTGACCAAAATATCGGTATAGGTATCTCCCTGAAAAAAAAAACATACCAGACTATCACTAATATATATATATATATATATATATATATATATATATATATATATACAGCTGCAAGAAAAAGTATGTGAACCCTTTGGAATGATATGGATTTCTGCACAAATTGGTCATAAAATGTGATCTGATCATCATCTAAGTCACAACAATAGACAATCACAGTCTGCCTAAACTAATAACACACAAAGAATGAAAAGTTGCCATGTTTTTATTGAACACACCATGCAAACATTCACAGGGCAGGTGGAAAGAGTATGTGAACCCCTAGACTAATGACATCTCCAAGAGCTAATTGGAGTGAGATGTCAGCCAACTGGAGTCCAATCAATGAGATGAGATTGGAGGTGTTGGTTACAGCTGCCCTGCCCTATAAAAAACACACACCAGTTCTGGGTTTGCTTTTCACAAGAAGCATTGCCTGATGTGAATGATGCCTCCCACATAAGAGCTCTCAGAAGACCTACGATTAAGAATTGTTGACTTGCATAAAGCTGGAAAGGGTTATAAAAGTATCTCCAAAAGCCTTGCTGTTCATAAGTCCATGGTAAGACAAATTGTCTATAAATGGAGAAAGTTCAGCACTGCTGCTACTCTCCCTAGGAGTGGCCGTCCTGTAATAATGACTGCAAGAGCACAGCGCAGACTGCTCAATGAGGTGAAGAAGAATCCTAGAGTGTCAGCTAAAGACTTACAAATGTCACTGGCAAATGCTAACATCCCTGTTAGCGAATCTACAATAAGTAAAACACTAAACAAGAATGGATTTCATGGGAGGATACCACAGAGGAAGCCACTGCTGTCCAAACAAAACATTGCTGCACGTTTACAGTTTGCACAAGAGCTCCTGGATGTTCCACAGCAGTACTGGCAAAATATTCTGTGGACAGATGAAGCAAAAGTTGAGTTGTTTGGAAGAAACACACAACACTATGTGTGGCGAAAAAGAGGCACAGCACTTCATCATCAAAACCTCATCCCAACTGTGAAGTTTGGTGGTGGGGGCATCATGGTTTGGGGCTGTTTTGCTGCGTCAGGGCCTGGAAGGATTGCTATCATCGAAGGAAAAATTAATTCCCAAGTTTATCAAGACATTTTGCAGGAGAACTTAAGGCCATCTGTCTACCAGCTGAAGCTCAACAGAAGATGGGTGTTGCAACAGCACAATGACCCAAAGCATAGAAGTAAACCAACAACAGATTGGCTTAAACAGTAGAAAATACGCCTTCTGAAGTGGCCCAGTCAGAGACCTGACCTTAACCCGATTTAGATGCTGTGGCATGACCTCAAGAAAGTGATTCACACCAGACATCCCAAGAATATTGCTGAACTGAAACAGTTCTGTAAAGAGGAATGGTCAAGAATTACTCCTGACCGTTGTGCACGTCTGATCTGAAACTACAGGAAACGTTTGGTTGAAGTTATTGCTGTCAAAAGGAGGTTCAAAAAGGAGTTTTCCACCTGCACTGTGAATGTTTACATGGTGTGTTCAATAAAAACATGGCAACATTTCATTCTTTGTGTGTCATTAGTTTAAGCAGATTGTCTATTGGTGTGGCTCAGATGACGATCAGATCACATTTTATGACCAATTTGTGCAGAAATCCATATCATTCCAAAGGGTTCACATACTTTTTCTTGCAGCTGTATATATATATATGGTATATATGAAAATATATATTAAAAAAAAAAAAAAAAAAATATATATATATATATATATATATATATATATATATATATATATATCGGAATGGGCCCCAGCAACCTTGCCCCCCACCCATCACTTTGACTGACGATGGAGAGGATTGCAACAGGTACAGATAAGTTGCCCCATTTACATTGTGTACTGGTATAGCCCACTCTATTTTACACCAACTCACCAACTGCCTACAAGTTTATTCTCTCAAGTAAAGTAAAAGACAGGTGCATAGGTTTGCCCAATAGTGCTGTCTCTCTGTTTTACTGCAGGAGTATAAAGGTTGTAGCTTTGCCCCCAGGACATCCAGAGGGCTCTAACCTCTTTTCTGGGTTGCTTTGTGGATGATCCAGTTCTTTACCCAAGTTGGAATCTCAAACAATTTAGAGTTAGGAATCATACTTTACAGAGGTGTTTTCACGTAATTGTGGCTTCACATGTATTTGCAAATGTGTGCAATGAAAACCTCTGATTTTTTTTTTTTTCTTTTCACCAGGTGTAAAAGCCTTGACGTACGCATATTTGCAAATTATTTGTATCAATAAATGTACAGCTAGGCCAGTCTAAAGAGAGGCTGATGCTAAACACCAGTGGCATACTAAGGGGGGGTCCAGGGGCTGTGGTCCACATCAGGTGCAAAAAATGTCAGATAGCCACAGCACCACCAGCAAATCTGCACCTGGTGCTTCAGTGATAGTGGCAGTTAAAAGTGAGTGAAAGCCTCCTGACATGCTCCAATCATATTGACGAAAACAAGAGAAGGGCGCATCGACCTAGTGCAATAGTATTTGAAATTTATTGAAGAATAAAAGGTAACATACATCATACTCACAAACAAATGATAGTAAAAAACACATGTCAAAATACTGCACACCACCAATGATGTGAAAGGTCTGGTTTGCAGGTATATATGTTTAGTGGGACTTGATAAAGCTAGACATAGCGAAACATATAGTTGTGGCAACCAGAAGCTCTCTAGAAGCACTTATGACACTTTCTCCGTCCCGCCCGGCCTTCTGTGTATCTTCGCGGCATCACGGCATCACTTCCGGCCACTTCCGGTGACGTCATCCATGTGCCACTTCCGGTCCTCGTGAAGGACGCGGTTCACGATAACGCATTTGGCCCCGGTTCAGCGTAGCGGCCGCACACAGGACCGTGTGAGCCACTATCATCGGAAGTTGCAATCGTTTACCAGGAAGAACCTTTTTTCCATCTGAGGTATCCAATGCCATTTGTAGTCCCACGATCACCACCAGGGATTCCCACAGTACCTTAAGGAGATCCAGAGGCTCCAGGGTCTGGTTTGAAAGTACTTTCTTTGATTTATTATTATTTTTTATCTTCATATGTTCATTAAACCTTTTAAGACTTACAACAAAGACCATCAATGTTCTTGGGGTCACTACTTTTATTCCACTTACCATAAGTGCACATTTGAGCGCCATCCCTCTCTTCTGTTTAACTGTTCGTATACACCATCCTGTGTTAAGGATTAGGCGACCGTGGCACATTTGATTTACAGTCATGGAAATTGCACTTAGGATTGGCGCTTGAACTTTTTTGTGGTATATATGTTTAGTGGGTCATTTGCCTCTTTGCCTCTGAGGAAAAGGGTTCACCCTGGAAACGCATCAGCCTAGCCATTATGGATGCCATCTGGTCTCCCTGCAGCATTGGATTAGTCCATGTCCTGGAGGCTACCCATCTAGGCATTTGTTTGTGAGTATGATGTATGTTACCTTTTATTCTTCAATTAACGTTTTAATAGTATTGCACTAGGTCGGTGCGCCCTTCTCTTGTTTTTGTCACTTCTAGTACCCATGGTCCTGAGAGGGCAGCAAGACCCAAGGTGCCATCAATGAAGTCTAGAATACACACCTTTTCCCTGAGCATAGCACCTGAGTGCAGGAGAGTTACGTTGTGGATTGTTTTGCTGTTGTCATGTGGAAACTCTAGCAGTTGTCTGCCGATGCATAGGAGATCACATGGTAAAGGGCCACAGTGATTGGTCCTTTACTGAAATCTGTGATCAGCTGTGTCTGAAGGGGGCACACGGGGACGTGGTTCCAGGAGGATGTCCATGGACGCCATTCCGAAACAATAGAGCCACGCAGTAGCTGTCTTTTGGCTATAGCATAGCAATGAACTGGATGGCTGACAATGATGCAGACAATTGACAAAAGTCCAGGCACAATTTCTAGTCACCATGGTGACCTGGAGCCTGGGATTTGTCAAATCCTGCCTTACCTCCTTTTCTAGAGTCCCCTGCCATTGCTCTCTAGTTCTTCTTATTTCGATTCTTCTGAACCTACGGGAGAGCGGTGCTGCAGACTGGACAGTGCTGGATCAGTGTAGAAGTCAGGTAAAGCGAAGTACACACTGGGCAAAAGTTGTCCTGTTCAGTAGTAACCAGATGACTTTCGGTACAGAAAAGGAATTTACCACACCAACATCGCTTGTGTTTGTACAAGGATCCCTCAATGGGTTGAATAAAAACTCTCAATGTGTACCCAGCTTAAAGGGATTGTAAAGGCAAAATGTTTTTTTTTTAATTTAAAGCATTCTAAGAGAAAAAAACATTCTGTGTTCAGCAGCCCCCTTCAGCGCCTCTAATGCTTACCTGAGCCTGTCTTTATCCAACGATGTTGCAGGAGTATCTAAGCTGCCTGGGACTCCCCTCCTCAAAGGCTTAGACAGCAGCGCGGCATGATTGGCTCCTGCTGCGGTCAATCAAAATCATTCAGCCAATCAGAAGTGAGGGCGCGGGACCAGGTTACAGCTACATAGGGACATAGGGAGCTGTGACTTGGCTCAGGTGCCCCCTATAGCAAAATACTTGCTGTGGGGACACTCAACGGGTGGGAGGGACCAGGAGCATAAAAGAAGGACCCTGGAAGAGGAGAATTCAGGCCAGAGGCGTAACAGAAACCTTCAGGGCCCCAGGGCTAGAAACAGTGCAGCACAGTGTGTGTGTGTGTGTGTGTGGGGGGGTCAGGGGAGCACATAGGGGCACAGAGACAGAAGAACACAAGTGAACTGGATAGGAGGAGTGGCGGGGGAAGCATACAGAGGAATCAATCTCCTCCATTTTTCTCCTGCAGCTACAGGAGGAAAAAGGAGGACAGTGATTTCTCTACATGCTGCCCCCGCTGTCCCTCCTATCCAGGTGTACAGGGGAGCCTCACAGGCCCCCTGGAGCATGGGGCCCGGTTGTTATTGCAACCCCTGTAGTTACACCCCTGATCCAGGCTGCTCTGGGCAAAACCAACTCCACAGAGCAGGTAAGTATAACATGTTTGTTATTTAAAGACAAAACAAAAACGTGACTTTACAGTCACTTTAAAGCATTAGCAAATTAACCACTTGCCGACTGCCTAACGCCGATCTACGTCGGCAGTCAGCCCCTCACAGGCAAAGTGACGTAGGGCTACGTCACTAGCTTGTGAGGGTCTAGGGAGCGAGCGCGCGCCCCCGGAGGCGCGCTCCTGCTCCCGCGTGGTCACGGACCCCCCCGTGCGTGTGACCGGCGGACCCGATGTCCGCCGGTCACTCTGCGATCGGCGGGGGAGAGGGAGAAAGGCAGGCGGCTTGTGTAAACAAGCTGCCTGTCATTCTCCCCTGTGTATGAAGGATGATCATACGGTTCTACTATGTAGAACCGTTGATCACTCTTCATACATCTGAAGCCACAGCCAATCACAGTAGAAAGCACGCCCCTAGGGACACACATAGCCCCTCCCTTTCAAAAAAAGTTAACCCCTTCACTGCCAGTGTATTTTTACAGTAACAGTGCATATGTATAGCACTGATTACTGTAGAAATGTCACTGGTAACCCCAAAAGTGTCAAAAATGTCAGTCAAGGGTCCGATCTGTCCGCCGCAATGTCGCAGTACCGCAAAAAAAATCGCAGATCGCCGCCATTACGCGTTAAAAAAAAAACAACAAAAATGACAAAAATCTTTCCCTTTGTTAGTAAACGCGATAACTTTTGCGCAAACCAATCAAAATACGCTTTTTGCGATTTTTTTTACCAAACATAGGTAGCATAAAACAAATTGGCCGAAAATGTTAAAAAATTTAGATTTTTACATTTTTTGGGGGGGGGAATTTCATATAAAAAAATGTAAAAAATATTGTTATTTTTGCAAAATTGACTCTCTTTTTTTGTTTATAGCGCATGATCAAAAAATCGCACAGGTGATCAAATACCACCAAAAGAAAGCTCTGTTTGTGGGAAAAAAAGGACGCCAAATTAGTTTAGATACAGCGTCGCACGACCACGCAATTGTCCGTTAAAGTCACGCAGTGCCGAATCGCAAAATACCCCCTGGTCGTTTAGCAGCCAAATCCTCCGGGGCTTAAGTAGTTAAAAAAAAAAAATTATTCCTGCAAGATAAAGGGACAATGTGCTAGTATGCATCACATACTAGCACATTATGAAAGGCTTACCTGAAAACAAAGCCGTCGTCTTTGCTGCAGAGGGGTATTGGGGCATTTTTACCTTAATTCATAGAATGCATTTTGGTAAAAATGCTTAGCTTTTAGAAGCAATTCAAACCTAAATGACCCTTTATATTTGTGAGGATGTTTTTAAACTTCACAATCCTGAACATTATTTACTAGCTATTTGAGTGAGCCTTTTGCTTAGTGTGGACCTGAACTCCCTTGTGTGCAGATCATGTTTCCCTCATTTGTCACTGTCTTTTTTCAGGCCCTTTATCCCACCATGCAGCTCCTCATTAAAGTTTGTTAAACAATTCAGCACATGAAAGATAATGACCATGTTCTATATTTATAATATGAAACAAAATTCCTAACAGCGTTCTATGCTTCAGAAACTTAATGGTCATCATCATAAAACGTCTAGTCCCTTTCCTACAGCTCCAATTACATGATTCTATTCTCCAGTCCCCACTCAACATATGAACTGTGAAACCATTGTCTGTGAACATATTTAGGGTCTTATGGAACTTGTAAACCACTTCAAGTTATATAAGGTCAGACATTGCACAATACAGCTTTGTATTTAGGGCTACTGAATATTGTAAGGCTTAAACTGCTGACTTGCTTTGTGTTAACACCCACAAACTAAATTTCTGTCATAATCTAATGAAGCAGTTTTTTGCAAGTCACTCTGAAAGTGAATCTAAACTAAAATACTGTAACATAATGTTACAATTACCAATCTAGCTGAAATGGATAAATAAAGAGAAAAAAAAAAGGCTAAAAGAGAAGTATGGCCAAAGCTTTTTTGGCAATACTTCTCTTGCGGGACACAGGAGTGCACTTACTAGTGCTCTTTTCTGACCCAGAATCGGCCATCAGTAGGGTAAAGTCCGCTGTCCGCAGTCATCACTCAGCCACTCCAGGATCTGGAAGGATCCCATCAATAATATCGGGATCTACCCAGATGCCTGAAAAGCAGCTGGCTCAGTTTTTCAGCACACTCCCAAATGCCTGAGCCAGACTCTCCCAACCCCATTCCAGCCTGGTGCACCAGTGAGCTCTGCAGGGGCAGAGCAGAGGGTGGTGACTGATAGTGAGCTCTCTCCGCTCAGAGCTGCCCAAGGACTGAACAATCAGCAGTCATGTGATTGATTACCCAGTTCTCAGGCTTTGGGCAAGTGAGGGACAGACACAGCATCACACCAATTCTACAGCATAGAGGGGAGTATGGATGTTTGTTTTCCTGTAAAAAAGTGTTTTGTAAAGTGTTCACAAATTCTGCAAAAATAACTAAATAAAGAATGCATAAAAAGTATAACCCAACCCACGTCATGAGAGCCCAGGCTGTCAATAACACACCCCTGAGGATGCATTATCATGCCATACTGGACTTACAACGTATATTACTTCTGAGCTAACACAATGAATTCCCACAGCTTTATGAGAACCCACTCTAAAGACTACAGAAAAAAGGCATATACTGTACTGTATAGGGAATTCATTAACAAAAACTTTCTTCAGGGTGGGGGTGGGGGTTGTCTTTAAGTCTCCTTTTTTATCAATTGGAAGAAAAAGATTTTGTTCTCTAAGCTCACATCTTAGTATAGATTTTTTTAACTGTCACTGTGAATTATGAAAAATGTATGCTTTAGAAATAAATCCCAAAATATATTTTACAGTTTTGGTTCCTGGCAGATTGAATCCTATTCTAGTTCATGTATGTGAGGCACACCATTAGAGCTCCACTATTATTCCCAGTTCTCCTGTGAAGCCACTGCAAAGCCATCTAATGGAACCTTTCCCTTCTGATGGATTTTCTATAATGCAAAACGAACAAATACTTATAAGAATAACACCTTCCTTATGGCCTTCCTGGGGATAGAACAACAGAAACTACCATTGGGAAATGTCATCAATATACTGTACTCCTGAAGGGTATAAGAACATGGTAGATGAACCAATTCTGATGAACCGGGTAAACTGCTCTGTCTTGCTTATTTTTTTGATGGTACTGGTCAATTTTAAAGGTAACTCTGTTCACTGAAACAATTCTCATAGTTTTTGTAAAAAACAGATTTGATTTAATTGGCAAAATTGTATGCCGATTTTTTTTTTTTTTTTTGGTAAAATGTTTACATGCAATTTAATTTAAGGCAGAGATAATACATTATAAATAAAACATGTTCCCTTCATTTTGACCAGGCTGGAAAGTTGTATTCAAATGATACCTTGCAGCGCTGACAGGATCTTGACATTCAAGGAGTCACAGACACATGGCACTAAAAAAAGATCACACTTTGTAGGTGCTTACGTGCAATCTCTTTTTTTTTAAAGAATGCTGAGAGAATAATCAGTGACAACTAGTTGTTTCAGCACTTAAACCCAACTGCAACACGTTTCTGAAGAGCAGAGATACCGTAGAGATGCAGCACTAGTTAAAATGGAACAAATCAAAATACAATCCATTTCAACTAAGGAAAATACAAGGCAAGCTCTTTCAATACCAAATACATTTTGAAATAAATGTATATATCTTGCAGAGCTTAAGCTTTGCTACACCTTTTTCCTCCTTGTGATATTCTGGTTTCACATAAAGCAGAGCTCCACCCAAAAGGGGAAGTCCTGCTTGTCTGCCCTCTGCTGCCACATTTGACACCTTTTTGGAGAGGGAGAGGGACAGCTAGCTGGTTTTAACAGGTACCCGCTCTTATTTCCGGCTGCAATCTCCACCGCAAAGTCAACCGGAAGTTCGGCCCACCTCCTCCTTCCCCCACAAGCCGCATCCTATTTATAGAGTGCAGTGTTCTTCGAACATGCGCAGTAGGGAACCAGCTGTGAAGCCACAAGGGTTTCTCTTAGTGGAGATGGCAGTGGCAGCACCCGATAGCCGATTAAAAAATCAGCTGGGTGAAGACACCTCTGGATTCCTGGACAGGCAAGTGTCCTAATATTAAAAGTCAGCAGCTACAGTATTTGTCCAATACCACAGCTGCTTCATTTTTTAGCAGCCCTGAACCCCCCCCCCCCAGTCCCCCACTATGATGGCAAGAAGGGGATCCTCTCCCCCTCACCCACTGTCACAATTTAAAAAGAGCACAGCTGTGCGGGGCTTACACATCCATATCAATCAATCACAGTTTTCTGTGAATGAATGAACTACAAGTCCCATCCTCCACTGCAGCAGAAGGCATGTAGTTCTCAATTAACCTGTCAAATGATTTGAATCTATTATTTTTTTTTTTACAATTGGCGAATTTATCTTTTAACCAAGGTAAGGCCTCTTGTACACTGGATGTTTGAAACCCTCTTCTGGACGCTGGAACTTTACAGCTAGTCAACGAAGTTAAAAAACTTCAGTTTGATCACTTTTACATGCCACGTTTAATGGCGTTCATCAAAGTTTTTGTTTAGAAACATTTTTGAAGATAACAGTTTTGACTGATCTCTCTCTCTTAAAAAAAGTTCAGTACACCGCTGCAATTTCCACAGTTTTTATCCTTTTAAAAGCACTGTAAGTCCATAAATATACCTTTTGATCTGCCAGAAATACTATATTCCAGTGTGAGCTGACAATACAGTGCCCTTTCTGGTTTGAAATCCTAAGCAGCGATTTCAGTTCTGTCTGCTGGACTACGGAACTCCACTTTCTTCTCACTGTCCTACTCCACATTCATATATTGATTTTATTCCCATCAAAACAAGGCTGCTGCTGCCCCATACTCCCTAGAGCCTGCCCACACACCAGTCTAAATTCATAAAGCAGTATCTACCACTTTAAGAACTGCGTAAAAATACCTCTTAGTGTTTTTCACAGTTTTCTGCAATTCACAAAAAAAAAAGACTACTAAAATAAAGCATGTGCTATTTTATGAAGTGATGCAGTATTTTAGTAGTGAAAACTAACAGTACTTTTAACCCCGGCAGTAGCTGGGGTCCTTAAAGCGGAGTTCCGGCTTCAACGTTTTTTTTTTTCCGCTAAAAATATCCCCCGGGACAGTCAGGGCTAATGCATTTCAGCAATGTTAGCCTCTGAACTGTCCTTGGGTTCACTTACCTTTTAGAAGAAATACTTACCTTGAAAATGTCTTGTCCAGCGCTGCCATCTCAGGTGTGGGCAGCTGAAGCCAGAGCGTCCTCTTCGGTGTCCTCTTCAGTGACGTCGGAGTCCCAGAATGCCCTGCACCGGCGCTGCTCGTCACTTCCAGGCCAGGCGTGTCATTCCTGCACAGCTTCTGGGCATGCCAAGAAGCTGTTTAGCAGGGAATGACGCGCCTGCACTGGAAGTGACGAGCAGGGCTGGTACAGGGGCATTGACTCCTGGGAGCGATGATGTTCAGCTTCCAGGAGTCAATGCAAGCAGGAAGAGACGGTGCGGGCTGCGGTGCAGAGGGAGGAAGTGGAAGGAAGGTGAGTATATTTTCTTCAAAAAGTAAAGCAAAAAAAAAAATTGTGATTATCCAATTCTTTTTCAGGTTACTTAGAGCAAACGGATGGCAAAATTTCATTTTGAGGCTGGAACTCCACTTTAACAACCAGTAAACAACATGATTGTAAAGGAGCGGACGGCCGCCGCGTCCTTAACATCCATGACTTATCTTCTGTCAATGGGATTCCCCACTGACAGAAGAATGTAAAGAAAAGAATTAAAGAATTGCCGGCATTAACATTTTTTTATTCATGCGTGGGAGTCCCCCCCCGCCCCAAACCTTTCCATTCCCTTTGGGTCTGGTATGGATTTTGAGGCGAACCCCACACCAACATTTTTTACAAAATGATGTGGAGTCCCTCATACTAGAGGAACCCTGCTGACAGCAGATAAGTCATGGTTGTTAAGGATGCTCCATAAGAACCATGATATTTACTGGAAAGGAAGCCGGCGGCCGTCTGCTAATTAACTACAAGGTATTTACTGGTTGTTAAGGATTGCGACGGGTGCCAGTTACTTAACAACCAGCGCTAATTGAACACGTCCTATTCAGCGAATGCAATTATTTATTTATATAATAAAGATCAAAATAGTGCAGTGTTCCTTATTGTATATTTTGGTTCAGTGATGTACCATTATTGTTCAGCTTGTAATAGTTTTATTAGGATCTGATCATTTGCTCTGATTGCTTTTTTAATATTATTTATTTATATAGTTTAGTGAATTGACTTTAGAGTCTGTTTATGCTGTATTTACCATCCTTTTTTATACTAGTGCAGTAAATACCTCATAAACTGACAGTGAATTGACATTTTGAATATTGCATGAGATAATTGGAAAAAATGTCACGTGACGTGATCAAATTATCTCATCACATTAGGAAATATTTAAACATGTAGCAGCTGGTGATGTCACTAGAGCATGCTCACTGCACCCTCAATTGACAGCATGCCTTTGTAATGTTCTGGTACCTTTGGGTACCCTAATTACTCTTTCATAAGTGTATGCGCCCCACCATTCTCTTTTGGTAAGGTGCGCATACACCTTTAAGACTGATGCTGTCATCACTGAGCGCCGGACTGATGGCTATTTAGATCGCCGTCTCTCACTCACATGGGTTCGTTCAAACTGCTTTGTGCCTTGATGCTAACCTGTCTTGAAGCTCTCATGCTTGCAAGCTTACCTCGCTGTCGGAACCACGCTGCGCTGATCCCTGTATCCCACTACCGGATCATCCGCTCTTGCCGAACCTCTCCTCTGCTACATTGCTATTAGTGATAAGTACCCCGTAGGGGAAACCTCTATAACTTTCATACTAAAGCTTACACTATCTAGCTCTGCATACTAAGGACTATTACTACATCTGCATTATCTAAGATTGCTAGCTCTTGAGCCTACTACCACCTGTTCTTGCACTGGGTTGATCTCTCTTGTATGTCCACCTGCTACTCTGTCATCTGCTACCATACATGATTGCTAAACCTATCTGCATCTCATCTGCTACTATCTTACTTTCAAGAACATTTCCTTTCAAGTGTCTGTCATCTACCATCTCTACCCAACCTGTCTCTTCAGCCTATCATCACTGTGTTACTATATACATAAGCCACTCTAGGAAACATCTTATTGAGTGTGTGTATTTACTTGCTGAATTGAGATCCTCCACACATGATGAGTCATTGAGAGTTGGGAATGGTGTCTCAGCGTTTCTCTACATGACTACTGAAGTGGAATATTTCTGCAGCTGAAAATCCACATCATACATAAAACGCAGGAGCGTTACAGCCTTCCATTTAGAGAGCTGTGCCATTACCGTGACCCCCGTGCACACGCACAGGAGTGGCGTCATTGCGGATCGGCCATTCAAACGACCGGAGCCTGAAAACCGGAAGGAAGACCGACTGAAGGTAGGTTTTTCTTGTATAGTTCCCATTATTTTAACCTGATGATTCTGCTATTAACAAACCTCCTGACCTAGGGTAGCAGTGCTCACAGGTCCTTCATTATCAGGACAGCAGAAACAGGATGGGACTACAGAAATCACCTCTTCTGCACTGTAACTTAGCAACAGAGGGATCGAAACTCCTGATAAACCAAACTAATTTCAATCTGTCTATCATCTTCAATTGATATCAACTATCCATTAATCAACTTCAGTACAGCCAGCATGTGTTTTTTTTCACTCTATCACTGCCAGCGGCTATGGGCTCCCCACTTCTCCATCGGCAGAACTCATTAGTGCTGCGGGAGGGATTCCCCCATCAACACTGACTGTGTTGATGGGGGAATCCAGCAATTTTTTTGCCTTCAACTCATGGAGGAAATTGTATAATGTATGGCCTGTATGTATTTTTTTTTTTTGGGACATTTAATCCTAGACTTCCGGGTCGTCAGCAACTTCAGATCATGCACGGTCTTTCGTATCCGATTTTTCACGGACGTACTGCATACACAATAAACGAAAATTGGTCGTCTGGGGACGGAGGATAAAAATTTTGGTGTTTGTCCCTCCGTTTTTTTTCGTTGAAAATGTCGTCATTGGCTGCTGAAAGTTGTGTTCACACTAGCCGAAAATCGTATGATTTTACCTCGGATGGGAATTTTCAGCAGATTTTCTACTAGTGTGTGCTTCACTTTAGATGGATGGGGTTTTATAGTCCTCAGAACAATGTAATTAATAAGAATACAGCACTTACTCCTGACAAGTTTTCAATTGACAACTTTCCGGTATCCTTTATTCTGCATAGCATGAAGCACGGGTTCAAACATATTAGTATAAAATGTAAGACAGGTTCTTTCATATCTTTAACAGAAAGAGAATAAGTGAAGAACGTCATCTATCTCAACATTCATTGTTAATCAGCCCGTTTGGATAAATCAAATATTTTTGGTTCTTTGATGCTTCTTCTTCATATTCCAACAATTAAAACAGGCTCAGCAAAGTATAATCAATTATATAGCTGCACTAGTAGTCTGTCTTTGGAAAAATACACAATGCTATAGACAGTGTGGCAGTTGTATAAATTGTAGGTAAACCAGGGCAGAGCCTTGTGTAAAGAGGTTCTCATTTATGTGTGTTTTTGAAGTCCTTAATAAGATTAGCTTTTATCCACGTGTTCCTTTTATCTGAAGGACAAGACAATCCTTTATCTTTCATTACACTGCTGATATAATTAGGTTAATTACAAGTGTCTGTTTCTTATTGGTTATCTGTGTACTGTACCAAACATCACATGCCACCCATCTCATATCAGTGAATGACTAGAAGATTGTGCTGTGCTCTTATGCTGGCCATACATGGCTAGAAATTTGCCGATGTTGAAAGAGCACTGCCCAGCTCAACAAAGTTTAATCTGAAAATCAAAGGAGACGGGCATAAATTCTCACCCAAACAGTGACTGTAGCCTATCAGATGCAGTCACTAGATGACATAATCTCAAATGCATTTGTTAAGGAAGCAGGGCCCTGTTTCTGGCCTGCAGAGTCATTTTGCTTCACTGGAAAGGTGATTCCCTTCCCACCCATAGAGAATGGATAACTCATATGGGCACCACTCTCAGCTATGAACGGATTATTTATCAACATAAAGGATGCCCGTTCAAGTATGAAAAAGTATGAGGTGGATGGTTAGATATTTCTGGAATGGCCCCGTTGAACTGGTCATGGATAGATTGCTGGGGTAATGGGTTGCTGATCTCTGCACAGTATTTGTTGAAATGCCTGTGTAATCCAAGTCAATGGAATTTTGGATGCAAATTTTTTTCAGTTGGTTGATTTACACTTTGGGAAGAAGTGGGACTTGGAATGGCGGGGTATCAACTTTATTCATTTTGGACTGAATGGAAAATCGTCAGAGTGTTTGGAATTTGGACACACGTTTAGTTTTGGAACCTGTATGTTTGTACAAACCTAATAAAGTTTTTCTTACATAACAAAAAAGATACACTCACTGTTCAGGTATTCTGATTGCCGTGGGAGTAGCTGCTGTCAGAATACCAAAGCTACCTAAGGAAATTCCTCCTTCCGCTCTGTTTGGTATAGAAAGGGGGAATCTATTGATTTTTCTCATTTAGCCTGCAGGGCTGAACAAGAGAAATCCTGCTGTGTATGGCTAGTCTTATGGAAATACAATTTCTGTTCCTTATGTAGTGCACCCCCGAAAGAGCCACAAGTAAACTGGATCCCCCACCACTGAATAGCCAGGCACACTACATTTTCACAGGTACTCCAGAGTCAGAGAACAGTCCGTGACTTTGTTTTTCTATTCTTTGTTGAAGGTTAATAACTTGAATAGGGATGGGAGGTTATGGGATTCTCGCTTGACTTCAGTAACAAAACTTTGGCAACAACTTCAAGGATATCTACCTATATACAGCCTCTATATATAGAAAAACTTAAATTCCTATTACAGGGGCTTTTGTAGACATATGAGAAAACCAGGGAGCCAAATACACAAGGAGGAAAAATACAGTTTGGGGGTGTTTTGCAAACCAGCAGTGTACAAAATGCCTCCAGGTTGCCATATTTTATTGAACTGTACAGAAAATGACAGTACTGCAGATTGAAGAGGAAAGGTCAATGTAATAACCTTAAATTACAGCATGGTTTGTGTAGCATTTGTATATACAGTATATTTTTTTATTTGCTATTTTTTTTCCAAAAATGAAGTCACCTATTAAGTAAACCCAAGAACAAAAATGCAATATATTACAGATTACCAGTCCTTTGATGTGCCTGGGCACCCAGATTGAAAAAGGCTGATCTAGAGAATTACATTTTTGCCCATTCTTCTTTGCAAAATAGCTCAAGTTCTGTCAGATTGGAGGGAGAGCGTCTGTGAACAGCAATTTTTAATGTTGGTCTCATCTGACCAGAGCACCTTCCTCCACATGTTTGCTGTGTCCACCACATGGCTTCTCGCAAACTGCAAATGGGACTTCTTATGGCTTTCTTTCAACAATAGCTTTCTTCTTTGCCACTTTTCCATAAAGGCCAGCTTTGTTGAGTGCCCGACAAATAGTTGTCCTGTGGACAGATTCTCCTACCTGGACTGTGGATCTCTGAAGCTCCTCTGGAGTTACTTCTCCTCTCCTCTCCTTGCCCAGCCTGTCAGTTTAGGTGGACGGCCATGTCTTGGTAGGTTTGCAGTTGTGCCATACTCTTTCCATTTTCAGATGATGGATTGAACAGTTCTCCGTGAGATGTTTAAAGCTTGGGATATTTTTTTTATAACCTAACCCTGCTTTAAACTACTCCACAACTTTATTCCTGACCTGTCTGGTGTGTTCTTTGGCCTTCATGATGCTGAGGGCTTCACAGAACAGCTGTATTTACACTGAGAGTAAATTACACACATGTGGACTCTATTTACTAATTAGGTGGCTTCTGAAGGCAATTGATTCCACTAGATTTTAGTTAGTCGTATCAGAGTAAAGGGGGCTGAAAACAAATGCACGCCACACATTTCAGATATTTATTTGGAAAAAGTTTTGAAAACCATTTATCATTTTCCTTCCACTTCACAATAATGTGCCACTTTGTGTTTGTCTATCACATAAAATCCCAATAAAATACATTTAAGTTTTTGGTTGTCACATGAAAAAATGTGGAAATTTTCATGAGGTATGAATACTTTTTCAAGGCACTGTAGGCCTTCAGAACATCAGGATTAATGGATTTTCAGATATACTGTATATACAGTGCCTTGCGAAAGTATTCGGCCCCCTTGAACTTTGCGACCTTTTGCCACATTTCAGGCTTCAAACATAAAGATATAAAACTGTAATTTTTTGTGAAGAATCAACAAGTGGGACACAATCATGAAATGGAACGAAATTTATTGGATATTTCAAACTTTTTTAACAAATAAAAAACTGAAAAATTTGGCGCGCAAAATTATTCAGCCCCCTTAAGTTAATACTTTGTAGCGCCACCTTTTGCTGCGATTACAGCTGTAAGTCGCTTGGGGTATGTATCTATCAGTTTTGCACATCGAGAGATTGAAATTTTTGCCCATTCCTCCTTGCAAAACAGCTCGAGCTCAGTGAGGTTGGATGGAGAGCGTTTGTGAACAGCAGTTTTCAGTTCTTTCTACAGATTCTCATTTGGATTCAGGTCTGGACTTTGACTTGGCCATTCTAACACCTGGATATGTTTATTTACATTGTCTTGTTGGAAGACAAATCTCCATCCCAGTCTCAGGTCTTTTGCAGACTCCATCAGGTTTTCTTCCAGAATGGTCCTGTATTTGGCTCCATCCATCTTCCCATCAATTTTAACCATCTTCCCTGTCCCTGCTGAAGAAAAGCAGGCCCAAACCATGATGCTGCCACCACCATGTTTGACAGTGGGGATGGTGTGTTCAGGGTGATGAGCTGTTTTGCTTTTACGCCAAACATAACGTTTTGCATTGTTGCCAAAAAGTTTGATTTTGGTTTCATCTGACCAGAGCACCTTCTTCCACATGTTTGGTGTGTCTCCCAGGTGGCTTGTGGCAAACTTTAAACGACACTTTTTATGGATATCTTTAAGAAATGGCTTTCTTCTTGCCACTCTTCCATAAAGGCCAGATTTGTGCAGTATACGACTGATTGTTGTCCTATGGACAGAGTCTCCCACCTCAGCTGTAGATCTCTGCAGTTCATCCAGAGTGATCATGGGCCTCTTGGCTGCATCTCTGATCAGTCTTCTCCTTGTATGAGCTGAAAGTTTAGAGGGACGGCCAGGTCTTCGTAGATTTGCAGTGGTCTGATACCCTTTCCATTTCAATATTATCGCTTGCACAGTGCTCCTTGGGATGTTTAAATCTTTTTGTATCCAGATCCGGCTTTAAACTTCTCCACAACAGTATCTCGGACCTGCCGGTGTGTACCTTGTTCTTCATGATGCTCTCTGCGCTTTAAACGGACCTCTGAGACTATCACAATGCAGTTGCATTTATACGAAGACTTGATTACACACAGGTGGATTCTATTTATCAACATTAGTCATTTAGGTCAACATTGGATCATTCAGAGATCCTCACTGAACTTCTGGAGAGAGTTTGCTGCACTGAAATTAAAGGGGCTGAATAATTTTGCACGCCCAATTTTTCAGTTTTTGTTAACAAAGTTTGAAATATCCAATAAATTTCGTTCCACTTCATGATTGTGTCCCACTTGTTGTTTATTCTTCACAAAAAATTACAGTTTTATATCTTTATGTTTGAAGCCTGAAATGTGTCAAAAGTTCGCAAAGTTTAAGGGGGCCGAATACTTTCGCAAGGCACTGTACCATAGCTTGTCGACTAAATAATATATGCTGATTTGGGTTATTTTCACCAAAGAAATGTAGCAGTATACTATTTGGCCTTAACCACTTGCCGACTGCCACACGACTATATACTGCGGCAGTCAGCCTCTCCTGGGCAAAGTGACGTATCGGTACGTCACTCACCCACAAGCCTCTAGGGGCGAGCGTGCTCCCGCCCCCGCTCGTTCCCTGACATCCCCGCATGTGTGACCGGCAGCTCCGATGTCCGCCGGCCACTCGCGATCTCCCGCAGGAGAGGGAGAAAGACAGACGGCTGATGTAAACACAGCCGTCTGTCTTTCTCCCTTAGATCATCACTGAGGCTATGCGATCCTGCTATGTAGGATCGTATGTCTCTGTGATGATCTAACAAGCCACGCCCCCTGACAGTTAGAGTGGAAAACGTGTGTCAGCAGAGAGTGTGAATAAATTCTAAAAACTTTTAGATGTGTTTATTGGCACACACATTGTCCAGGGATATTGGACCTGTCTATTCATATTTACTAGCTATGTAATATTCTGTGTATTGCTATGTGTTACTGCAATGCAAAAGTGGCATTTAGGCCTTGAATGTTATGGGTAAGTTATGAAAATAAGGACCCCTGACAATCCTCTAGGCCTAGCCCTATGTACTCTTGAATTTCACATTGGAGGATCTAATATATACTGTAGGTTGCTCCATATAGCAATACCCACCAGGTTCTGAGACACATATTCAATTAAATCTCTATAATGTGGAGGTTTGAAGCCATAAGTATCCTGAAAATCCTTTAATTTAAAGCATTTATCCTATGAATGAGCTTGTGGTAATGCTCACATCGGGGGTTTCTCACAGTCATTTTTGAAAACCATTGAAACAAGCTCTATTGTGCATTTTAAACAAAGAACAAATGGAATGAGACATGAATTCCTAACTCTTCTAACTCCAATCCACACAGATTTCTGTACTACATTCTAGAGGTGGGTGGCAAGAAAAGGCACTTTATAGCCTGGTATTTGTAGAGTGGAAAAGTGTATATTTTTTATGAGATTATCAAACCTCCAGCTGCTTGTTTTCTATGCCTTTTCACCTTCTGTGTATAATAGAGAATCTGTTAGTGTGTGACAAGGAACACACATTGTCAGCCATTTTCATTCCAGGGCCTTCACATGGGATGCACATATAATTCAATGTATGCTCTTTTTTAGGCCTTGTTCACACGGGTGTGCAGGGGGCCGACTTAGATTTACTGCGGAAGACTCAGCGGGGTTTCTGCAAACAACTACCATTCATATGCAATCGTTCATGACGTGATTACCTGTGCAAAGCTCCCAGCTGTCCCTGATTTCGAGGGACTGTCCCTGATTTAAAAAAATGTGCTGCTTTGCAGAAACATTGTAGTAAATTGTAGTCACCCCTGAAAACACACACATGTGATTGAGGCCTAAAAGAACAAGCACATGTAAACCTTATCCCTAGAAGTTTTCATTTGCTAAAGCATTATACTGTATATTATAAATGTAGCAGGTTTTCCAGGCCTGTGGCCTGATGTGGGTCTGCCATCGGTACCGGTTACCTCTCCAGCCCATGTGAGCTGCGGCCCTGGGTGTGAGGACTGAGACATTGACAACTCCGGCATCTTTGTTTTGTTGTTTTATTGTATTTAAGGGGATGGGAGAAGGGAATGAGTGGGATCCTCCTTTAGGCTCAACTAGATACAATTGTGGGACTTTTCTGGCAAAAATGCCTGTTAGCGCTGTCTTGACGCCAGCCGACGCTAGCCAACGCTTCCTGGCGCTTGAACACTGTGTAATTACTGAAACTGTGCTGGATCCTCGACTTTAGTTCAGAAGATCCAGGACTGTAGAACTGCTTGACTTGTAACACTGCAATAGCTCAGAGTCACTGAATGGCTCCCTCCAGCACTACACTGGCTGAGTAAGCTCCTTGTAAGTTCCTGAACTGCTGCAACTCTCAACTGGCACACTTCACACTGTGCACTATCACTTCACCCCCTTTACACTTTAAGCTCTTCAGGGTCCACTGACTATGTACCCCCTCTGTCACTTCAGGGTCCTCCACCTAGGTACCCCCTGTCACCACTAGCTGGCACTGGATCCCCGAAACTCTTCCGGAGTGGTTCCCTCTAACTTCAGGCAGACTTATACCCACTCCCAGAATCCTTTGCAGCACAATCTGCCTTCTGGGGTAGTTACAAGTCTGGATGTGTCCACTGATTGGGTTTCCTCCACCGCCCTATGAGAAGCCTCTCACAGGAGCCAGTGGGGAGACTCCCCCTTCAGCAGGCACACCTGGAAACCAAGACACCCTGACTAATAAATCACAGCCCTGCTGTTAGGCAGACAAGGCCCACTATACCTTTACCTAGCACCTACCTGTAGGGTGCTACATAAATATGTAACAGTCTTCAGCTCTAGCAGGAAAAGGACTCTGTGTTGGTTCTGCAGAGGCGACTTTTACACATGGCTACAGAAGAGACTCCTATTGCAGAACATGGAGCAGCCAGTGTTAAGCCACCCTCTATCCACTAGGAGGTGCACTAAAGGATGTAGGCTGCTAGAGACTCTGGGAAAAAGTGTTAAGGATTGTGGGAGATATAGTTTCTACACACTGAACTGGCTTTACATTCTAAGAGGAAAAGACTTTAGCTCCCAGCGGGACTTTGGTGGAGAGTAGGTGGAGTGTTGTAACTTTCCCAGTCTGAGGAGTCTGGAGGACTTCCAGGGAAGCTGAGGCTGCAAGCAGACCGTGGCACCTGAGTATAAGCGAGACACAGTGGTAGCCATTCTAGAATATCAGAGGATCAGAGGACACTCTAGATGCTGGTTGAGTCTGCTTGACCAGGTCTGCCAATGAGCAAAATGAGATCCCCTGCTGACACAAAAAGGTGCAGGGGAGGCCTCAGGCAAACTATGCACTACACTTTGATAAAGGGGGACAGAGTTGTCTCCAAGAAACATAGTCGGAGTACCTGAATTAGTTCCTAAAGGGACATTACTTTTAGCGCTCCACCATGATGGTTGATCCCAACAAGCTGGCCAGCAGAAGAAATAGAGTAGTATATTACTGGCTGATAAACTGTTATTGTGGTATATCTCCACCTCGTTAGGGTTGCCCAATACAGGGTTGTTTCTGCAGCATAATACTCCTATTGCTTAATTGTTGCAGGATATTTATCTTACTGTTTAAACATTACAGTGGTTTTTTTTTTTCTGTTTTTACCCTGTTTCAATAAACTTTTTGCTATTATTTAACCAGTTGCTTTGTCATTACTGGTATCTATGCACCTTGATCCTTTGGGGTGTTTATACAGCCAGGGCCATCTTTAATATCAATTGGATCCTGGTCAAACATTTTCTTGGGCCCTCCCAAATCCACTTATCAACTTTATGCAGGCAGTGCGAGCTTAAGGGACAGCTGCTTTGGGCCCCACAACAATGACTGGGCCCGGGGCAGCTGCCCCTTTTGCCCTGTGTTAAAGACAACCCTGTATACAGCTACCTGCAGTAAACATTCCCCGCTCAACCAGATATATCAGTGTATGTGGTGCTTTTTGCCCCAGGAGACCCAACACATCAAGCAGGTCCTTTGGGGGTTAAGTGCTACAAACAATGAGCAATATTGTTCTCCTGCAGCCTTTTTCAGCCATTTCCTGTATATATATGTTGGTACCCCAGCCATGGCATTTCTAAGGGTGGTTTTCCTGTTGGCAACAGCAGTGGACCATGCCTGCATAATGTGTGTTGAAACAGCTAACTCAAAGCCCATGTTAAAGGGTGACAACATAAGAGTTTGGTTAGGAGACATGAACAAAGTGTTGTCACCCTGAAAGGAAGTGTCTGAACAAGGAAATTTAGAGCAGGATCAGCAGGTATTTTATTAAGGAGATTTTAGTGATTGGGTTTACATATTCTTTAACAGAATAAAAAGCTGATCATAGATGTTACAGTCCTTAAAAAGCCTCTTAAATGTATTTACAATCGACTATCCAGAGTTATGTCTGTTTGTTTTTCTCTCCTTTGGCCCAGCTGTCCACTTGCTGTGCTTTGGTTCCTGGCCATGTTTGCCCACTGGTTTATTATAAATCAGTGTCATAGGCAGTTTGTACATAGAAGGGATCGCAGCTTTCTCCCACTGCAGTCACACCTAGAGACTACCAATAATGTACACCTCCTGATAGTACCATTTGCCTGGCTGTTATGCTGATCCTCTGGCCTTAACATATTCTGAGTCGTTGCATGCATGGAACAGTCATGCAGGAAGGGAATAAGCAGAGATGAGGCAGCAATGCCAAATCATCAGAAGACTGCTCAGAACATTACAAGCCACAGAGGCTCTGGGGAGACAGCTCTCTGCAAAAATTGGGTGTCCCTCAAACAGGAGTCCCAGCTTTGATGGTTCACATGTACAAAGTGCAATAAAAAGTACCATAGAAACAGTCCAAGGGTCCAAAACCATTTATTATTAGTATTGGTTTCCATATGAAAACACGGAACAGTTAACACATTTCAAGGGCCCAGAGATCCCCTCCCCTTCTTCAGGGCTTAAAGTGCTTAAAGGTTCAGCTTTAAAAAATAAGCTCCTCCCTCTTGACCAGCATCTCCAATACTAAGCCGCTAGTTTTGAGGACACTGGCGCTGCTTGTTCCCGAGCCCTGCTCTATGTGTCTCCATAAGACACATAGAGCTGCAGCTCAGCCCCGCTCCCTGCTCTCTCCTCATTGGCTCACTGGCTATGATTGACAATGGCTCCTGCTGCTGTATCAGTCAATAAGGAGAGGGAGTCCCGGGACAGCCGAGGCTCTTGTGTACATCGCTGGATCGAGAAGGGGGCTCAGGTGAATCAGGTGGCCGGTGGGGGGAGCAACACACAGAAGGTTATTTACCATCATACATAGAATACTTGAAGGTAAAAAAACCTTCAGCCTTAATAACCACTTTAAATATAATAGATCAGGGGTCTCCAAACGTTTGAAACAAAGGGCCAGTTTATTGCCCTTCAAACTTTAGGGGGGGCCAGACTGTGGCCAGTGGGAGTAAACAACGCCATAAACTTGGTAGTCAGTGGGAGTAAAAACAAATGACATGATTGGTGTCAGAGGGAGGAATAGTGCGACATCATTGGTGTCAGAGGGAGGAATAGTGCACCATCATTGGTGTCAGAGGGAGGAATAGTGCACCATCATTGGTGTCAGAGGGAGGAATAGTGCACCATCATTGGCGTCAAAGGGAGGAATAGTGCACAATCATTGGTGTCAGAGGGAGGAATAGTGCACCATCATTGGTGTCAGAGGGAGGAATAGTGCACCATCATTGGTGTCAGAGGGAGGAATAGTGCACCATCATTGGTGTCAGAGGGAGGTATAGTGCACCATCATTGGTGTCAGAGGGAGGAATATGGCACCATCATTGGTGTCAGTGGGTCAATTTGTTCCCTATCCATGGTGTTAGTGGGAGAAACAGTGCCCCATAATTGGTGTCAGTGGAAAGAATAGAGTCTGGTATTGGTGGAATGAATAGTGCCCCAAGGGCCAGATATAGGCAAGCAAAGGGCCACATCCGGCCCTCAGGCTGCAGTTTGAAGACACCTGTAATAGATAATCAGAAGGACTCAAAACAAATCAACAAACGTAAATTGTTTGCTGCAAGGTACCCTTTCAGTGGCCCTTCTCATGTTTGTATTTCTTAAATTCAAGCAGTTCAAGCGCCTGAATTTGACCTCAACCTCAGCAGTTTCTGCACAGCAGAGCTGCACTGTGAGAGGAAGAAGCAGCACAAGGAGCCAATCAGTTTATGACAAAAAGCACGCTGATAGGAGGGGAGAGCAGAGTGACAAAGGGACAAGCTCATCGCTGTACTGCTTCTCCCCCAGTTGCAGGCTCTGGAGGGTTCAGAATGACCTGGGCTCAGAGGAAGTAGGTTGAATGACACGACCAGAAGACTGAGGATATCTAGCAGGTAAATCTTTGGATTAAAGGTGAATACTGCAGCAAAATATGTATCTTTAGCGGGCTATTCATGGGTTATTTTTGGGTGTAGTTTAGCTTTAATGATCAAAACGCTATTTCTAAAATGACACAGGTGTGCCTCTTAGTGAACATAGTTCAGCCCGTTAATATTCATTTACTGTGTTCATGTCACATTTGAGTTGGAATTGCCTACTGTAGAATGTCCTTTTCCATATTCTGCAAAGCCCCAGAAATAGGCAGCAGTTTGGGGTCTTGCCTAATATTTCCAAATAACAGTATATATGTTATTGCTTTTGGCATGCAGGTTGAGGATAATTGTCAGCATATTCTGGGAGATTTTAGCCCCTTGGGGTTTGTGGAATGGAACAATAATTTAACTTGGGAACAAGGGTCAGGATTGTAACCTCTAATGCCTTATTCTAGTAGTTTAGAGTATTCCAGATGCAAATATCAGTAGTTATAGAAATGAACAGAATCATTCCTGACAACAGAACTTTCTGACAGTAAGACAAAGCATTTGGGGATGTTCCAAAATCCTTCAGTTGAAGTGTTTCTAAGCTGACCATGTACGGTTAACATTTCATTTAAAAAATTTTTGTTTTTGAGACATCCTAATGGGGATAAATCAATAATATTTTGATTTTTGTGACCAGAAAAACTAAAGGCAAAGGATGGAAATATTTTCTCATTTCTTATCCTAATAAACAAAATTCCAAATGTAAATTATATGTGTGCATGTGCTTAGGAAAAGTTTCATGCAGAATCGGAACTTTCGTGGTCATGAACATTCATTCCTTTAAAAGATTATGTATGGTATAAGAATGTACTTCGAACAATGCAAACAGAGTGTTCTCTGTAGTGTATGCAAAATTGGTATTTCTAAATAGACTAGATTGTTAGAATAGCAATGATTTTATAAATATACTTACAAATATGCAATATAGTTATATGTTTAACCACCTGCTGACCTCTCAATAGTAAATATTCTGCAAGCAGGTGCAGGCTCAGCAACGTACATGTACATAACTGGCTTTCTTCAGAGTTTGGGGCGTGCGCCCCCTGCTGACCCGAGCTGTGATTGGATACAGCATGAGTTGGGCAGCAGATTCCAGCCAATGATTTTTGGCTGAAACCTGCTGATAGGTTGTGTCCAATCACACCAAGAGTTCTGTGTTCACAAACACACAGAACTCAATGTACAGAGGCTGATCAATGTATCAATGTATCTCTCTGCTGAAAAGCAGAGAGAAAAAAACAGCCAGATTAGTATGCAAAAACAGCACACATTACACTGGTTATGTACTGTTAATGACACCCCCAAATCGGTTCGCAGAACTCAGTGCAAACTGGGAAATCGGATGGAATCGGATTGCATGGGTCTGAACACCCATGCAATCCCATTCCAGTGCGAACCAAAAAAAGGGTCCTGCACCATTTTGGCAAATTTGCATCACACAGACATCGCATGTGATGTGCACAGCATGCCTGGCATCGCATAAGTGTGAACCCAGCCTAAAACGAATACACGAATGTTGATTATTTCACACAGAGCTATGCAAATTTTTTTTCAGAATGGGAATGGAATCGGATTGCATGGTTCTATGCAAATTAAAGTTATGCCACTCTACAAGACTCTGGTCCGGCCACATCTGGAGTATGCTGTCCAGTTCTGGGCACCGGTCCTCAGGAAGGATGTGCTGGAACTGGAAAGAGTCCAGAAATGGGCAACAAAAATAATTAGGGGAATGGAGGACATCGGCTATGAGGAAAGACTACAAGCACTGAACTTATTCTCTCTGGAGAAGAGACGATTGAGGGGGGATATGATATTAACGTACAAATACTGTACTGGTGATCCTAGCATAAGGAACAAACTATTCAGAGAAAGGAAATACAATAAGACACGTGGCCACTCACTAAAACTAGAGGAAAGGCGGTTTAACCTTAAAATACGTAAGGGGTTCTTCACTGTCAGAGCAGTAAGGATGTGGAATTCTCTTCCACATGCAGTGGTATCAGCAGGGAGCATTGATAGTTTCAAAAAAACTATTAGATGGGCACCTTAAAGACCACAACATACAGGGGTATACAATGTACGGTCAACAGCAAACACACACATCATAGGTTGAACTGGATGGACTGATGTCTTTTTTCAACCTCACAAACTATGTAACTATGTAATATGCAAATTTTTTTTCGGAATAGGAATGGAATCGGATTGCATGGGTCTGAACACCCATGCGATCTGATTCCAGTGCGAACCAAAAAAATGGTCCTGCACCATTTTGCTGTGAATGTGATTTCAGCCATACAAACTGTATGGCTGAATTTGCATCGCACAGACATTGCATGTGATGTGCACAGCATGCCTGGCATTGCATAAGTGTCAACCCAGCCTAAAAAACGAATACACAAATGTTGGTTAATTCACACAGAGCGATGCAATTTTTTTAAATAAATAGACTCTGTGCTCCAGTGGCAGTGGTTACCAGAGCAAACAAAGAGGGACGCCGCTACTAGGTCTGTTCAACTGGGTGTTTACATAAATATATTAGCAAGATATTTTTTTCCTGTAAAAAGAATACAGCATGCTGCAGTTTTGATCCTACTGTTCCTGATCCTATTTTAATAAATAGGAAAAATAAAAAAAACATTTTTTTGTACAGCCTGCTTATTAAATGAGAAGATTGACGGGATCAGCAAGCAGAAGTGCAGCTATTTTGTTTTTAATTTTTTTAAAAATGGAAACTGGTTATATCCTATGTCATGGTTTTTTTACTGCCTGTCTCCCTGTTGAGAAGATCAACCCCCTTTTTGCTCTGGTGAAAATAAAAATATTTTATAAGTTTTGACTGTTTAATAGTTAAAGTAGAATTCAATCTTCTGTTAAACAAAAAAGTAGAATTCAAAATGGATTAAAGAAACGGTCTTTACTTTTAGGCTTCATAACAGTTACTAATAAAAACATCCACATATTCTACGCTGGTTAGCCAAACTGCAGTAACCCAGGAGCTGGCAACAAAAAAGCATAGCTAATGCCACATTTTGACATCTATTAGGTCCTAACAAAAGACACTCTTAACCACTTAAGCCCCGGAAGATTTTACCCCCATTCTGACCAGGGGGTATTTTGCGATTCGGCACTGCGTGACTTTAACGGACAATTGCGCGGTCGTGCGACGCTGTACCTAAACGAATTTGACGTCCTTTTTTTCCCACAAACAGAGCTTTCTTTTGGTGGTATTTGATCACCTGTGCGATTTTTTGATCACGCGCTATAAACAAAAAAAGAGCGTCAATTTTGCAAAAATAGCAATATTTTTCACATTTTTTTATATGAAATTCCCCCCAAAAAAAATGTAAAAATCAAAATTTTTAAAAATTTTCGGCCAATTTGTTTTATGCTACCTATGTTTGGTAAAAAAAATCACAAAAAGCGTATTTTGATTGGTTTGCGCAAAAGTTATCGCGTTTATTAACAAAGGGAAAGATTTTTGTCATTTTTGTTGTTTTTTTTTTAACGCGTAATGGCGGCGATCTGCGATTTTTTTTGCGGTACTGCGACATTGCGGCGGACAGATCGGACCCTTGACTGACATTTTTGACACTTTTGGGGTTACCAGTGACATTTCTACAGTAATCAGTGCTATACATATGCACTGTTACTGTAAAAATACACTGGTAGTGAAGGGGTTAACTTTATTTGGGAGGGAGGGGCTGTGTGTGTCCCTAGGGGCGTGGTTTCTACTGTGATTGGCTGTGGCTCTAGCTGTAAGGACACTGATCAACGGATTTACATACTAGATCCGAGTGATCAGTGTCTTTACAGCGAGGAGAATGACACAAGCTGCCTGACATTCTCCCTCTCCCCCGCCGATCGCCGAGTGGCCGGCGGACATCGGGTCCGCTGGTCACACGCGCGGGGGGGTCCGTGACCACGCGGGAGCGGGAGCGCGCCTCCGGGGGCGCGCGCTCGCTCCCTAGACCCTCACAAGCAAGCAACGTAGCCCTACGTTAGTTTGCCTGTGAGGGGCTGACCGCCGACGTAGATAGTCGTGCGGCGGTCGGCAAGTGGTTAAGAGAGATGGTCAAGAATTTGAATAACTTAAATTATTATAACTGCTCAGTGTTGTTATTATAAAAGACACCACTTCCTTAGCTTTCCATAAAGTGACACTTAAAACTGTGGTTTAGGGAAAAAAAAAAGAAAGAAAGAAAATTATATTCTAGTATGTATTCTTAAAGCGGAGTTCCAGCCATTTCACTCACCTGTCCAACGGTCCAGCGATGCGGCCGCCCGAAGCATCGATCCTCTCCCTCGGCGCCGGCATCACTGCTGTGGGCACCCGGCTGTGACAGTTTGCGGCTTCACAGCCGGGTACCCACTGCGCATGCGCGAGTCGCGCTGCGCGTCTTGATTGGCTGGCAATCTTCTGGGACCTCTGACATGTCCCAGAAGATTGCAGGGAGGGAGGGGGAGAGGAGAACTTCCGTTCAGGGCGCCGCGGCGCTCCGAGCGGAAGGGGGAGCGGGTACCTGTCAAAACTAGGTACCCGCTCCCCCCTTAAAAAAAATGACATGCCAAATGTGGCATGTCAGGGGGATAGAATACCTAAAGCGGAAGTTCCATTTTTGGTTGGAACTCCGATTTAAGTATTTGTAACTCAGAAAAGTCCCTTCTGTTGCTTTCAGCCTCCTCCATATCTCCAAATTCCTTTTTTTTTTTGGCCACTGTGGCCTGACTGTCTGTTAAAGGGTGACTATGTACACTGCTCAAAAAAATTAAAGGAACACTTTTTCATCACAGTATAGCATCAAGTCAATTAAACTCCTGGGATATTGGTTTGGTCAATTAAGTAGCAGAGGGGGTTGTTAATCAGTTTCAGCTGCTTTGGTGTTAATGAAATTAACAACAGGTGCACTACATGGGCAACAATGAGACCACCTTCAAGACAGGAATGATTTTACAGGGGGAAGCCACTGATAATTTTTTACCCTACTCATCTTGTCACTATTGGTAGCATGAGGCGATACTTGGACCCTATAGAGGTTGCACAGGCAGTCCAACTTCTCCAAGATGGCACATCAATACATGCCATTGCCAGAAGGTTTGCTGTGTCTCCCAGCACAGTCTCAAGAGTATGGAGGAGACAGGCAGTTACTCTAGGAGAGCTGGACAGGGCCGTAGAAGGTCCTTAACCCATCAGCAGGACCAGTATCTGCTCCTTTGTGCAAGCAGGAACAGGATGAGCACTGCCAGAGCCCTACAAAATGGCTTCCAGCAGGCCAGTGGTGTGAATGTCTTTGACCAAACTGGCAGAAACAGACTTCATGTGGGTGGCCTGGGGGCTCCACGTCCTCTAGTTGGCACTGTGCTCACTGCCCGGCACCGTGGAGCTTAATAGTCATTTACCATTAAAGCGGTAGTATCCCGCTTTTTGACACTTTTACCTACAGGTAAGCCTATAATAAGGCTTACCTGTAGGTACAAATAATATCTCCTAAACCGGCACGGTTTAGGAGATATTTGCAGTGCATGCAGCCGCTCGCGCGAGCGGCACATGCGCTCTGAAGGCCTGGGGGGACCTTTAATTTTGTTTGCCGGGAGCTTGCCGGAAAATCACTCCCGCGCGCATGCGCGGGAGTGACGTCATCGCGGCTCCGGCCAATCATCGCGCCGGAGCCGTCTCTTTCGGCCAATCACCGCCGAACCCGGAAGAGACGGCGAGGGATCATGGCAGCACCCGCAGCGATGTCCGGGGGTCCGTGTCGGGGCTTCGTTCTAAGGTAAGTTACACATAATGGGCTAGTATGCAATGCATACTAGCTCATTATGCCTTTGTCTTGCAGGTTTTTTTTTTTTTTTAGGGTTTACAACCGCTTTAAACACCAGAATTGTCAGGTCCGCCACTGGTGCCCTGTGCTTTTTTTTACAGATGAGAACAAGTTTCACCCTGAGCACATGTGACAGATGTGAAAGGGTCTGGAGAAGCAGTGGAGAACATTATGCTACCTGTAACATCATTCAGCGTGACTGGGTTGGTGGTGGGTCAATGATGGTCTAGGGAGGCATATCCATGGAGGGATGCACAGACATCTACAGGCTAGACAATGGCACCCTGACTGCCATTAGGAATGGGGATGAAATCCTTGGACCCATTGTCAGACCCTACGCTGGTGCAGTGGGTCCTGGGTTCCTCCTGTTGCACGACAATGCCCAGCCAAGTGGTGAGAGTATGCAGCCAGTTCATAGAGGATAAAGGAATTGATACCATTGAATGGCCCCCATGCTCGTCTGACCTAAATCCAATAGAACACCTCTGGGTTTTTTGGTCCATCCGACGCCGCCAGGTTGCACCACAGTCTTCAGGAGTTCAGTGATGCCTTGGTCCAGATCTGGGAGGAAATACCCCAGGACACCATCCATTGTCTCATTAGGAGCAGGCCCAGACATTGTCGGGCATGCATACAAGCACGTGGGGGCCACCATAAAAACTACTAACATTTTGAGTTGCTGCAATGAAATTTCAGCAAAATGGACTAGTCTGCTGCATAATATTTTCACTTTGATTTTCAGGGTGTCTTTTAATTCAGCCCTCTGTAGGTTGATCATTTTCATTTTCTTTAAATGATGTAGCATTCTTTCATTCCTAACACATTACCCAGTCCATATCAGTATAGATATCCAGCATGATTTTTTCCCCCATTGAGATCTGATGTGTTTTCAAAGTGTTCCTTTAATTTTTTTGAGCAGTGTATGTTCTCTATGGTCCCTCTGTATGTAACCATCCTCTCATGCTTGTAATATTCAGAGTGTGTAACTTTCATTCCTCTTTATTTTGTTAGTCATTTATTTCAAATGAATAAATGATCAAACTTACAATAAAATATATTCTTAGTGTTTTCAATGCAGAGCTGTATTTAGAAAATAAAACCCACCTGTAGTGGCCTCATAGGTAGGCTGGTAGGTAAATTTAGTTATTTCTGGCTCCTCTGTAATCATTGGAGCAGCAATTGATTTCTTTGGGCTGCTCTGGATCTCAGGGGTTGCAGGTTTGACTATTCCCCCCGTCTTCTTAAGGTTTCTAGAACATAGGGCCTGGGGCCGTCAAATGGGCAGCTTGAATATTTATTGTGCTTCAGCCAAAACCTGGGGAGGTGTGCTCAGTAGATGGCTGGGGAGAACATAAATAATGTGGGGTCTGGAGGAGCCAGGCTCCTCAACTGCAGGAGAAGTTTCACAGCCTTAGGCGCTGCTGCCCATTTGAGGCAGTTCTTCTGGAGGTTGCTGATGTTCATCAAGGTTACAGATATAGCAGGGCTGGGGGGCATATTTCTAAGTACATTTGCAGCTAATTAACTGATGTCATCTAAGGATCTGGTTTAGAGAACTCACTGAAGAGTTTCTGATGGAAGCTGAGAATGGTTTAGTTGTGCTGTGAGATTGAGATGTCTGGTGGAAACTGGGAAATGTTCAGCTGTCCCATGACATTGTGAGTATTGACCTGAGCTCATGATCCTGGTGACTGTGTGTTGTTTTACTTTTGGGGTGATAAGTAACAGTGTAGCTCGCTCCCTCTGAGACAGCTCTTACAGGGCTTCAGCCCTGGCCTTTCCCCATTTATCAGTGGCCTAATGTGGAGCTCCACCCAAAAAGGGAAGCTCCGCTTGTTCTCCCCCTCTCCACTGCCCCATTTGGCACTTTTTTTGGAGGGGGCGGGTACCTGGTTTTGACAGTGCCCACTCTCCTAGATCCGGGTAAGATCGCTGCACGGTGATTGACTACATTTGCCCCTCCTCCTTCCCCCTGCTGCCTTCTGGGACACACAGAGGTCCCAGAAGACGGCGGGATCATTCAGAAAGTGCTTTTAACTGGGTTTTTTTCAGTGGAGCCGTATATTTGGTATCTGTCTTTGTGCCCAGCACAGAGACCAGGGCCTCACTGAGAGCTCCAGGCCCCGTACTAACGATTGGGACTCAAAACTTCTGATTCTAAATCACCTGATCGCTGTGATAGCCTCTAATTGGCTGTCATAGGGATCAGTCACTGTGAGCCCCGCCCCTGTGTTTTATCTCTTTGAATGGAGGAGATACATCATATCTCTCTCTCTCCTTACAGAGAGAGAAAAAAAAAAACCAACTGTTTGTAAAAAAAAAAAAAAAAACTAGATCAAGGTTTGACCTGGGTCAGTGCCAGGGTTAGTGTTTGAGTCAAGGTCAGGTCCAAAGGTCAAAGGACAGGGTCAGTATTGTTTTTTGGAAGGATTTTATTTATTTATTTATTTAGTATCAAATTAGTCATAATTCTAAAGATAAAGCAACCAGCCTTCAGGTGTTATTTCTAAAGCCTAATTAACCACTTTACCCCCGCTCACTTTGCTGCTACTGCAGCAAAGTGGCTCGTTGCCGTCCAGCGACGTAGACCTACGTCGCTGGACTCCGCCCCTTGTGGGTGGCGCGCGCGCGCCGCCGGAGGCTCGCTCCCGCTGTTTTCAGTCACAGCGGGAGTCGGGCCAGGGGAGGAGCGGCGGCGATCGTCGGGGATCGAGTCTGGAGATCCGCCCGCTGTGTGTAAACACAGCGGGCGGATCTCTGAAGTGACAGGCAGGGTCAGATTGCAGGGTTCAGCATAGCTGAACCCTGGATCTGTCCTTGTGTCACTCAGTCACCTCCCCCTCACACGTCAGTAAGCACCAGGCATACATTAACCCCTCCCTCTCCAATAAAATTAACCCCTTCCCTGCCAGTGTCATTTTTACAGTAACAGTGCATATGTATAGCACTGATTACTGCAGTAATGTCACTGGTACCCCCAAAAGTGTCAAAAATGTCAGTCAAGGGTCCGATCTGTCCGCCGCAATGTCGCAGTCCCGTAAAAAAAAACGCAGATCGCCGCCATTACGCGTTAAAAAAACCCACCAAAAATGACAGAAATCTTTCCCTTTGTTAGTAAACGCAATAACTTTTGCGCAAACCAATAAAAATACGCTTATTGTGATTTTTTTTACCAAAAATATGTAGCAAAAAACAAATTGGCCAAAAATTAAAAAAAATTTAGATTTTTACATTTTTTGGGGGGGGAATTTCATATAAAAAAATGTGAAAAATATTGTTATTTTTTCAAAATAAACGCTATTTTTTTGTTTATAGCGCAAAAAGTAAAAATCGCACAGGTGATCAAATACCACCAAAAGAAAGCTCTGTTTGTGGGAAAAAAAGGACGTAAATTTCGTTTGGGTACGGCGTCGCACGACCGCGCAATTGTCAGTTAAAGTCGCACAGCGCCGAATCGCAAAAAGTGGCCTGGACGGAAGACAGCAAAATCCTCCGGTGGTAAAGTGGTTAAACAAGCTGAGGTTAGAAGCTGATTGGTTTCTCTTCAGAATTGTGACTAATTTTGCCCTCTCTAGCTTTAGTAAATAAACCCCTCAGTGTCAGTATCAGTGTGTTTTAGGTGGGTTAAAAAAAAGCAAATTGCGCACTATTGTTTCTGGGCTGTACTAAGGGTGGGTGCAAACAACACCAACATACACATATGTGATCGCTGCGATCGTCAGGAGCAGGAGACTTTTTTTTGTGTTGTTCTTTGGTGAAAGGTTATGGTAGTTGCAAGAAATATACATCGGAATTTAACCACTTGCCGACCGCTCACATTAGGGGTACTGCGGCAAAGTGACTCGTTATCGTCCAGCGACGTAGGTCTACTCGCTGGACTCCTCCCCTTGTGGGCGGCGTTCGCCGCTCTTCCCCGATCGTCGGTGATCAAGTGAGGAGATCCGCCCGCTTGTGTAAACAAAGCGGGCGGATCTCCTAAGTGACAGCATAGCTGAACCTGCGATCTGTGCCTGTGTCACACAACCCCCTCCCCCCACACACATCAGTAAGCACCAGGCATACATTAACCCCTTGATCACCAATAAAAGTTAACCCCTTCCCTGCCAGTGTCATTTTTACAGTAACAGTGCATATTTATAGCACTGATTACTGTAGTAATGTCACTGGGACCCTCAAAAGTGTCAAAAATGTCAGTTAGGGGTCCGATCTGTCCGCCGCAATATCGCAGTCCCGCAAAAAAATCGCAGATCGCCGCCATTACTAGTTAAAAAAAAATTACCCGTAGTTAGTAGCTGCGATAACTTTTGCGCAAACCAATCAAAATACGCTTATTGAGATTTTTTTACCAAAAATATGTAGCAGAAAACAAATTGGCCTAAAATGTTAAAAAATTTTGATTTTTAATTTTTTTTTTTTTTTGGGGAATTTCATATAAAGAAATGTGAAAAATATTGTCATTTTTTTTAAATTGTCGCTCTTTTTTTGTTTATAGCGCAAAAAGTAAAAATCGTACAGGTGATCAAATACCACCAAAAGAAAGCTCTATTTGTGGGGGAAAAAAGGACATAAATTTAATTTGGGTATAGCATCGCACGACCTCGCAATTGTCCATTAAAGTAATGCAGTGCCAAATCACAAAATATGGCCTGGTCAGGAATGGGGTAAAATCTTCCGGTCTTAAAGCGGTTAAAAATACACTCATTGAGAATTTTTTTTTTCAAAGACATGTAGCTAAATTATATTTTTTAACCACTTTAGGACCGGAGGATTTTCCTGCTTTACGTCCAGGCCACTTTTTGTGATTCGACACTGTGCGAATTTAACTGACAATTGCGCGGTCATGCAACGCCGTACCCAAACAAAATTTATGTCCTTTTTTTCCCACAAACAGAGCTTTCTTTTGGTGGTATTTGATCACCTCTGCGCTTTTCATTTTTTGCGATATCAATAAAAAAATGCGACAATTTTGAAAAAATAACAATATTTTTCTACTTTGACAGTTAAAAAATATCCAATATATTCAATTTTTGTCATATATTTAGGCAAAAATGTATTTTTTTACTATTTTGGGCCAGTTTTCCTTTGATAATAATAATAAAAAAAAAAAAATCAGGAGATATCCCATACCATTTACCAACAAATGAAAGCCCAATTTGTCCTGAAATAAAATGTGATATAATCCACCTGGATGCACAAAGTAGTTGTGATGATATGTACGGTTTTACTAACACGTGTCAAAGTTGCAAAATTGTGCTTAGGCATTAACATGCGTTTTACCCTTGGGCGTGAAGGGGTTAAAATCAGCAGCTCCTGCGGGGGTAAAGAATGACACCCTGTAGTACAATCTCTGACCATTGTGTCGTGTTGTTCTTTAGCAAAAATGACTGCTAGAAAGGGATCTGATTTTTGTGCAGAACTACTTTTCAATGGCTTAGACCACCAAACTAGAAAGGGGATGATTTATCTATAAAGAGTCTTCTGACTCCTCTTAACATTCCCTGAATCCCCCTCCCCTCTACAGTTCTCTTGCTGAATGCAGATGCCCATGGGGTCTCTGTGTGTCCCAGAAGGCAGCAGAAGTGGAGAAGATGTCACAGTGCTGTAACTAAATGACTAGCCCTTTTAGAATGACTAAGGATTTACTAAATCATGTCAGTATCTGCAGGGCAAATCCATGAAATAACAGTTTTCTAATGTAGGATCTGAGGCCAATAGCCCAGGACAATTCGCTATTTCTAGGTATAGCACTCCTGGCATTTTCATAACTGCAATGTGGTATCAGTTTAATCTTCTTTTGCTGAAAATACCAAAGCTTGATTTTACATTGCGCTAATGGAGGCATTTCACACTAAATTGCTGCATGTTTTGCCTGCGAGTGTGAAAACACAAAGCTGCTCTGTGTGAAAAGGCCCACACACATTCCACAGCAAAACAAAGAAGAAGAATAGAGGAACAGGATCCAAGCAGACATTACATAGTTAAAGAGGACCTATAGGCTTTTAAATGTTTTTAGCTATATACAAGCAATAGATATTTCAGGCAATGTGGCTGCACTGGGGCCTAGGGATTGAAGGGGACCCATTGGGGGGCTATTAAGGGAAATGAAAAATAGAAAATCTGCATGTATGTGAAGATAACACAAATCCAGTACTGTATCATTAAGGACTGCAGCAGTTTCTGTTGAAATTGTACCCCCTGTGACATTTCCCATCAAAAAGAGCCAATGTCAGACACATAGGAGCAAATTTAAGAATTGTGGTTGCTGGTCAAAGATCCCCTATGTAGCACCCTTGTCTTAATGCAAGGTTGCTGTTAAATTTAGTTTGCTGAGCCTTAACTAGCTTGGCTGTAATTATTCTGTGGTCATTGAGCTTCCCTTCTTAATCTAGGTTTGACTGCGTTTCTCCCTTCCGTCAGTAGGTGGCACTGTTGCCTCTGACACTAGTGTGAGAATTACAGTTAAACAAACTGTTAATGTCCATGTCTCTCTCAGCCAATTACAGTGTCACTATGGCATTGTGGGAGATCTTATTTAAGAGGGGGGAGGTCCAATAATCGGTCTCTTCCCGCCCGGACCCCCTTGGGGGAGGGTATGTGCTGCTGTTTGCTGCTGACTAGGCCTGAAGCCTGAGGCCTGGTCAGAATACCTGGGATTCTGCTGAGGAGAGCCAGCGACCCACATGGGAAAGATCATCCACAGACATCCAGTAACCTGTGTGAATAACCTGCTTGTTTCTTATGGAGGACAGCTGTCCAGACAGTACAGACCACAGAAAGGGATTGTGTCTAGTGGAGAGAAGATGTCTCCCAGATCAATCTGAAGCTCATGGATACCTAATGATTCTCAAGGTCTGCTATCCTGTACTGCTGTCTGAATACCTGTCTTTTGCAATGGGAGTCTGCCTAATAGACTGTTCTTAAAGGGTGTCCTGGACCCTACCCCTCTCTCCCCCGGTTTATTCTTGTCCTGTTGCGAAGAAATAAACTATTCCTTTACTTCAGCATAAAAGTGACTGGCGCCCAACATTTATTTTACCTGCATCACTACCCACCATGCCTGACAATCCACACCCACAGGAGGTATGTAGCCCTCTCTGCATCTGAAGGTCATCACTAGGCCCTAGGGGGTTCTGGGGGGTCCGCTACACCTATTACAGGGGATACAGTAAGGAAAATTAGTTCAGCTGTCTTGGAAGTGTAGATGTATTGCCTTCAGAGCTTCTGGTCATCCCAGCCAGCACTGAAATTAACCCTTTATGCCTAACAGAGTCTTCCTTGGGCTATAAAAATCCCAAAGTGTCTCCTCACCTAAAACCTGACAAAAAAAAAGCTTTTTTGTAGTTCTGCAAAAAATACAGTTTAAATATGTTTGTGTTAGGATTATAGAGTATTCGTGTGCTAAGAATTATGCATTGATAGAAAATATTATAATAGTCATTATGATTGCTTCTACAAGCCTTGTTTTTTTTTTTTTTCATTAGATTACCTTCTTCAGGACTTGCTTGCTGCAGTGATTGCAGGGGTGGAGAGGAGAATTTACCTAATCTGACATTAACCACTTAAGCCCCGGAAGATTTTACCCCCTTCCTGACCAGGCCCTATTTTGCGATTCAGCACTGCGTGACTTTAATGGACAATTGCGCGGTCGTGCGACGCTGTACCCAAATGAAATTGACGTCCTTTTTCTCCCACAAACAGAGCTTTCTTTTAGTGGTATTTGATCACCTGTGCGATTTTTACTTTTTGCGCTATAAGCAAAAAAAGAGCGTACATTTTGAAAAAATAACAATATTTTTCACATTTTTTATATGAAATTCCCCCAAAAAAATGTAAAAATCAAATTTTTTAACATTTTTGGCCAATTTGTTTTCTGCTACATATGTTTGGTAAAAAAAAAATCGCAATAAGCGTATTTTGATTGGTTTGCGCAAAAGTTATTGCGTTTACTAACTAAGGGAAAGATTTCTGTAATTTTTGGTGGTTTTTTTTAACGAGTAATGGCGGCGATCTGCGATTTTTTTTGCGAGACTGCGACATTGCAGCGGACAGATCGGACCCTTGACTGACATTTTTGACACTTTTGGAGTTACCAGTGACATTACTGCAGTAATCAGTGCTATATATATGCACTGTTACTGTAAAAATGACACTGGCAGGGAAGAGGTAAACTTTATTGGTGATCAAGGGGTTAAGTGTGTCCCTAGGGGCGTGCTTCTAACTGTAAAGGGGTGTGGCTAGTGGTGTAACAACAGAGACATACGATCCTACATAGCAGGACCGTATGATCTCTGTTCTTACACAGGGGAGAATGACAGGCGGCTGTGTTTACATTAGCCGCCTGCCTTTCTCCCTCTCCACGGGGAGATCGCGAGTGACCGGCGGACATCGGGTCCGCCGGTCACTCGCGCAGACTGCTTAGGGAACGAACGGGGGCGGGAGCGCGCCTCCGGCGGTGCGCGCTCGCCCCCTAGAGCCTCACAGGCGAGCGACGTAGTACTACGTCACTTTGCCTGTGAGGGGCTGACCTCCGCAGTAAATAGTCGTGCGGCGGTCAGCAAGCGGTTAAAGCTGCTGAGAACAGAATTTGGTTAGCTGAAAAATGACAGTTAAACGTTAAAGGGTAACTCCACTTTCGTGCGGAAAAATATCAAATATAGAAAAAAAAATACAGCGTATACAATTGTGACACAAATCATATTGTAATTGAATGTTATTAAAAACGAATTTACCTTTTTAATCTGCAGCTGTTGTAATTTTCTGAAAATGCAATGCAATATGGCTACCTGGAGCTGTTCTGTACACAGAATGTGTACTGACCAGTGACCACACCCCAGAAACATCATTTCCTGCTTTTGTGATTGGCTCACTAATTTTCCCAAAAGTCTGCACTAAGATACAAGTCAGATTTCACGCATCCCCTGCAACAAAAATTTAATTTTTGATGTGATACTCCCAAAAGGAACACGTCTAAAGGGAAGCAGGCCCAGCAGCTTTCCTCATTAGAGCCCTGCAGCTGCCACAGCTGATATATGATTATGAAACCACTCCCATTTGACCCACTCAGCACAGAGGCACAGAGAAACACACAGGGGTTTCTTCAGAATAACAAAAGGTAGGAATCTGCAACAAAGTTTGTTAAAATCCATGCATTGTACATAGATCACCCAGAGGGGAATGTTTTTTTTCTCAACAAAAGTGGAGTTACGCTTTAATTATATGCAATGATGCCCTTTTTTCCCACTGACAACTTCTATTCACAGCTCTGGTCCCTTGTAGTCAGGGCCGTCTTTAACGCAGGGCAAAAGGGGCAGCTGCCCAGGGCCCAATCGTTGTCATGAGGCCCAAAGCCATAGTTGCCTACATTTGAAAAAAATTTCCAGGGACACTTTGCAGCACAGCTATCAATTACTTACCACACCCACTTCCCTGAAGCTCCGCCCACTCCACATAATTAATCTCCGTCTACTTATCAGATTATAGGGTCTACTGCATAAAGAGAGAATTACAGGAAATTGAAAAGGGAATTGAAAACTTAAAGCGGTTGTAAACTCTATAAAAAAAAAATAAAATAAAAAAAACCTGCAAGACAAAGGCATAATGAGCTAGTATGCATCGCATACTAGCCCATTATGTGTAACTTACCTTAAAACGAAGCCCCGACACGGACCCCGGGACATCGCTGCGGGCGCTGCCATGGTCCCTCGTCGTCTCTTCCGGGTTCGGCACTCCGGCGTGCTGATTGGCCGAAAGAGACGGCTCCGGCGCGATGATTGGCCGGAGCCGCGATGACGCCACTCCCGCGCATGCGCGCGGGAGTGATTTTTCCGGCAAGCTCCCGGCAACTTAATTGAAGGTCCCCCGGACCTTCAGAGCGCATGCGCCGCTCGCGCGAGCGGCTGCATGCACTGTGAATATCTCCTAAACCGTGCCGGTTTAGGAGATATTATTTGTACCTACAGGTAAGCCTTATTATAGGCTTACCTGTAGGTAAAAGTGTCAAAAAGCGGGATACTACCGCTTTAAGGCCAAAGTAGCAGAGTTGGAATAATTCTCCCATTCAGCTGCACTACTTCTGCCTAAAGTTTAAAATTCTCATCACAATTCCCTGAAATTCTAAAGTGTGAAATGTGCTCAGGTGTGACCATAGAAAAAATTTAATATGGAAATATAAATAAAGTGCAAGGTGTAAATAAGTATGATTATACTATCTGGTATAATTAGGTTTTATCGTACTTATTTACACCTAATACTTTATTTAGATTTACATATTCCATTTTTTCTATGGTCACACCTGAGCACATTTCACACTTTATTCACCTGTCTTTGAATTCAGCCCTCTGTAGGGTGATAATTTTCATTTACATAAAACAATGTGGCATCCTTTCCTTCCTAACACATTACCCAGCCCATACCAGTATAGATCCTAACACATTACCCAGTCCATACCAGTATAGATTCTAACACATTACCCAGTCCATACCAGTACAGATCCTAACACATTACCCAGTCCATACCAGTACAGATCCTAACACATTACCCAGTCCATACCAGTATAGATCCTAACACATTACCCAGTCCATATCGGTATAGATCCTAACACATTCCCCAGTCCATACCAGTATAGATCCTAACACATTCCCCAGTCCATACCAGTATAGATCCTAACACATTACCCAGTCCATACCATCCTAACACATTACAGAGTCCATACCAGTATAGTCCATACCAGTATAGATCCTAACACATTACCCAGTCCATATTATCCTAACACATACCAAGTCCATACCAGTATAGATATCCAGAATGAGATTTTTCCCATTGAGGATTGAGGTCTGTTTTCATTTTTTTGAGCAATATATATATATATATATATATATATATATATTTATGCACACACATACACACATTTATCTAGAGCTAGAAAACTATATATATGTATCAATTAACAGGTGTATAAATTATATCTATAAAAAAACATTATTGATAGTAGTAATTAATGGAGTGTGAGGCCTCCAGCTTGTCGTAAGGTGCTCTGCCTCCCCCTGCTGGCGGATTTTGGAAAGTGCACCATGCTGACACCCTGCCTTCGGTGACACGTTAAATTTGCGACAGGCGGGAAGAGTGAGCGGGCACAGAGAGAGAGACAACCTGCTGCCAGAACTACAACTCCTAGCTGGGGTGAGAGCGACACTGTGTGGCACAAAATTTAAAAAAAAAATTTTTTTTTTTTTTTTTTTGTGATTTACATTGTCCCTGATTAACAGGGACACTGTAAAATGCCCGGGACAGGCTCCTATTTGCCGGGATTGTCCCGGGAAAAACGGGACAGTTGGCAGGTATGCCAAAGCAGCTGCTCCTTCTGCCCGCAAATAGCATACACCCAGATTATGGATTTGTCCCGGGATTGCAGCTCAATAGTGTTGCTGCGGTTCGCAGACCCTCACTCTGCACCTTCCACCGAAGGTTCTGTGGCTTCTCTGTGGCGGTGACTGCAGTGGAGTACGAAGGAGAGGTGGGGGGGGGCGGGTGCCGTGCACTAAGGGGTGTCAGGCTGGTGTCCTGGCGGCTGGCGCCGCTCAGCTGCTCCCTCGGTCTGTGCTGCTGAGTGCTTACCCACGCTGCTCACGGGGGCGGGGACAGGAACGGGAGTGCGGGAAGAAGGTGAGTGGCCGAGGCCCAAGCAGCCTCCCTTTCTGACAGGATAGGAGGAATTGGTGGGAAGCTGCATATACTTTAAAGGAATCAATCTTTCCTTATCCCTCCCCCATGCTCTCTTACCCCCTTGACTCTGTGCTCTCAGTCCCCCTAGTTTTCCATGCCCCCCCCCCCCCAGTGCTCTGCAGAGAAGTACTGGGGGGGGGGGACAGAGATATACTAGAGGTATAGAGACTTGCACAGGGAAAAGGTGTTCTGGAGGTAGAGATGTGCAGTGGATATGGAGAGGTGCAGAAGATATGGAGGGGTGCAGAGGGTATGGAGGGGTGCAGAGGGTATGCAGGGGTGCAGAAGATATGGAGGGGTGCAGACGGTATGCAGGGCTGCAGAAGATATGGAGGGGTGCAGAGGGTATGCAGGGGTGCAGAAGATATGGAGGGGTGCAGAGGGTATGCAGGGGTGCAGAAGATATGGAGGGGTGCAGAGAGTATGGAGAGGTGCAGAGGGTATGGAGAGGCGCAGAGGGTATGGAGGGGTGCAGAGGGTATGGAGGGGTGCAGAGGGTATGGAGAGGTGCAGAGGGTATGGAGAGGTGCAGAGAGTATGGGGGAGTGCAGAGGATATGCAGGGGTTCAGAGGGTATGGAGGAGTGCAGAGGATATGCAGGGGTGCAGAGGATATGCAGGGGTGCAGAGGATATGCAGGGGTGCAGAGGGTATGGAGGAGTGCAGAGGATATGGAGGAGTGCAGAGGATATGCAGGGGTTCAGAAGGTATGGAGGAGTGCAGAGGATATGGAGGAGTGCAGAGGATATGCAGGGGTTCAGAGGGTATGGAGGAGTGCAGAAGATATGGAGGAGTGCAGAGGATATGGAGAGGTGCAGATGATATGGAGAGGTGCAGAGGGTATGGAGAGGTGCAGAGGGTATGCAGGGGTGCAGAGGGTATGCAGGGGTGCAGAGGGTATGGAGGAGTGCAGAGGGTATGGAGAGGTCCAGAGGGTATGCAGGGGTGCAGAGGGTATGGAGAGGTCCAGAGGGCATGCAGGGGTGCAGAGGGTATGGAGAGGTGCAGAGGGTATGCAGGGGTGCAGAAGATATGGAAGGGTGCAGAGGGTATGCAGGGGTGCAGAAGATATGGAGGGGTGCAGAGGGTATGCAGGGGTGCAGAAGATATGGAGGGGTGCAGAGAGTATGGAGAGGCGCAGAGGGTATGGAGGGGTGCAGAGGGTATGGAGGGGTGCAGAGGGTATGGAGAGGTGCAGAGGGTATGGAGAGGTGCAGAGGGTATGGGGGAGTGCAGAGGATATGCAGGGGTTCAGAGGGTATGGAGGAGTGCAGAGGATATGCAGGGGTGCAGAGGATATGCAGGGGTGCAGAGGGTATGGAGGAGTGCAGAGGATATGCAGGGGTTCAGAGGGTATGGAGGAGTGCAGAGGATATGGAGGAGTGCAGAGGATATGCAGGGGTTCAGAGGGTATGGAGGAGTGCAGAGGATATGGAGGAGTGCAGAGGATATGGAGAGGTGCAGAGGATATGGAGAGGTGCAGAGGGTATGGAGAGGTGCAGAGGGTATGCAGGGGTGCAGAGGGTATGCAGGGGTGCAGAGGGTATGGAGGAGTGCAGGGGGTATGGAGAGGTCCAGAGGGTATGCAGGGGTGCAGAGGGTATGGAGAGGTGCAGAGGGTATGCAGGGGTGCAGAGGGTATGGAGAGGTCCAGAGGGTATGCAGGGGTGCAGAGGGTATGGAGAGGTGCAGAGGGTATGCAGGGGTGCAGAGGGTATGGAGAGGTGCAGAGGGTATGCAGGGGTGCAGAGGGTATGCAGGGGTGCAGAGGGTATGGAGGGGTGAAGAGGGTATGAAGGGGTGCAGAGATATGCAGAGGGTATGGAGGGGTGCAGAGGGTATGGAGTGGTGAAGAGGGTATGAAGGGGTGCAGAGATGTGCAGAGGGTATGGAGGGGTGAAGAGGGTATGAAGGGGTGCAGAGATGTGCTGAGGGTATGGAGGGGTGCAGAGGGCATGGAGGGGAGAAGAAGGTATGAAGGCGTGCAGAGGTGTGCAGAGGGTTTGGAGGGGTGCAAAGGGTATGGAGGGGTACAGATGGTATGGAGAAGTGCAGAGATATGCAGAGGGTATAGGGTATGAGGGGCTGCATAGGGTACGGAGGGGTGCAGAGACATGCAGAGGGTATGCAGGGGTGCTGAGGGTACAGAGGGCTGCTTGGGGTATGGTGGTGTGTTGGAGGTACAGAGATGTGCTGGGTGTACGCTGGTGTGCTGGGGGGTACGGAGGTGTGCTGGGGATAGGGAGTGAAATTGCATGGGGGGGGATTTTTTCCCAGGGTCCAATCAATATTAAAGATGGCCCTGGTGTTGGGCTATGGGGGCCCTAAGAAAATTTTTGGCCAGGGTCCAATCAATATTAAAGATGGCCCTGCTTGTAGTCTATTAACTGTGTTGACAGCTTCCCTGCTACATGTATTTGATTTGAACATACTTTATGTTAAGATCAGTAGGGAAGTCAATGGGGGTGCCATAATCATAAACACTGGACAATGTTAGTGAATTGCAGAACCTTCTTTGTCCACAAGATGGCATTGCCAATTATGCCTTGCCTAGCTGTGACTGGGTTTGTACAGGTTGCACAGGAGCAGTTTAGGAGATGAAGTCTTGAAGAAGGAATTCAACTTTAGCTGTCCCTTGGGCTGCAACTACAATGCCCATAAGCACCTGGGAACATGAGTGGTGAGATAAATGCAAAAGCCTGGAAAGGAGCTGGGCAGTTGGAGGAGGCACACTAGCTGGAGAAGAGAGAAAGAGAGATATGCTGTGTCAAGTTGCGCTGTGCCAAGCTGTGCTGTGCCAAGCTGTGCAGTGCCCAGAGAGAGAGAGAGTTGCTGTGCTGGATGCTGGAACCAGGAAGCTGATCAGGAGACTCTAGCAATACTGGTGACCTGCATCCAGAATCCCTGGGAGAGTTGCATTGCATCGGGTGCAATTGCAGTATCACTGAATAAGAGGGCCCCCCACCATACAGTCACCTCACCTAGTGGAGATTGAGAGCCCATGTGACAGCCCGGTTGCAGAAACCACTGTCTCCCCCTGCTTTCTGGTTTTATTAACAGCACATGCCTTAGTGGAGACCTCGTCACCAGACAAAACCGTTGATTTAAAGTCTATGTAATAAAAACCTTTTTTAAGCTGTGGATAGAGAAAGTAGGGACTAGACTCAATATTAGATCATGGCACCCAGGCCATGGGTCCCTAAGTCTTATTCTGAGTGCCCGGTGTCTCCTTTGTGACATGGAGGTGATACATTCCATCAGGGGTGGTCCAAGACATTGTGCTGCCTGGGTCCAAGAATGAAATGCTTCCCCCCAAAAAAAAAAAATAGAATGCCCACCAAAAGGCCCCCACATCAATTATTTTATATCATGATAATTAAAACTAATATTACATTTATAAGGAAGTTAGATTTACATGCATTAGCGCCTTGTCTATATGCAAAATCATCTGACATACCATTATGTTCAATTCCAAACCACAAACTCCAGTTTTATCTTGTTTGTCTGAATGTCTGACGTCATTGAGCACACCACAATCATGTGAGGGACAATCCCCGGAGGAGACGCTTCGCCATCTCATCCTCATCAGTTTGCACTACAGGCGGCAGTATGAGATGGGGAAATGCCGCTCATAATGCGCCGCAAAGTGATGACACACAAAACTGCTGGAAAGAAAAATCTTGGGCGTCAATTTGCTGCTGCTCTCAAAGTGCTGCCTGGGTCCAATGGACCCAGTAGGACCCATGGTAGGGCCAGCCCTGAATTCCATGCATTATATAGTTTAGACATTTTGTAAGTTACCTACTAACCCATTCATTACTAAGTTTAAACACTGTAAGGAGCGTGGTCCTCATCCTTTGATTTCATATTAGTTCAGTTGAAAAGATCACATTAGACTTATATTTGACCCAATGAGGTCATCAAGGTATCCTGCTAGCCCCTTAATATTTTAATTTGTGTGCCCAGAGGTTTCCCCAGTCTAATAGGACCCTAGAAACTCTCCTGACTGCCACCAAGGCAGAGAGTAAGGAGAAATCAAAACCTTAAGGGCTCGTACACATGTATGGCAGCCATTGCCAACCCTCTGAAAAGTGATCAATGGAGGATCACTTTTAGATGCATTTGACAGGCAGTGAGGACGTGATGTGTCACCACCTCATTGCCTGAGTTAACCTAGCAAATTCTGAAGCAATGTGCTGCAATTGCAAGTCTATTGGGCATGAGGTGGTTGAGGCATGGGCCAATAGACTTGCATAGGTTGTGTTGCTGTTTAATTTTTCTATATAGCCCTGAGCGGCATGCATGTGCTTGTTCAGGTGGGAAATTGTGGAGCTATAAAATCACAAATAAACTGCCTGTTTTTACTGCCTCCTGGGCACATGTGTGAATGAATCCTTAGTCCCGGTTCACACTGATGCTTCATCTAAAAAAGCACTGTTTCCAATGAAGGCTGTTCACATATTTGTGTTGCAAATTTAACCCGGTTCCAAAAAGGGTCCTATGCGAGTTTAGTGCGGTGCAATGCGAATTTCAGACCCATAGATTTCTATGGGACCGCATTGAAATCCCAGTCTGGTGTTCACGCCATTGCAAATTGTTTATTTTTTTGCCTAGATTTAATAGAAAATAAAATCGCAGATGTGACCACTTCCCTCACAAATTCGCAATAAATTTGCATTAAAAACGCACATGCTAAGCAAAATTCGCATTGTGATGTAAAGAAAATTACAATGCAAATTAGCACCATGTACCACTTTAAATTGGCACCCAATGTGCACTGTATCAGTGTGAACTGGTGCTTATAGTCATTATAAGACCAAGAGTTGAGGGCAAAGCCTAAAGGAATTATATGCTATTGTTATCATTCTTATTCTGTTTTTTCCTAAGCGCACGATATTAAGAGGTCTTAATTCTTCCAAAAGGAACACCTGTAAGAAGGCAATTTCCCTCACATTGGGAAAAATATTCGATTACATCTTATTGTGCCTCCAGGACAGGAAATGAAGAGAAATCTCCCCAATAGAAGGTAACCTATCAACTTGACCCCTACTCTATCTAAAACTATAAGAAATTGTCTATTCACACCAGGGGCTGACTGGCAACTTTCACCCAGAGGGCAAGTACAATCCTGAGGTCCATGGTGCAGCGACTTGGCCCCCCTCCCTCTCTCTCTCTTCCCGGCCTCTTTCTGACCCCCATACCAAGCTGAAGCTCAACTCCAGATACTCTTTTACCACCGTCTGAATCCGGGTTTCCGACCTAGCCAGCAGGGGGCGGTTGGAGGAGCTGGGACAGCTCGGTTTGGGCTGGCCGGGGGAGAGACTCCTGTGGGGCATGGAACCGGCCTTTGCTCAGACACAGTTTACACCATCCATGCTTGGCACTGTGCTCTGTCCTTGTCTTCATTCTGCACTCAGTAGGTTATCAGCGGGGACTTTTTACTTCTCTTCACCCTAAACCTTTTTACTAGTGATCGATCAATATCGTTTTTTCATTGCCGATACAGATATTTTGGTCATCGCGTATCGGTATCGGCCGATATGGCCCGATATTTTCGTACATTTAAAAAAAAAATAATTTTTACATTTTTTTTACTTGACAGGTACTCTTGTGGAGGGATCTGAGGGTCTAAAAGACCCCAAACCCTTCCTCTGCACGTAAAAGAATTCAAAACGCCAAGTTTGGCTTTTTTGAATGCTCTCATTTTTTTTAATCTGGAGACCCGATCAGAGCCGAATGCAGCTTTGATCGGGTCTTCGGTAGGACGGGAGACCCGGGCGAGCCGCAGAAGGCGGCGGAAGGGGGCGGGAGGGGGGGGGGCGTCCCCTCCCGCTCCTTGTAATGACAACCGAGCGACTTCTCAGCCGCACGCTCTAGCTGCAGGCATCACTCCGGCGCAAGCACTTTCCAAAATATCGGCAACATCGGTAACCTCCGGGGCTGATTCTGATATATCGGGGAAAGTGCATATCGGCCCTCGATATATCGGCTGTGCCAATAATCGGTCGATCCCTACTTTTTAAAGGGCATCAGAGTGGCCCAGTGGGCAATTGCCCCCCTGCCCCCTGGCCCAGCCCTCCCCTTATTTACACAGTACACTTAGCTCTCAGGCATTTACCCAAAAATATATAATATAGATGAAAGGACCTTTTAAATCGTTTTCTTATTTAAAACATCTGTATGCTTTCTCTGTATGTTTTAGAAATTTTATTTTTTTAATGGACACGACATAAACCTCAAGTCATCTGCTGTGTCATCTCTACCGTCTCCCTTTCGATCCTATTTTGGGCCTCGGAAATGTGGATTGGAGTGAGCAGATCACACGTCTTATTTGAAAACATCCTCCCTTTAATTGAAATGCAGACAGAAAGGCTTTTAAATGTATAAAACTTTAACATGGCAATGCTCTCTCTCTCTCTAAATGAATCATTATTTATAATACGTCTCTGACGGGAATGTCTGAGTAACGGTTATGTTTGCAGAGATGGATTTTCCATTAAGAAAACTAACACTATAAAATGAAAATGGTTGTAAACATCTTTTATTCTATGCAGGAAATATAAGAGCGCTTTCACAGTGCCGCGCAGCGGTTTAGCCGCAGCATGGGTGCAGCGTATCTGCAGTTTTCGTGTGGGTTACCCACACTTTCCTGTAGACTTCTTTAAGATTGGGCATATTTGGGGCTTTTTCTGAAAGCGCACATAATAGGCAGCATGCAGCAATTTTGGTGCACTTTCAGAAAACGCACCAAAAATACCCATTCTAATAGAAGTCCATGGGAAACTGTGGGTAACCCGAAACCAAACCAGTGTGTTAGTGTGAAAGTGCACTAAAACTCTTAGTGCAAACACTGGAATACAGGCCTGCAGTGACAAGGCCAGACTTGAACCTAGTTACTTGCACCTGGGGTACAGTATGGGGATCAGGTGAGGCGTGTAGACTTGGCTAATGCACGCCATTCCCTAGATCAGTGATGGCAAACCTTGGCACCCCAGATGTTTTGGAACTACATTTCCCATGATGCTCAACTACACTGCAGAGTGCATGAGCATCATAGGAAATGTAGTTCCAAAACATTTGAGGTGCCAAGGTACGCCATCACTGCCCTAGGCAAATGAGGTTTGCTGTCCTCCCTTTGCCTCCTGGGATATGTTTGTCACATATCCCAGGTGGCATAGTGCTTCAAAAGAGGAGGGGGTGGTCCTAATGGCGCATCATCACGAGACCCAGGGGGCTGGACCCAGAAGAGGCAGGCATCGCGATGACGTCATATAAGAAGATGGCGGTGCGGGACAGAGCAGGACAGGATTCTGAGAGCATTCTGTAGGACACCGCTGGATCCTCTGGGTAGGTGAGGTTCTGAAATGCTCAAAACCTGCACCAAGGTAGGCAGGGGTGAATAAAAAAAAAAAAATATGGAGGGGAGTCTGGAGATCTGTATTACAGTGGAAATGAACCCCTTATTGTTTTGCATTCAAGAACTGTGCCATCTTAGCCTTTCTTTACATCTGCGGTGGCTATGGTGCTGCACATGTGATTAGCTATGACACCAGCCATTTGGGGGGGCTTGAAAAATCAGTTTGGCCCTGGTTCACAACTTCAGCGCGATATCAAACCCGCAGATCATTGCGGCTTGCAAATTTGGTAAACAGAAGTCTATGCAAGTCTCAACAAAATCGGCAAAAAGTAGAGCAGGAACCTTTTTAAAAGTCGCTGCGACATGAGTCTTGGCAATTTGAATGGTTCCATTGCCGACAATGGGGTGCGACTTGGCTTGCGATTTGGAGCTGTCAAATTGCATTACAAATCGCACCTGCAAACAGCTATCACCAGATGCATGCCTTAAATGTACTGTGCATGTGCTAGTAGGCAGAATATACATGAAAACACTGCAGAAAACATCATTGCTATGTATAATAAACCCCTGGTGCTGGCTTCCAAAGGTTCTTTGTTGGTTTTGAAAGACAGGAGGCAGAGACAGGCTTCCCGAATGATTGGCTGTAACATTAGGAGCCTCTTACACCGGCTACCAATTGTAAATGGTGACAGCATGGTCACTGTGCTGGGAGATGGTACAGAACAATGAAGGTGGCGGATGTCTATATGCCCACACCTGGTATAAAGACTCACCCGTTGTGCTGACCCATATTTGCATTACACCATCAGAAAGAGGTTAGGATTTGAAAATAAATACTGAACATTTCTAATTTGAGCTTTCTTTTAGGAAACAGGTAAATTAGTGATTTATTTTCCTTTTATACTATTGCGACCTCAAAATTGCACGACTTTAATGCGACTTTGAGTGCACCTTTGATCCAACTTTGCACTCTATGGATCAAATTGGCATCAAAATAATGCAGGTACCTTTTCAAAGTTGCATAGATTGGAACAGGTGCCATTGAAATCAATGGCCTGTGACTTGTCATGCGATTTTATGTATAGTGACAATGTGAGGCACCGGATCTAAAATAAGTGCTAATAAATATTTTAAATAAAATAATAAAAATAAATTAAATATAAAAATGTGATAAATAAATTTGCATAGATATCAATATTCAAAACCTGCAATATATGTGAAAAACCTACAACTGAAAATTATTTTTGGATCTAAAAATATAAATACAAATAACATCCAATCCTTAACTTCTTGCCATCCGCGCTATAGCCGAAGTACGGCTACAGCGCGGACTCGAATTTCCAGGAGACCGTCTTTATATGGCCTCCCAGAGACAGTCTCCCCGCGTGCTCCCGCGTGCGAGCATCGGGGAAAATCTGTGTTGGCCGTGTCCCTTGGACACAGCCAATCACAGATCGTGGTAAATGGCCAATCACAGCGGCCATTTACCACGTGATCGGCCCATGCAATGAGAGATGATCTCATATGTAAACATATGAGATCATCTCTCATCGCCAGCGCTCCTTCCTCACACGGAGACTGCAGTGTGAGGAAGGAGGAGAGCCGATCAGCCGTTGGGGACACAGTGGAATGTAATCAGGGCATGATCACCAGTGCCCTGATTACTACAGAGGTAAAAAAAAAAACAATGTGCCCACCATCAGTGCCCACAGTGCCCTCCATCAGTGCCCCCCATCAGTGCCCACAATCAGTGCCCATAGTGCTGCCAGTCAGTGCCCATCAGTGCCTGCTCATCTATGGGCACTGAGTGTTGGCACTGATGGTGCTGCCCATCAGTGCTCATCAGTGCCGCCCATCAGTGCTCATCAGTGCCACCCGTCAGTGTCCATCAGTGCCACCCGCCAGTGCCCATCAGTGCCGCCTATCAGTGCTGCCCATCAGTGCCGCCTCTCAGTGCCCAGCAGTGCCACCTCTGTGCCCAGCAGTGCCACCTCTCAGTGCCCAGCAGTGCCACCTATCAGTGCTCATCAGTGCCGCCTATCAGTGCCGCCTATCAGTGCCGCCTATCAGTGCTCATCAGTGCCGCCTATCAGTGCCGCCCATCAGTGCTCATCAGTGCGGCATATTAGTACCTCCTCATCAGTGCCACCTCATCAGTGCCCATAAGTGCCACCTCATCAGTGCCCATCAGTTCAGCCTATCAGTGCCCATCAGTGCCGCCTCATTAGCGCACATCAGTGAAGGAGAAAAATGTATTTATTTTCAAAATTTACTCGCAGAAAATAAGAAAAACTTTTATTTTTTTCAAAATTTTCTGTCTTTTTTCTTTTTTTTTGTAAAAAATAAAAAACCCAGAGATGATTAAATACCACCAAAAGAAAGCTCTATTTGTGTGAGAAAAATGATAAAAATGTCATATGGGTACAGTGTAGCATGACCGCGCAATTGTCATTCAAAGCGTGAGAGCACTGAAAGCTGAAAATTGGCCTGGATGGGAAGGGGGGGAAAGTGCCCCTTAGGCAAGTGGTTAAATTCATAAAGTGCAAAAGCAATTATCTCCGTGCCAAAAAATTCACCACAAAAAGTGTCATAAGGTGCTGAGAAAAGCTAAATACACACTATACAATTTTCTTTAGATTTTTTCTTTTAGATTTACCAAAACCATATAATATGAGGTCAAACCTAAACACTTTCAATTTGTATGCAACCAGACAGGCCCTTGCACTACATAGAAAAGGTAAATCTAAAGGAAAGCTAAAAACAAAAGTTGTAAAGTGTGTATTCACCCTTAAGCCCCGTACACACAATCAGATTATCGACCGATCTGTCGTCCCTTTTTTGGGGCATGCTAGTCTGATGTGGAAAGTGAAGAGGTTATTTTCATACGGATTTTCCCGTACGACAGAATTCTACTTCAGAAGTGATGTCATGTGTTGGATTGCTTTGTATGTGTTCTTTGGTCTCTGAGCATGCCTAGTCTTGCTCTTACGATTTTTTTCTGTCAATATCTGTACTAATGAGACGAAAATCGGACATTGTATTACGGACAACAAAAATTTTATAGCCTGCACATCAGGATTTTGTCAGCCGAAAAGTCGGAGTTGGCTGTCGAAAGCACCATACTAACAATCCGAAAATCGGCAGATCGGTCGTCGGACAAATTTTCCCTACAGATTTTCTTATCGTGTGTACAGGGCTTTAAGCTGGATACACACTATACAACTTTTGTTGGTAGATTTCCTTTAGATTTATCTTCAACTATGTAGTACAAGGGCCTGCCTGGTTGCATACAAATTGAAAGTGTTTAAGTTTGACCTTATATTATATGGTTTTGGTAAATCTAAAGGAAAAAACATGAAAGAAAATTGGATAGTGTGTATCCAGCTTTAGTCCTTTCAAAAAAAAAAAAAAAAGTGCTTGTGCTTGAGATAATCCTTCACCCAATAGTACGGGGGTGACTCACCAGGAATCACAGGGCCTCCAGGGCCCAGTTATATATATAAAATAAGTAAATATTGCTGCGCCAAGTGAATAAATCAAAATAATGGGTAAAAATGCATATATAAATTATAATAATATGAAAGCAAATCAATGCTTATGCCAATTACATTTTTTAGCAATTGGCATAAACATTGATTTGCTTTCATAGTACTATAATTTATATATGCATTTTTACCCATTATTTTGATTTATTCACTTGGCGCAGCAATATTTACTTATTTTATTTACTCACTGGTGTCTTGTGTATAAGGCTACATTCAGACCTGAGCGTAGCGTTTTTGCGCGATTTTTACCGCAATTTTTACAGCGATTTACAGGGGTTTTTTGATTGAATAGAGACCAATGGAAAACGCCCGTAATCTGCCCAAAAAGAAGCTCATGTACTTTTTTGAGCGTTGGGCGTTTTGCTCACAGTGTCAAAACGCTCAGATGTGAACAGGGGCCATTGAAATGAATAGGATTTGTCTTGTTGGGCATTTTGAGAGCTGATCCTAGAGCAGAAAAACTCCCCAAAAATGCCCCAAAACGCCTACATGTGAACGGAGCCTTACACTGATTGTTAGCTGCCTTGTGTGTGTATTTGTTTTTTTATCTCACTTTATTTATATATATGGTTTGCGCTGATTATATCACCATTATTTCAGTTATATATATATATTTAATTTCTTTTTATTATTTTATTTAAAATATTTATTAGCACTTATTTTAAATCTGGCGCCTCACATTGTCACTATATATTATTTTTTTTTGGTTACCCAAAATTGATGGCAGCTGCATCTTTGTTGTCATTTTTCACCTAACATACAAATGTTGCACATACCATAGGGAGGTGCCATTTTGTAGATTTTTTTTATAATGCGATTTTATGTGTCCGAAGTCTTATGACAAGTCACACTAGTGGAAACGTAGACTTAGCTCCACTTTGAGTTTACGTTGAATGTTTCAACTACACAATAGTAATGGATATAACAATGTGTAAACCATACATAAACACAGATGGGGGATCACACCAACACAATTGTGCGTCTTTTAAATGCTTGTAAATGAAAATGTAAAATGATGACAGGCTCCTCCAGGGTGACACAGAAATGATATTAATGAGAAAAGAAAGCATTAGAAATCAGCAGCTTAGGAAGAAAAACCTTTTTACGAGAACAGAATGTCTGATTAATGTTATGCACTTAGGAGATTTGATGCAAAACAGGGACAAGTATGACTCCAAATGATTCTTCTGTGTAATAAATGAAGTCAGGAGTGAAGAATTTTCTGAGTTCCCAACACACTCAGCAGAATATAGATCCTTAAATCGTGAAGTATGTCTTCCGGCCCAAATAGACGCATGGGGCATCGCAACCTGGCCGGCAGTAGGTGTCCCCGCTGGATGATCGATGGTCTTATTGTTTTGCATGGGATTGTTATCTTTCAGTGTAAATGCTTTGATTATGATGCATGGCATGCATTCTCCAGAGCAGGTTATTTTAGTATAGGGAATTAGTTTAGGTTAGTGTTAGGACCCATTAACAACTATTCATTGCTGTGCGCTGCGTTAGAGCATGTTACATGTTTTAGTGCGTTGATCTGCAATTTTTTTTTAATGGCACCACTTACACATATGTGTTGCAGCGCACCACAGTATACAGGAATGAGCTATCATGCGTTGCTTTAACCCGAATAGGCAAGTTCAAATTTACTTTAAGGGTATGTTCACACTGAACGCGGGTTCAGCTGAACTTGCAGCACGATTTCAAACCCGCATTTCAGTGTGAGTTCGGGGGCGATGTGAAAGTCATCTGTGCTGGTTTATGAATAGATGTCTTTTGAAATCACCCTCAAAACTGCCAAAAGTAGTGCAGAACTTTTTTTGGAAATCATTGCGGCGCCGCACCGATTGGGGCGGTGCCGTTGCCGGCAATAGGCTGCGATTTGACATGTCAAATCACTCCGATGTGAACAGGGGCTGAATCAGTATTAAAACCAAAAGCAATCGTTTTTTATATTGCAGCTTACCAATTCTTAGATGTGTTGGCTGCATTCCTTTTCTTTTTTTTTTAACTTTCTTTCCCTCTTTTTTTTTACCTCCTGATCCTGCCAGTATAAGTAGGTATAGACATAAGGAAATTTATCCGGTTCCTGCTAACATTTCGCTCTGTGTGTTCCCTTCTTTGCTAACCACTTTAGCCCCAGAAGGTTTTACCCCCTTCCTGACCAGGCCCTATTTTGCGATTCGGCACTGCGTTACTTTAATAGACAATTGCATGCGACGCTGTACCCAAACTAAATTGATGTCCTTTTTTCCCCACAAATAGAGCTTTCTTTTGGTGGTATTTGATCACCTGTGCGATTTTTATTTATTGCGCTATAGACAAAAAAAAACAATATTTTTCACATTCTGCTATAGGACATTCCCAAAAAAAATGTAAAAATCAAAATTTGTTAACATTTTAGGCCAATTTGTTTTCTGCTACATATTTTTGCTTAAAAAAAAAAAAATAAAATAAATCACAATAAGCGTATTTTGATTGGTTATTACTGTTACTGTAATAATGCCATTGGCAGGGAAGGGGTTATCAAAGGGGTTAATGTATGCCTGTATGCTTGCTAACTGTTTGTGTGTGTGTGTGTGTGTGTGTGTGTGTGTGTGAGATCTGTCCCTGTCTGTCTCACAGAAGATCCGCCTGCTTCGTTTACATAAGCAGGCAGGTCTTCTCTCTGTTTACCGGACGATTGCGGGAGGAAGGCGGCAATCATTGCCTCTCCTCCTGCGGCCCGCCTCCTGTTGTGTCTAAACACATGCACTCCAGTCACATAGTACTACGCGGCTGGATGCAGGGGAGCCGCTCTGCTGCAGTAATATTACTGTGGGCGGTCGGCAAGCAGGTAAAGAGAAGTCAATCGTTAGCCCAACTTCTGTCTAACGGTCCTGATTGAAAACCAGCATTCAGTCAGCAGCTGCAGCCAATGGCCAATCAGAGGCGTACCAAGGGGCTTCAGCGCCCTTGGCGAAGAGCTGTATAGGCGCTGAAATAATCCTTTTTTACATTTTTAAAGGTGATGTTCCTATACAAGTTCTACACCATGTAAAGGGAAACTTGATTCCTAATCCTCCCTGTCCCATAAAAAAAAATGTATAAAAGTGAATTGAAAGTTTCTCAGGTGTCCCTTGTTGGCCCAGTGTAGAAGTCTAGTGGGCAAACATTGTGTCAGGTGTGAACAAAAAGAGAGGGGAGAGAGAGAGGGGGGATAGAGAGAGGGAGGGGAGAGGGGGAAGGGAGATAGGGGGAGATAGAAAAGAGAGAGGGGGGAAGAGGGGGGGAGGGGAGAGAGAGAGGGGGGAGAAAGAGGGGAGGAGAGAGAGGGAGAGAGAGGGGGGGAGAGAGGGGGGAGAAAGAGGGGAGGAGAGAGAGAGGAGGGGGAGAGAGAGAGAGGGGGGTGGGGTGACAGAAATAGAGAGAGAGGGGGGTGAAAGAGAGAGAGGGAGGTGACAAAGAAAGAGAGAGAGGAGTGACAGAGAAAGAGAGAGGGGGTGAAAGAGAGGGAGGGAGAGAGAGAGAGGGGGAAGGGGAGGGAGAGAGAGAGAGAGGGGAGGGGGAGCGGGAGAGAGAGAAAAAGAGAGCGAGGGTGACAGAGAGATAGAGGGGGTGACAGAGAGAGATAGAGGGGGTGACAGAGAGAGAGAGAGGGGGGGGTGACAGAGAGGGAGAGGGGAGTGACAGAGAGAGATTGGGGGTGACATAGAGGGAGAGATAGAGGGTGGAGTGAGAGGGGAGAGAGAGAGGGAGGGGAGAGGAGAGAGGGGAAGGGAGATAGGGGGAGAGAGAGAAGAGAGAGGGGAAAGAGAGGGGGGAGAGAGAGGGGGAGGGGAGAAAGAGAGTGGGGAGAGAGAGGGGGGAGGAAGAGGAGAGAGAGCGGGGGGGGGAAGAGAGAGGAGGGGGAGAGAGAGATGGGTGGGGTGACAGAGATAGAGAGAGAGAGGGTGACAGAGAGAGAGAGAGAGAGAGAGGGGGGGTGACAGAGAGATAGAGGGGGGTGACAGAGAGAGAGAGAGGGGGTGACAGAGAGAGAGAGAGGGGGTGACAGAGAGAGAGGGGAGTAAAAGAGAGAGAGAGGGGTGACAGAGAGGGAGAGGGGGTGACAAAAAGAGAGAGAGAGAGAGAGAGAGAGAGAGAGAGGGAGGTGACAGAGAGGGAGAGAGAGAGAGAGAAGGGGGTGACAGAGAAAGAGAGAGAGGTGACAGAGAAAGAGAGAGCTAGAGGGAGAGGGGTGACAAAGAAAGAGAAAGAGGGGTGACAGAGAGAAAGAGGGGTGACAGAGAGAAAGAGGGGTGACAGAGAGAAAGAGGGGTGACAGAGAGAGGGTGAGAGAGAGAGAGGGTAACAAAGAAAGAGAGAGGGGGTGACAGAGACAGAGAGGGAGTGAGAGAGAGAGAGGGGGTGAGAGAGAGAGAGAGGGGGTGAGAGAGAGAGAGAAAGAGAGGGGGTGACAGATAGAGGGGGTGACAGACAGAGAGGGGGTTGACAGAGAGAGAAAGGGGGTGACGGAGAGTGAGAGGAGAGAGAGAGAGAGGGGGTGATGGAGATAGAGAGGGGGTGATGGAGAGAGAGAGGGGGTGACAGAGAGAGAGAGGGGGAGTTGACAGAGAGAGAGAGAGAGAGAGAGAGAGAGGTGACGAAGAGAGACAGGGGGGTGACGAGAGAGACAGGGGGGTGACCGAGAGAGAGGGGGGGCAGAGAGAGAGGGGTGACAGAGAGAGAGAGGCTGACAGAGAGAGAGAGAGAGGGGGTGACAGAGGGAGAGAGGGGGGTGACAGAGAGAGAGGGGTGACAGAGAGAGAGAGAGGGGTGACAGAGAGAGAGGGGTGACAGAGAGAGAGGGGTGACAGAGAGAGGGGTGACAGAGAGAGGGGTGACAGAGAGAGGGGTGACAGAGAGAGGGGGTGACAGAGAGAGAGGGGGTGACAGAGAGAGAGAGAGAAAGGGGGGTGACAGAGAGAGAAAGGGGGTGACAAAGAGAGAGAGGGGGGTGACAGAGAGAGAGAGGGGGTGACAAAGAGAGAGGGGGGACAGAGAGAGAGGGGGGTGACAGACAGAGGGAGAGAGGGGGGTGACAGAGAGAGAGGGGGGGCAGAGAGAGAGGGGTGACAGAGAGAGAGAGAGGGGGTGATAGAGAGAGGGTGACAGAGAGAGAGAGAGAGAGAGAGAGAGGGGGTGACAGACAGAGGGAGAGAGGGGGTGACGAGAGAGACAGACAGGGTGACAAAAGAGCCAGAGGGGGTGACAGAGAAAGAGAGAGGGGGTGAAAGAGAGAGAGGGGGTGAAAGAGAGAGAGAGGGGTGACAGAGAGAGAGAGGGGTGACAGAGAGAGGGTGACAGAGAGAGAGAGTGACAGAGAGAGAGAGTGACAGAGAGAGAGGGGAGACAGAGAGAGAGAGGGGGGTGACAGACAGAGGGAGAGAGGGGGTGACAGAGAGAGAGAGAGGGGGTGACAGACAGAGGGAGAGGGGGGGTGACGAGAGAGACAGAGAGGGTGACAGAGAAAGAGAGAGGGGGTGAAAGAGAGAGAGAGGGGGTGCAGAGAGAGAGGGATGACAGAGAGAGAGAGGGGGTGACAGAGAGAGAGAGAGAGAGAGAGGGGGTGACAGAGGGAGAGAGGGGGGGTGACAGAAAGAGGGAGAGGGGGTGACGAGAGAGACAGAGAGGATGACGAGAGACAGAGAGGGTGACGAGAGACAGAGAGGGTGACAGAGAAAGAGAGAGGGGGTGATGGAGAGAGAGAGAGAGAGGGGGAGTTGACAGAGAGAGCAGAGAGACAGAGAGAGCAGAGAGAGAGAGGGGGTGACGAAGAGAGAGAGAGGGGGTGACGAAGAGAGAGAGAGGGGGTGACGAGAGAGACAGAGAGGGTGACGAGAGAGACAGAGAGGGTGACGAGAGAGACAGAGAGGGTGACGAGAGAGACAGGGGGGTGACGAGAGAGACAAGGGGGGTGACAGAGAGAGAGGGGGTTGACAGAGAGAGAGGGGGGTGAAAGAGAGAGAGGGGGGGTGACAGAGGGGGTGACAGAGGGAGAGAGGGGGTGACAGAGAGAGAGCGGTGACAGAGAGAGAGAGAGAGTGAGAGGGGTGACAGAGAGAGAGGGGTGACAGAGAGAGGGGGTGACGGAGAGAGAGAGGGGGTGACGGAGAGAGAGAGAGAGAGAGAAAGGGGGGGTGACAGAGAGAGAAAGAGGGGGTGACAAAGAGAGAGAGGGGGGGACAGAGAGAGAGAGAGGGGTGACAGAGAGAGAGGGGGGGTGACAGAGAGAGAGAGAGAGGTGGGTGACAGAGAGAGAGAGGGGGGGTGAAAGAGAGAGAGGGGGTGACAGAGAGAGAGAGGGGGGGCAGAGAGAGAGGGATGACAGAGAGAGAGAGGGGGTGACAGAGGGAGAGAGGGGGGGTGACAGACAGAGGGAGAGGGGGTGACGAGAGAGACAGAGAGGGTGGCGAGAGAGACAGAGAGGGTGACGAGAGAGACAGAGAGGGTGACAGAGAAAGAGAGAGGGGTGACAGAGAGAGGGGGGACAGAGAGAGAGAGAGGGGTGACAGAGAGCGAGGGGGGGGGTGACAGAGAGAGAGAGGGGGTGACAGAGAGAGAGAGACAGAGGGGGGAGAAAGAGAGAGGAGGGGAGAGAGAGAGGGGTGGGGTGACAGAGATAGAGAGAGAGGGGGTGAAAGAGAGAGAGAGAGGTGACAAAGAAAGAGAGAGAGGGGTGACAGAGAGAGGGGGGTGACAGAGAGAGAGAGAGGGAGGGGGAGGGAGAGAGAGAGAGAGAGAGAAAGGGGGGGTGACAGAGAGAGAAAGAGGGGGTGACAAAGAGAGAGAGGGGGGACAGAGAGAGAGGGTGACAGAGAGAGACAGAGGGGGTGACACAGAGAGAGAGGGGGTGACAGAGAGAGAGGGGGGACAGAGAGAGAGGGGGTGACAGACAGAGGGAGAGAGGGGGTGACGAGAGAGACAGAGAGGGTGACAAAAGAGCCAGAGGGGGTGAAAGAGAGAGGGGGTGACAGAGAGAAAGAGGGGGGGCAGAGAGAGAGGGATGACAGAGAGAGAGAGGGGGTGACAGACAGAGGGAGAGGGGGTGACGAGAGAGACAGAGAGGATGACGAGAGAGACAGAGAGGGTGACGAGAGAGACAGAGAGGGTGACAGAGAGAGCGGGGCTGACAGAGAGAGAGAGAGGGGGACAGAGAGAGAGAGGGGTGACAGAGAGAGAGAGGGGTGACAGAGATCGGGGGGGGTGACAGAGAGAGAGAGGGGGTGACAGAGAGAGAGAGAGACGGGGGGGAGAAAGAGAGAGGAGGGGGAGAGAGAGAGGGGTGGGGTGACAGAGAGAGAGAGAGGTGACAAAGAAAGAGAGAAAGGGGTGACAAAGAAAGAGAGAGAGGGGTGACAGAGAGAGGGGGGTGACAGAGAGAGAGAGGGAGGGGGAGAGAGAGAGAGCGAGAGAGAGATAGAGAGAGAGGTGACAGAGAGAGAGAGAGATAGAGAGGGGGAGCGGGAGAGAGAGAAAAAGAGAGAGAGGGTGACAGAGAGAGAGAGAGAGGGGGTGACAGAGAGATAGAGGGGGTGACAGAGAGAGAGAGAGGGGGTGACAGAGAGAGAGAGGGGAGTGACAGAGAGAGATTGGGGTGACAGAGAGGGAGAGGGGGTGACAAAGAGAGAGAGAGAGAGAGAGAGGGAGGTGACAGAGAGGGAGGAGAGAGAGAGAAGGGGGTGACAGAGAAAGAGAGAGAGGTGACAGAGAAAGAGAGAGCTAGAGGGAGAGGGGTGACAAAGAAAGAGAGAGAGGGGTGACAGAGAGAGAGAGAGAGAGGGATGACAGAGAGGTGAGGGGTGACAGAAAGAAAGAGGGGTGACAGAGAGAAGGTGAGAGAGGGTAACAAAGAAAGAGAGAGGGGGTGAAAGTGACAGAGAGGGAGTGAGAGAGAGAGGGGGAGAGAGAGAGAGAGAGAGAGAGAGGGGGTGACAGATAGAGGGGGTGACAGACAGAGAGGGGGTTGACAGAGAGAGAAAGGGGGTGACGGAGAGAGAGAGAGAGAGAGGGGGGGTGATGGAGATAGAGAGGGGGTGATGGAGAGAGAGGGAGTGACGGAGAGAGAGAGAGAGGGGGTGATGGAGAGAGAGAGAGGGGGAGTTGACAGAGAGAGAGAGAGAGGTGACGAAGAGAGAGAGGGGGTGATGAGAGAGACAGAGATGGTGAAGAGAGAGACAGAGAGGGTGATGAGAGAGACAGGGGGGTGACAGAGAGAGAGGGGGTTGACAGAGAGAAAGGGGGTTGAAAGAGAGAGAGGGGGGTGACAGAGGGGGGCAACAGAGGGAGGCAGAGAGAGAGAGAGGGGGGTGACAGAGAGAGAGAGGGGTGACAGAGAGAGAGAGGGGGTGACAGAGAGAGAGAGGGGGGTGACAGAGAGAGAGAGGGGGGTGACAGAGAGAGAGAGAGTGAGAGGGATGACAGAGAGAGAGAGAGGGGGTGAGAGAGAGGGGGGGTGACAGAGAGAGAGAGAGAGAGAGAGAGAGAGAGAGAGAGGGTGACAGAGAGAGAGAGGGGGGGGTGACAGACAGAGGGAGAGAGGGGGTGACAGAGAGAGAGAGAGAGGGGTGACGAGAGAGACAGACAGGGTGACAAAAGAGCCAGAGGGGGTGACAGAGAGAGAGGGGTGACAGAGAGAGGGGGGACAGAGAGAGAGGGGTGACAGAGAGAGAGAGGGGGTGACAGAGAGAGAGAGAGAGAGAGAGAGAGAGAGAGAGAGGGGGGTGACAGAGGGAGAGAGGGGGGTGACAGACAGAGAGAGAGGGGGTGACAAGAGAGACAGAGAGGATGACGAGAGAGACAGAGAGGGTGACGAGAGAGACAGAGAGAGTGACAGAGAAAGAGAGAGGGGGTGACAGAGAGAGAGGGGGGTGACAGAGAGAGAGGGGGGGGGGTGACAGAGAGAGAGAGGGGGGACAAAGAGAGAGAGAGGGGTGACAGAGAGAGAGAGGGGTGACAGAGAGAGAGAGAAGGGTGACAGAGAGCAAGGGGGGGTGACAGAGAGAGAGAGGGGTTGACAGAGAGAGAGAGACAGGGGGGGGGAGAAAGAGAGGGGTGGGGTGACAGAGAGAGAGAGAGAGAGAGGGGGGTGAAAGAGAGAGAGAGGTGACAAAGAAAGAGAGAAAGGGGCAACATAGAAAGAGAAGGAGGGGTGACAGAGAGAGGGGGGTGACAGAGAGAGAGAGGGAGGGGGAGAGAGAGAGAGAGAGAGAGAAAGAGAGAGAGGCGAGAGAGAGAGAGAGAGAGGGGGGAGCGGGAGAGAGAGAAAAAGAGAGAGAGGGTGACAGAGAGAGAGAGAGAGAGAGAGAGGGGGTGACAGAGAGATAGAGGGGGTGACAGAGAGAGAGAGAGAGAGAGAGGGGGTGACAGAGAGAGAGAGAGAGAGAGGGGAGTGACAGAGAGAGATTGGGGTGACAGAGAGGGAGAGGGGGTGACAAAGAGAGAGAGAGAGGGAGGTGACAGAGAGGGAGGGAGGGAGAGAGAGAGAGAGAAGGGGGTGACAGAGAAAGAGAGAGCTAGAGGGAGAGGGGTGACAAAGAAAGAGAGAGAGGGGTGACAGAGAGAGAGAGAGGGATGACAGAGAGGTGAGGGGTGACAGAAAGAAAGAGGGGTGACAGAGAGAGGGTGAGAGAGAGAGAGAGAGTGTAACAAAGAAAGAGAGAGGGGGTGACAGAGAGGGAGTGAGAGAGAGAGGGGGTGACAGAGAGAGAGTGAGAGAGAGGGGGGTGACAGATAGAGGGGGGTGACTGACAGAGAGGGGGTTGACAGAGAGAGAAAGGGGGTGACGGAGAGAGAGAGAGAGAGAGAGAGAGGGGGGTGACGGAGAGAGAGAGAGGGGGTGACGGAGAGAGAGAGAGGGGGTGACGGAGAGAGAGAGAGGGGGTGATGGAGAGAGAGAGGGGAGTTGACAGAGAGAGAGAGAGGTGACGAAGAGAGAGAGGGGGTGACGAAGAGAGAGAGGGGGTGACGAGAGAGACAGAGAGGGTGACGAGAGAGACAGAGAGGGTGACGAGAGAGACAGGGGGGTGACGAGAGAGACAGGGGGGTGACAGAGAGAGAGGGGGTTGACAGAGAGAGAGGGGGTTGACAGAGAGAGAGAGGGGGGTGAAAGAGAGAGAGGGGGGGTGACAAAGGGGGGTGACAGACAGAGGGAGAGAGGGGGTGACAGAGGGAGAGAGGGGGTGACAGAGAGAGACAGAGGGGGTGACAGAGAGAGAGGGGTGACAGAGAGAGAGGGATGACAGAGAGAGAGAGAGGGGTGACAGAGAAAGAGGGGTGACAGAGAGAGGGGGGTGACGGAGAGAGAAAGGGGGTGACGGAGAGAGAGAGAAAGGGGGGGTTGACAGAGAGAGAAAGAGGGGGTGACAAAGAGAGAGGGGGGCAGAGAGAGAGAGAGGGGTGACAGAGAGAGAGAGGGGGTGACAGAGAGAGAGGGGATGACAGAGAGAGAGGGGGGACAGAGAGAGAGGGGGTGACAGAGAGAGAGGGGGTGACAGACAGAGGGAGAGAGGGGGGTGACAGAGAGAGAGAGAGAGAGAGAGGAGGGGCCGAGAGAGAGAGAGGGATGACAGAGAGAGAGAGAGAGGGGGTGAGAGAGAGGGGGTGACAGAGAGAGAGAGGGAGTGACAGAGAGAGAGAGGGGGGGGTGACAGACAGAGAGAGAGAGGGGGTGACAGAGAGAGAGAGAGAGAGGGGGTGACAGACAGAGGGAGAAGGGGGGTGACACAGAGAGAGAGGGGGTGACGAGAGAGACAGAGAGGGTGACAAAAGAACCAGAGGGGGTGACAGAGAAAGAGAGAGGGGTGACAGAGAGAGAGGGGTGACAGAGAGAGAGGGGGGACAGAGAGAGAGGGGTGACAGAGAGAGAGAGAGAGAGAGAGAGAGAGAGAGGGGGTGACAGAGGGAGAGAGGGGGTGACAGACAGAGGGAGAGGGGGTGACGAGAGAGACAGAGAGGGTGACGAGAGAGACAGAGAGGGTGACGAGAGAGACAGAGAGGGTGACAGAGAAAGAGAGAGGGGGTGACAGAGAGAGAGGGGTGACAGAGAGAGAGAGGGGGTGACAGAGAGAGAGAGGGGGTTGACAGAGAGAGAGAGGGGGTGACAGAGAGAGAGGGGTTGACAGAGAGAGATAGGGGTGACAAAGAAAGAGAGGGAGGGGTGACAGAGCAAGAGAGAGGGGTGACAGAGTGAGGGGGTGACCGAGAGAGAGAGGGAGGGGGAGGGAGAGAGAGAGAGAGAGAGAGAAAGAGAGAGAGGTGACAGAGAGAGAGAGAGATAGAGAGGGGGAACGGGGGAGAGAGAAAAAGAGAGAGAGGGTGACAGAGAGAGAGAGGGGGGTGACAGAGAGAGAGAGAGAGAGTGTGAGGGGGTGACAGAGAGAGAGAGAGAGGGGGTGACAGAGAGAGAGAGGGGAGTGACAGAGAGAGATTGGGGTGACAGAGAGGGAGAGGGGGTGACAAAGAGAGAGAGAGAGAGAGAGAGAGGGGGTGACAGAGAGACAGAGGGATGTGACAGAGAGGGAGAGAGAGAGAGAGAGGGGGGGTTGACAGAGAAAGAGAGAGAGGTGACAGAGAAAGAGAGAGCTAGAGGGAGAGGGGTGACAGAGAGAGGGAGAGGGATGACAGAGAGGTGAGGGGTGACAGAAAGAAAGAGGGGTGACAGAGAGAGGGTGAGAGAGAGAGAGAGAGAGAGAGAGAGAGAGAGAGGGTAACAAAGAAAGAGAGAGGGGGTGACAGAGACAGAGAGGGAGTGAGAGAGAGAGGGGGTGACAGAGAGATTGAGAGAGAGAGAGAGAGAGAGAGAGAGAGAGAGAGAGAGTGAGAGAGAGGGGGGGTGAGAGAGAGAGGGGGGTGACAGATAGAGGGGGTGACAGACAGAGAGTGGGTTGACAGAGAGAGAAAGGGGGTGACGGAGAGAGAGAGGGGGGGTGATGGAGATAGAGAGGGGGTGACGGAGAGAGAGAGGGGGGGTGATGGAGAGAGAGAGGGGGGGTGACGGAGAGAGAGAGGGGGAGTTGACAGAGAGAGAGGTGACGAAGAGAGAGAGGGGGTGACGAGAGAGACAGAGAGGGTGACGAGAGAGACAGGGGGGTGACGAGAGAGACAGGGGGTTGACAGAGAGAGAGGGGGTTGACAGAAAGAGAGGGAGAGAGAGAGAGGGGGGTGAAAGAGAGAGAGGGGGGGTGACAGAGGGGGGTGACAGACAGAGGGAGAGAGGGGGTGACAGAGAGAGACAGAGGGGGTGACAGAGAGAGAGAGAGGGGTGACAGAGAAAGAGGGGTGACTGAGAAAGAGGGGTGACAGAGAGAGGGGGTGACAGAGAGAGAGAGGGGGTGGCAGAGAGAGAGAGAAAGGGGGGGTGACAGAGAGAGAAAGAGGGGGTGACAAAGAGAGAGAGGGGGGCAGAGAGAGAAAGGGGGTGACAGAGAGAGAGAGAGAGGCTGACAGAGAGAGTGAGGGGGTTTACAGAGAGAGTGGGGTGACAGAGAGAGAGGGGGGACAGAGAGAGATGGGGGTGACAGAGGGAGAGAGAGGGGTGACAGAGAGAGAGAGAGAGAGAGAGAGAGAGAGAGGGGCAGAGAGAGAGAGGGATGACAGAGAGAGAGAGAGAGGGGGTGAGAGAGAGAGAGAGGGGGGTGACAGAGAGAGAGGGGGTGACAGACAGAGGGAGAGGGAGAGAGAGGGGGTGACAGACAGAGGGAGAGAGAGGGGGTGACAGAGAGAGAGAGAGAGGGGGTGACGAGAGAGACAGAGAGGGTGACAAAAGAGCCAGAGGGGGTGACAGAGAAAGAGAGAGGGGTGACAGAGAGAGAGAGGGGGTGACAGAGAGAGAGAGAGGGGACAGAGAGAGAGGGGTGACAGAGAGAGAGAGAGGGAGAGGAGGTGACATAGGGAGAGAGGGGGTGACAGACAGAGGGAGAGGGGGTGACAAGAGAGACAGAGAGGATGATGAGAGAGACAGAGAGGGTGACGAGAGAGACAGAGAGGGTGACAGAGAAAGAGAGAGGGGGTGACAGAGAGAGAGAGAGGGGGGACAGAGAGAGGGGGGACAGAGAGAGGGGGGACAGAGAGCGAGGGGGGTGACAGAGAGAGGGAGAGGGGGTTACAGAGAGAGAGAGAGACAGGAGGTGACAGACAGAGGGAGAGAGGGGGGTGACAGACAGAGGGAGAGGGGGTTGACAGAGAGAGAGGGGGTGACAGAGAGAGAGAGGGGGTGACAGAGAGAGATAGGGGTGACAGAGAGAGACAGAGGGGGTGACAGAGAGAGAGGGGGGATCCCCCAGTCAGCCTGTCTGGTCCTTCGGTCCTTGGAGTAAAGAGGAGGTTGAGGGGTGGCAGAGAGAGGGGGGTGACAGAGAGAGAGAGAGAGGGAGGGGGAGGGAGAGAGAGAGAGAGAAAGAGAGAGAGGTGACAGAGAGAGAGAGAGAGAGGGGGGGAGCGGGAGAGAGAGAAAAAGAGAGAGAGGGTGACAGAGAGAGAGAGGGGGTGACAGAGAGATAGAGGGGGGTGACAGAGAGAGAGAGAGGGGGTGACAGAGAGAGAGAGGGGAGTGACAGAGAGAGATTGGGGTGACAGAGAGGGAGAGGGGGTGACAGAGAGAGAGAGGGGGGGGGGTTGACAGAGAGACAGAGGGATGTGACAGAGAGGGAGAGAGAGAGAGAGAGAAGGGGGTGACAGAGAAAGAGAGAGAGGTGACAGAGAAAGAGAGAGCTAGAGGGAGAGGGGTGACAGAGAGAGAGAGAGGGATGACAGAGAGGTGAGGGGTGACAGAAAGAAAGAGGGGTGACAGAGAGAGGGTAACAAAGAAAGAGAGAGGGGGTGACAGAGACAGAGAGGGAGTGAGAGAGAGAGGGGATGACAGAGAGAGAGAGACAGGGGGTGACAGACAGAGGGAGAGAGGGGGTGACAGACAGAGGGAGAGGGGGTTGACAGAGAGAGAGGGGGTGACAGAGAGAGAGACAGAGGGGGTGACGGAGAGAGAGAGGGGGAGTTGACAGAGAGAGAGGTGACGAAGAGAGAGAGAGAGGGGGTGACGAGAGAGACAGAGAGGGTGAAGAGAGAGACAGAGAGGGTGACGAGAGAGACAGGGGGGTGACGAGAGAGACAGGGGGGTGACAGAGAGAGAGGGGGTTGACAGAGAGAGAGGGGGTTGACAGAGAGAGAGAGAGAGGGGGGTGAAAGAGAGAGAGGGGGGGTGACAGAGGGGGTGACAGACAGAGGGAGAGAGGGGGTGACAGAGGGAGAGAGGGGGTGACAGAGAGAGACAGAGGGGGTGACAGAGAGAGAGGGGTGACAGAGAAAGAGGGGTGACAGAGAGAGGGGGGTGACAGAGAGAGAGAGAGGGGGTGAGGGAGAGAGAGAGAGAGAAAGGGGGGTGACAGAGAGAGAAAGAGGGGGTGACAAAGAGAGAGAGAGGGGGGCAGAGAGAGAGAGAGGGGTGACAGAGAGAGAGGGTGACAGAGAGAGAGGGTGACAGAGAGAGAGGGGGGGTGACAGAGAGAGAGAGGGGGGTGACAGAGAGAGAGGGGGGGCAGAAAGAGAGGGGGGTGACAGACAGAGGGAGAGAGGGGGGTGACAGAGAGAGAGAGAGAGAGAGGGGGCAGAGAGAGAGAGGGATGACAGAGAGAGAGAGGGGGGGGTGAGAGAGAGAGAGGGGGGTGAGAGAGAGAGGGGGGTGACAGAGAGAGTGAGAGAGAGGGGGTGACAGAGAGAGAGAGAGAGAGGGGGGGTGACAGACAGAGGGAGAGAGGGGTTGACACAGAGAGAGAGAGAGGGGGTGACGAGAGAGAGAGAGAGAGAGAGAGAGAGAGAGAGAGAGAGAGAGAGAGAGAGGGTGACAAAAGAGCCAGAGGGGGTGACAGAGAAAGAGAGAGGGGTGACAGAGAGAGAGGTGGTGACAGAGAGAGAGAGAGAGAGAGAGAGGGGGGGGGGACAGAGAGAGAGGGGGTGACAGAGAGAGAGAGAGAGAGAGAGAGAGTGGGTGACAGAGGGAGAGAGGGGGGATGACAGACAGAGGGAGAGGGGGTGACGAGAGAGACAGAGAGGATGACGAGAGAGACAGAGAGGATGACGAGAGAGACAGAGAGGATGACAGAGAAAGAGAGAGGGGGTGACAGAGAGAGAGAGGGGGGACAGAGAGAGAGAGGGGTGACAGAGAGCGAGGGGGGTGACAGAGAGCGAGGGGGGTGACAGAGAGAGAGAGAGACAGGGGGTGACAGACAGAGGGAGAGAGGGGGTGACAGACAGAGGGAGAGGGGGTTGACAGAGAGAGAGGGGGTGACAGAGAGAGAGAGAGAGAGGGGGTGACAGAGAGAGAGGGGGGGTGACAGAGAGAGATAGGGGTGACAGAGAGAGATAGGGGTGACAGAGAGAGACAGAGGGGGTGACAGAGAGAGAGAGGGGGGATCCCCCAGTCAGCCTGTCTGGTCCTTCGGTCCTTGGAGTAAAGAGGAGGTTGAGGGAGTCTAACCATGATGAGCGGCGGTATGAGCTCCTCTGACAGCCCCAGTGCAGTCACCGATTTATGATGTTACGGTCATGTGAACGCTGGCTGGCCGCATGTGTGAGCAGAGACGGAGCTCCGGAGAGTCAGTCACTACCGCCGCCTGGAGTGGACACAGAGCTCCGGGATTGGAGCCACACGCTGCCCGGGGAGCAGGCTGAGCGGAGGGTGCAAAAATCACTGCTAACACTGCCAATTTTTTTGCGCCCCCGGCCTGCGCCCCTGGCGGGCACCAATCTTGCCAACCCCTTGGTACGCCCTTGTGGCAAATCCATAAAAACGCAACACATTTTTCTACTACTACTACTACTTCTACTATCTACTACATGCAAAACACAATCGGTTGCAGAAAAAAAAGTCTATGATCCTTTCCAAAAATGCATTGGCTGAACAACTTGTATCAACCATGGAAACCATGGACTGTAGTGCATTTCTGCAAACTGCAAAATGCACTAAAAAAACACATAGGTATGAACCTATGACTTAGGCCCCTTTCACACTTCCGTTCCGCCTGATGGACTCCGTTTTTGTCAGCGGGGATTGATCCGCCGATCCCCGCTGAGCAGGCAGATGGCAGCTCTGTCTCCGCTCTGTGTGGGGAGACGGAGCTGTCAGATCCTCGCTGTCCTCTATGGGGGAATCGGATGATAACGGACCGTCTGTCCGTTCTCCATCTTAGAGACTGAAAGAAGGAACCAGATATCAGAGCACATGTTGCAGTAAAACTTGCATTTGCTAAACACATCATCGCTGATCTACCAACAATGATGTAGTAAAAGGGCTTGCCTGATTGGATACAGATTGATTAGATAGTAGTGTTTCTGTTTATATCTTCCGCATACATTATATGAGAGGAGTGTCTGCAGCACAGGGCAGAGATCTGGATGAAGCTTACTGTTTTGTCTAACGCTGTGGCTGCCTAATCCATGAGAGTGGATAGGCATTGATTTTTGGTGAGTTTGAATTTTAGACATCTGTCCCGGCACTGAAGGTGGTGGCAAGCAAGGGTGGTCCTTTAATTTACACCATTTATCCTGCATGTCTGCACTTTGGACTCCTCATGAATGCACCTTAATATGCTCTATGTACTTTATTAATGGACTTTTATGGATGTTAATGTATGTGATTTTATTCATTTATCTCATATTTATGCATCTTATCAGTATTTTGAGTAATCACATTGTATTGGCAGTGTGATTCAGTGGGAGGTCATCACCATCCCTGCACTATTAAATTCCAGGTAAAGAGCCAGTTCTTTTTTGGTGAATTTTATTTTATACTCATTTAAGTAGCAGCAACATATTTATATACCATCTTTACTCAAGGGGACCTTGTTTCCTGTATATCCTGAAGCGCAGTGGATCACAATATTAACTATTTATTTAGTTTTCATCTAGTGATATTTTACACACACAGCCATTATTGTCTAAACCGCTGGCAACAAAAGGGAGTACACCCCTGAGTGAAAATGTCCAAATTGGGCCCAAAGTGTCAATATTTTGTGTGGCCACCATTATTTTCCAGCACTGCCTTAAACCTCTTGGGCATGGAGTTCACCAGAGCTTCACAGGTTGCCACTGGAGTCCTCTTCCACTCCTCCATGACGACATCACGTAGCTGGTGGATGTTCGAGACCTTGCGCTTCTCCACCTTCCATTTTGAGGATTCCCCACAGATGCTCAATAGGGTTTAGATCTGGAGACATGCTTGGCCAGTCCATCACCTTTACAATCATCTTCTTTAGCAAGGCAGTGGTCATCTTGGAGGTGTGTTTGGGGTCGTTAGGTTGGAATACTGCCCTGCGGCCCATGACACTCCAACCACCATGCTTGATTGTAGGCAAGACTACTTGTCTTTGTACTCCTCACGTGGTTGCTGCCACACACGCTTGACACCATCTGAACCAAATAAGTTTATCTTGGTCTCATTAGACCACAGGACATGGTTCCAGTAATCCATGTCCTTAATCTGCTTGTCTTCAGCAAACTGTTTGCAGCTTTTCTTGTGCATCATCTTTAGAAGAGGCTTCCTTCTGGGACAACAGCCATGCAGACCAATTTGATGCAGTGTGCCGCATATGGTCTGAGCACTGACAGGCTAACCCCCACCCCTTCAACCTCTGCAGCAATGCTGACAGCACTCATACGTCTATTACCCAAAGACAACCTCTGGATATAGCGCTGAGCACATGCACTTGACTTCTTTGGTCGACCATGGTGAGGCTTGTTCTGAGTGGAACCTATCCTGTTAAACCAGTTAGGTCTTGGGCACTTTGGGCACTGTACTGCAGTTCAGTTTCAGGGTCTTTGCAATGTTCTTATAGCCTAGGCCATCTTTATGTAGAGCAACAATTATTTTTTTTTCAGATCCTCAGAGAGTTCTTTGCCATGAGGTGCCATATTGAAATTCCAGTGACCATTATGAGAGAGTGAGAGCAATAACAACAAATTTAACACACCTCCTCCCCATTCACACCCGAGACCTTGTAACACTAACGAGTCACATGACATCGGGGAGGGAAAATGTCTAATTGGACCCAATTTGGACATGTTCACTCACTTTTGTTGCCAGCGCTTTAGACATTAATGGCTGTGTGTTGAGGGGACAGCAAATTTACACTGTTATACAAGCTGTAGACTCACTACTTTACATTGTAGCAAAGTGTCATTTCTTCAGTGTTGTCACATGAAAAGACATAATAAAATATTTACAAAAATGTGAGAGGTGTACTCACTTTTGTGAGATACTTTATCTTTATGCCTAATGAACTGACCTATTTGTAGTGGAAACTGCCAATAACTGGTTATAATAGTGGTATATTTGCTGGTGTATGTTGTTCTATACCTATATGATAGATACTAAACACACCTATCTCAAATTAAGGTGGAATTAGCTCAATTAAACAGCTATGTTATGTGTTAAATGACAAAGATGTATTTATTATTGTTAGCTTGGCTGCATTTTGTCTTCCTGATGAAGCAACCTGTGAAACACGTCAAAGTCACAGCAAGCAACTCATCACCCAGTCAAAGCAGGGATGATAAACATATTACCCAATATTATTATTTGTTAATGTTCCTATCAGTCGTTTCATTGTTTATATGCATTTTAACCTTTGAATAATAAACATTTGATATATTTTAGTAGTATTATTAAAGTCCTCACTTTAGTAGTTAGGAGTATTTGTTATGACACCAGCCATTTGATGGCTTGACAGTTTAGTTGAGTCAAAAGCAAATTTGACAGTTAATATTAACGGCATGCTTTAAATGTAACGCTTATGGTAAATCAGGGGTCTCCAAACTGTGGCCCGAGAGCCAGATGCGGCCCTTTGCTTGCCTTTATCTGGCCCTCGGGGCATTATTCCTCCCACTGACATCTACTGTGGGGCATTATTTCTTCCACTGATACCAATGATGGTGTACTATTCCTCCCAATAAAACCAATGATGTGGTGCTACTCCTCCTCTTGCTGACCACCAACCCTGCGACCATGTTTATTCTCACTGATGCTGGATATCTTCTACCCCCACTGGCCATAATGCGGCCCCCCAAAAGTCTGAAGGACAGTAAACTGGCCCTTTGTTTGAAAAGTTTGGAGACCCCTGTGGTAAATCATTAAATTGATGGGTTTAGTTCTGGTTTAAAATTTGGTGTTGGACAGATTGCTATACATTTCTAATTTTTGCAGATTGCTTTTTACCTAATTAAAAAAAAACACTGCCCTGTCATGCTTTCCTACAACTGATAACAAGATCAGTCTGTGGAGCAGCAGCAGAAGAATTCACAATGTGCTGACAAATGATTCTCAGCAATAGAAACAATCAGATCATTTAGACCAACAAGGAACTGCTGGCAGTTCTGACATCCGGAGCAGTCCATAACAGCTGTATTCATGGACTCTTGTCACTATATTAAAATCACACAACAGCTAGCTGTGTATGGGATGCAGCTCTTAATTGGAAGGAGAAAGTCTGAAAAAAGATCAGGGTGGCAAATAGTAATTATTATTTGAAACTGTGGAATACGGCAATATGTATCCTAACCCCATTGCCATTATCATTACCATTCAGGACTCGGACGTAACTTTTTACAAGGACATTATTTAGACAGACAAAAGTAAAATGGCGAAGCTATCAGCGCTGCTCTAGTGACCAAATAAATATATATATATGTAAACGTCAAATCTTCAATGTGCATTAACAATACATTACTATATAATAATACATAAGAAATAAATTAAAGTGCTATATCACTGAACTGAATTGCAAATACATGAAACAACTGAAAAAAGTATTTTGGATTTGGTCAGATAAAGTCCTTATGCATAAAGTGCTTGTGCTCGTAAACAGTTGAAAATAGATGATCCTTATAAAAGTGTTCATGCTTAAATACTTAATAGAGCACCCCACTCCATGCTCCCCTCTTGTGTCCCCACTCACCAAACAATGGGGAGATCAAACGTATATTTAGGGACTTTACTTTACCACTTAGTGGATGCTGGAACAAGAATTTCTCACAGGTTCTCCCAGTGGACTCAGACAGTGGCGAATGGCTTTATCTCCTGTGATTCCTGGACTCTTCGGTACCCAAATAGAATAGCCTCCATAGCATAAAACCGTTTATTAAGGATAAAAAGCAAAAGTAATACACTTATATCTGATGATAGTAATGTGCTTACTGTAGCTGTATAGTGGGAAAGCGCCATCTCAGTGTGCGGTTCACTACTATACCAGGAATGACGTTGGTGCGTTCCACAGACCAGAAATGACGTCTTGACGCTAGATTCCTGCTTGACGCGTTTCACCCCTCCTACTAGGAATCTATTTTCAGCTGTTTAAGAGCACAAGCACTTAATGCATGAGGACTTTATCTGACCAAATCCAAAATATATATATTTATTTGCCCACTAGAGCGGCGCTGATAGCTTCACCATTTTTTCAATCAAGGTTTACGTTACCTATAATCAGCAGCAGCCTATGATAGAGTATTAAGCTATTCCTAATTAGTGACATAGGAAGAGCAGCGCTGATACATCTCTCGCTACTTAGACACAAAAGTAAGTTTCAAGCACAACTATTACCATTTTGATGGAAATTAAACTTATTCGGGATCAGGCACATGGGTCTTTTCACAGGCATTTTCTATACCTGGCGTAATTACTTGTTGCATCCCTGCATTGGGGGGGGGGGGGGCACACGTGCCATGTACAGCCTGTCATACAAGTAAATGGCTGTAGGCAGCTGCACTCCTGTAAACACTGATGCTTCTTTGCATTGGCGTTTACCCACGTATGCGCCTCTAATGTATTCTCCAAACACAAAACTTTTGCGGTTGGAAAATACATAGACATGCATTTGTTAGCAAAAACTGATGCAAAGAAGCATCAGAGTATGCGAGAGTGTGGGCGTGTGCAGTCATTGTATGGCAGACTGCTCGGGGCTCGTACAACTCCCCGGGCGCTGGAAAGCCCCAGGTAATTAGGCTAAGCATAGCAAATACCTGTAAAGGCTCCATGTGCCTGAACCTTTAAACATGATAAAGGCTGAAATTAACTTTTAGATTTCATGTACAGTACAAAAGACAAGGCGGCACCAGCTACTGCAGAGAGCAATGCTCCCAACTATCCCTGATTTCGAGGGACTGTCCCTGATTTGGAACACAATCTTTCTGTCTCTCATAATTAGTCCCTCATTTTGGTCTGACCTATATAGTTGTATATAAAAATGCAGTTTTTTTTATCTTTCAAAAAGTGTTTCCCAGTGCTAAACCTTTCATCCAAATTCTAAATGGCTGCATTTGTACATTTCAAAAGCCAGTGTAAATGAATAGTAGTGGTAAAAAAAAAAAAGCACCTGTGGGTTTAACAGATTTTTTTTGTTCAATTCACTTTTAAGGGGGGCGTGACAGGGGTGTGTCCTGTGCCCACATAGCTTTGCCGATAGGTGTCCCTCATTCCCATCTCAAAAAGTTAGGAGGTATGGCAGAGAAAGAAAGCGCACGTGAATGGGTTCAAATCAGAGAAAGATTGTTTCTGTAATGTGGAAGGGGGAAGTACCAGCTAGGAATGGCTTCGCTGCATCCTAGCAACAAGGAAAGATAAGGGGATGCAAGCTTTGGGATTTTTCCAGCCAGGCTTCAGTAGGTATGTATTATGACCTACGCCTATAGCAGAGATCTCCAAACTGCAGCCCTTTGCTTGTCTGTCTTTATCTGATCCTTGGGGCACTATTCTTCCCATTGATAGACACTATTCCACCCACTGAAAACAACAAAGGGATATAATTCCTGCCACTGACATCAGCAATATGCACTATTACTTCCACTTACACCAACACTGGGGCACTATTTCTCCCACTGACACCAACACTGGGGCACAATTTCTCCCACTGACGCCAACACTGGGGCACGATTTCCTCCCACTGACGCCGACACTGGGGCACTATTTCTCAAACTGACACCAACACTGGAGCACGATTTCCTCCCACTGACGCCAACACTGGGGCACTATTTCTCAAACTGACACCAACACTGGAGCACGATTTCCTCCCACTGACGCCAACACTGGGGCACCATTTCTCCCACTGACACCAACACTGGTGCACTATTTCCTCCCACTGACACCTACACTGGGGCACTATTTCTCAAACTGACACCAACACTGGAGCACGATTTCCTCCCACTGACGCCAACACTGGGGCACTATTTCTCAAACTGACACCAACACTGGAGCACGATTTCCTCCCACTGACGCCAACACTGGGGCACTATTTCTCAAACTGACACCAACGCTGTGGCACGATTTCCTCCCACTGACGCCAACACTGGGGCACCATTTCTCCCACTGACACCAACACTGGTGCACTATTTCCTCCCACTGACACCTACACTGGGGCACTATTTCTCCCACTGACACCTACACTGGGGCACTATTTCCTCCCACTGACACCTACACTGGGGCACTATTTCTCCCACTGACACCTACACTGGGGCACTATTTCTCTCACTAATACCAACATTGGGGCACTATTTCTCCCACTGACCCCAACACTGGGGCATTATTCCTCACACTGATACCAACACTGGGGCACTATTTCCTCCCACTGATACCAACACTGGGGCACAATTTCCTCCCACTGACGCCAACACTGGGGCACTATTTCTCCCACTAACACCAACACTGGGGCACAATTTCCTGCCACTGACACCAACACTGGGGCACTATTTCTCATACTGACACCAACACTGGGGCACCATTTCCTCCCACTGACCTCATCACTGTGGCACTATTTCTTCCACTGATACCAAAACTGGGGCACAATTTCTCCCACCGACGCCATCACTGGGGCACAATTTCTCCCACTGACACAAACACTGGGGCACTATTTCCTCCCACGAATACCAACACAGCGGCACTATTTCCACCCACTGATACCAACACTGGGGCACTATTTCTCATTTTGACACCAACACTGGTGCACTATTCCTCCCACTGTCTCCAAAGATGCACTGTTTACTCCCACTCATGCCTGGACAATTTCTACTCCCAATGGTCACAGTCCACCCCCCCTCCCCCAAAGTCTGAAAGACAGTAGACTAGTCCAAGTTTAGAAAGTTAGTTAACCCCTGACCCTATAGCCAGGACATTTTACAACTTTGGTCAAACTGCATGGTTTGTTTTTATTACAGACACCCTTTACCTACATTATTTTGGCAAAAGTAAACTAACCCTTAAAAACTAAAAAATAATAGACTTTAGATATACTGGCGGTATTAGAATACTTGTCAGATTTTTATTGAAAGTCTATGTTCCACGTCAGGGACATTCAGCCTCTTTATTTGTCCTGTTTACAGTTATCACCAAAAGTGAAAGAAAATCACTAATATTGAGTGGTCAGTGGTTTGCATGCAGGAGCGAGTGTCATGGATCTCAATGTCCTAGCAATTCCTCTGCTATACTCATATAAACACAGAAACAATTTGCCATCTAAATGTGCACATGAGCCTATATGACCATGGCAGAGGGATCTCCACTGTAACCTTTCTCTGGATAGGAACTGTTCTAAAGTGGACCTGTTCTCTAAACTGTGTATAAATGAAAAAACTAAATATGTTATTTTCTCATTATAAATGAATAGAGTGCTTTCTGTATAAAAACACTCAAACACAATCGAGGTGTTTGTTCATTTTTCAGTTCCACATCTATCAAAAAGAAAAAGTTTGCAAGAGCTTCAGCTGTAAGTAGTCATTTTCTAGGTTGGGTTTAGCTCTGTCCTTTCTCTAAGTGACTTGCCCCTTAGCTGGCTTACAGAAGCAGTTCTTTAAGCTGCATGTGTATTCCTATGGCTTCTGTTAAAAAAATAAAAAAAAAATCATACAAAAAAGATCTTCAAATGCCCTATACAGCAACAAATAAAAAAATAAATATAACAAAAATGATCTTTAGATCAATATTATGGAACAGAAAGTACATTTTAATAGTAAACACAAGAAATTACCTTACATGATATTTCCATTACTTTGGAAAATATTCACTAACAGTTTTTTGTGCTAACTTTTATTATGTGTTAATGACATTATATATTTACCCTTCAAATATTTTGAGAACTTATACATTACTGAAAGTTAGCAGCTGTTAGAAAAGAGAGCAGCATATAGTTATTCCATTTACTGTGAAGTTTTACATTAGGGAAAACAGTGACATCTAGTGACAAAATATGAGAATAGCACCTGCTGATGCTTATGTATAGATATGATGTATCAGTGCTATAAAAGAAAATTAATGTTGAACTTTTAATAGACCTGTATATAAGGATTGCATTTGCATACTAAATATTGAGTTCCACCTTAAAGAGGTTTATTAATATGTAGACATTCAATGTGCTTGGAGTACTAACCAGAGACTTTTTGAATTCCATCCTGCTCCTCTGTAACTGACACACTTAAAGTGAACCTGTACCCAGATCATGCATAGCAAAGTTTTAACATATTCTGAACAAGCAGTAAATGCATTTTAAAGCTGAAAGCCAGAAATTCAGCCACTTTCTAAAACGAGCCGGCTTATTATAGATTAGGTCCAACGAGGTGCATTCCATCTTGCAAACTTATCCCTTTCATATACACTTGACAGTTTTCCTGCACAGTGGAAGTACAGCTATCTATACTCCGAACTTTCTGAAAGGAGCAATGCTGCCAGTTGCCTGCCTTCCCTTCACTTCCACTGTCCATTCACAGAAGTCATTGTATTTTGTGAATGGGTCCATGATTGGGCAAGCAGAGAGGAGGGGTGGGCAAAGCAGCTGCAGTCTACTCTGAAGCTGAAGAAGTAGTAGCTATAGCTGTACTCCCAGTGCTTAGTAATGTAATTCGGAAAGGAAAGAGATAAGTCCATGAGGTGGCTTACATTTCATCAAACTTAACCCATAGTAATTCGGCACATTTTAGAAAGTGGCTGAATTCCTGGAGTTCAGTTTTAAAACATGCCCTTGTTAATCTCTGTAGCTATAAGCGTTGTGGAAAAATTGTATGTTTATTAGTTTACAAGTCAGGCAGTGGAATAGTTTTTTTTTTTTTTATAATGGATAGCAGATCTTGCCAGCCCTATAATGTACACAACCAGCAAGGACTTCTAAACTTTTAGAAGCTGGGGAAATCCTGGAGTCTTTTTTGTGACTTCTGGATATTTTTGAAATTTAATAACTTCTTGTTAAAGGTATTCAGAGAAATTGGGGTGTCTTGTTTTAAAGCTCTTTTACTGCTAGTTAAAAATATGTAAATAGTTTATTGTCCATAGTCTGGGCACAGGTGCACTTTAAGCGACAAGTACAAAAGAAGAAAGTTGAATACTGACATTTTAATGTACCTAAATTATGCACCACATAGCCATTTTCCACCTTTAGTTCATTAATACAGAATCATTAGACTGCCGTTTGTTCAAAGGTTATATTGGTCAGTTCCAGAGTGCTGGAGGTGTCTCTGGCAGTGTAGTGTTCTTTGCTTTGTCTGGGTGACTTGTGCCTTGCAAGGCTGGGCATCATTTGGCCACACTGACTCTGAGAAGCAGGTAATGCACCTGTAGATCGAGCATCTTTATTTTCTCTTGGTCCTTCTCGCAGTCTAAAGTTAGCTTTGGTACGTTTGCTCAGATGGGCAACGCACAGAAGGAGAATAACAAGCAACAAAGTGATTGCGACACCACCAAGGGAGGCAACTAGAATTTCCATTTGTTCCGATAGGGAGTAAATCTCTGTTGGAAATAAAAGAAAAAAACAAATGGTTAGCATTACCTCAAACATGGCTGGATTGGTCAATATCCCCAAGTCTTCTGCCATTATCTACACCAAACACCCCTTTTATGACCAATGTTGGGGGAAAAATTTATTTAAGCTGTTTTTTCAGCATCAACCCATCAGGGATATCCTATTATACACTATATATGAGGGCTCAGAGGGAAGTTATCACTATAAGCAGCTCCACCAATTCTGTTTTTGAAAATGATTAGCCCCCCTTCACGCTCGCACCAGCAATGAAATCGTTCAGATTGCTGCGACTTATGTTGTGGCTACTTTGAAAAAGGCTCCCGCACTACTGTTTGACAATTTCATTGCAACTTGCAAAGACTTTTGTTGTATGAAGTAGCGAGCTGCAGTGAAGTTAGCTGTGCGGCTTTGAAATTGCGCAATTTCAAAGCCGCACTGGTGTGAACGGAGCTTACAGTCCTACAATTGTTATTGTTCATTCAGGTTTACAAACAGTTGGCTGGAATATGTTCAACATTATCAGTCATATTTTCAAGAAGTCCAGTCTTTACACACATCAGAGATCTCACACAGGGGTCAGGACAAGAATATGGCCTGACCCCTGTGTGAGATCTCTGAGTGCGGGAAATGTTTTTCACAGAAGTCCAATCTTTCCAGACATCAGATATCTCATACGGGGGAGAAGCCACTTTCCTGGCCTGAGTGAGGGAATTGTTACTCACTTAAGTCCTGTCTTCCTGTACATCAGGGATCTCCTTTTCTCAATATACACCTCCTCCTTGGGTCAGTTGATTGCCTCCCATGGCTTTAAACACCATTTCTACGTGGATGACATCCAGATCTATCTCTCTACCCCTCAGTTCACTCCATCAGTCTCCTCACACATCACCAACTTACTAACAGACACATCAGCCTGGATGTCACATCAAACTCTTCAAACTAAACCTACCCAAGCTCATGATATTTTCTCCCCCACATGCCTCTTCCCCTGATTTCCCTGTCAAAATCAACGGCTCAACTATCAACCCATCCCCCCATGCCAGATGCCAGGATCCTAGGTGTAATCCTGGACTTTGAACTATCCTTTCGGCACACATCCATTCACTGTCCACAGCTTGCTACCTCAACCTCCGAAACATCTTTAAGATACATCCCTTCCTTCCAATGACACCACAAAACTTCTAATCCACTTCCTGGTCATCTCTCACCTCGAAGTGCCACCACCACTAAAGAGAGAGAGTGACCCAAATCCCACTGCCGCTTACCATCCCACTAATAAAAGAAGGCTCAAAGGATCCACCAAACTGCTTCTCCAGAAATCCTCAGCAATTCCAGGATCAAGCCAATTAGCTGCGACTCCAAACAGATGGTACAAGGCAGACTGATCACTCATATAAACCAGAAAAAAGCAAAAAAGAAAACCATAGTGCAACACCTAATGTACCACCATTTTATTTTCTTATGCCAAATAACTGCTTACAGGTAATAAGAGTAAAAAGGGCTTATCTGCCGGAAATGTTTGACCACTGCTTCACTCAATAGTAATGTCCCACGCCACAGGTCCCGCCCCGACGCGGCGTTTCGTCCAATGTCAGACTTCGCCCCTAAGTCTGTGACGCGGGACGTCACTACTGAGTGAAGCAGCGGTCATCTCGTTGGTGGTCAAACATTTCCAGCAGATAAGCTCTTTTTACTCTTATTACCTGTAAGCAGTTACTTGGCATAAGAAAATAAATGGTGGTTAATTAGGTGTTGCACTATGGTTTTCTTTTTTGCTTTTGTCTGGTTTATATGAGTGATCAGTCTGCCTTGTACCATCTGTTTGGAGTTTCACCTAATTGGCTTGATCCTGGAATAGCTGAGGATTTCTGGAGGAGCAGTTTGGTGGATCCTTTGAGCCTTCTTTTATTAGTGGGACGGTAAGCGGCAGTGTGATTGGGGTCACTCTCTCTGGTGGTGGTGGCACTTCAAGGAGACCAATCAGCTGGACCCTACCTATACCTGGACTTTTTATATAGCGCTGCTTTTCAATTTCATCCTGTTTTTATGTTTTATCCAACATATGTGCAGTGGCTGTTTTATATCGAATAGACCCAAACGCAGCTTTTTGTTTCATTTTTTCACATCTCTCACCTCGACTACTGCAACTCCTTCCTCATTGGCTTACCTTTAAATAGGCTATCCCCCCTTCAGTCCATCATGAATGCTGCTGCCAGGCTCATCAACCTTACAAACCGCTCAGAGTCTGCTACTCCTCCCTGCCAATCACTCCACTGACTGTTACACAACCAACTAATTCAATTCAAGATACTAACAATAACTTACAAAGCCATCCACAAGTCTGCCCCCAGCTACATCACTAACTTAGTCTCAAAATACCAACCAAATCGTTCTCTTCCATCCTCCCAAGACCTCCTATTCTCTAGCTTCCTTGTCACCTCATCCTATGCTCGCCTCTAGGACTTCTCCTGAGCCTCTCCCATCGCCGATCTGGCCCCCACCTAACAACTGTGCAATATTTTCTCCAGCAGCACATCCCCCAGAGTTATTACCTCTTGTATCTCTTGACCCCCCCCCCCCCCTCTTAGTTTGTAAGCTCTAACGAGCATGGCTCTTTGATTCCTACTGTATTAAAAAGTGTCTTGTAGTTGTACTGTCTACCCTCAAGTTGTAAAGTGTTGCGTAAATGGTCAGCGCTATATAAATCCTGTATAATATTAATAAAATAATATTCCATGAGGCAAGAAGACCCACTGCAACCAGAACTCATCTTTCAGTGGTTAGCCATCAGTGAACCAAAACCTTATTGGTTGCTATAGTTTACCTTTCATTTCACTTTGGCTTTGTTCCTTGGACCGGTTATTAAAAAATAATATATATATATATATATATATATATATATATATATATATATTGTACATAAATTTAAGCTGAAGTTTAGGTATTTTTTTACAGGGTTACATTGATCCAGCTTAACCCAATAGAAGTATACACAGTAAAACCTTGGATTGCAAGAAACTTGGTCTGCGAGGGTTTTACAAGACGAGCATATATATTTCATATATTTTAACTTAATAAACGAGTGAGGTCTTGTAATACGACACATCACAACTGAGTATTAATTTTGTAATCGGTGCATCTCTAAAAAAATGTTATATAGTTAAGTTGGTCCAGCTTCAACCAATGTAAGTATGTACAGTATCTCACAAAAGTGAGTACACCCCTCACATTTTTGTAAATATTTTATTATATCTTTTCATGTGACATCACTGAAGAAATTACACTTTGCTACAATGTAAAGTAGTGAGTGTACAGCTTGTATAACAGTGTAAACTTGCTGTCCCCTCAAAATAATTCAACACACAGCCATTAATGTCTAAACCGCTGGCAACAAAAGAGTTTTTTACAGCACTGCCTTAACCCTCTTGGGCATGGAGTTCACCAGAGCTTCACAGGTAGCCACTGGAGTCCGCTTGCACTCTTCCATGACGACATCACAGAGCTGGTGGATGTTAGAGACCTTGCGCTCCTCCACCTTCCATTGAGGATGCCCCACAGATGCTCAATAGGGTTTGGGTCTGGAGACATGCTTGGCAAGTCCATCACCTTTACCCTCAGCTTCTTTAGCAAGGTAGTGTTCATCTTGGAGGTGTGTTTGAGGTCATTATGTTGGAATACTGCCCTGCGGCCCAGTCTCCAAAAGGAGGGAATCATGCTCTGCTTCAGTAGGTCACAGTACATGTTGGCATTCATGGTTCCCTCAATGAACTGTAGCTCCCCAGTGCCAGCAGCATTCATGCGGCCCCAGAGCATGACACTCCCACCACAATTCTTGACAGTAGACAAGACACACTTGTCTTTGTACTCCTCACTAGGTTGCCGCCCCACACGCTTGACACCATCTGAACCAAATAAGTTTATCTTGGTCTCATCAGACCACAGGACATGGTTACAGTAAGCCATGTCCTTAGTCTGCTTATCTTTAGCAAACTGTTTGCGGGCTTTCTTGTGCATCATCCTCAGAAGACTCTTCCTTCTGGGATGATAGCCATGCAGACCAATTTGATTTAATGTGGGGTGTATGGTCTGAGCACTGACAGGCTGACCATCCCCACCCCTTCAACCTCCGCAGCAATGCTGGCAGCACTCATACGTCTATTTCCCAAAGACAACTTCTGGATAGGACGCTGAGCATGTGCACTCAACTTCTTTGATCGACCATAGCAAGGTCTGTTCTGAGTGGAACATGTCCTGGTATAGTCTTGGCCACAGAGCTGCAGCTCAGCTTCAGGGTCTTGGCAATCTCCTTATAGCCTAGGCCATCTTTATGTAGAGCAACAATTCTTTTTTTTTCAGATCCTCAGAGAGTTCTTTGCCATGAGATGCCATGCTGAACTTCCAATGACCAGTATGAGAGAGTGAGCGCGATAACACCAAATTTAACACACCTGCTCCCCATTAGCACTTGAGACCTTGTAACATTAATGAGTCACATGACACTGGGGAGGGAAAATGGTGAATTGGGCCCAATTTGGACATTTTTACTTAGAGATGTAGTCACATTTATTGCCAGCAGTTTAGACATTAATGGCTGTGTGTGGATTTTTAAGGGACAGCAAATTTATACTGTTATAATAATACTGAGCTCAGAGCTACTGCATCAGGGGAGGGAAAGGGCATGTGAGCAGGTTATAATCAGAGAAAAAACAAACAAGTGTCCATTGCACCCGGTCCTTTAGGGAGGGATGGGCTCCCGCCAGACTCATCTGCCCTCTGCCTATCCATTGTAATGCATGTGCTTTCACTATTAAGGCTTTCAAAATATAAGCAGTTAAAGCAGTGAAGCAGTTAGCAGGCTGTGCAGCCAGCATTACAGGCCTCCTCAAACCACTGTCCAGAGTACTGTATTCATTACAAGCCTCCTCAGACCAATGTGCAGTGCACTGTGTGCAATGCATTACAGGCCTCCTTTTCAGACTGTCCAGTTCAAAAGCACTGTGTGCATTACAGGCTTCCTCAGACTGTCCATGTCCAGAGCACTGTGCAGCATTACAGGCCTCCTTAGACCACTGTCCAGAGCACTGTGCAGCATTACAGGCCTCGTTAGACCACCGTGCAGCATTACAGGCCTCCTCAGACAACTGTCCAGAGCACTGTGCAGCATTACAGGCCTCCTCAGACCATCCAGAGTGGCTAAATCTGTATCTGTGAGATTTTTCAAATCTTAATATCATAAATAATAACGTACTAGATTTTTTTACTCCAGGAATATATATATGTTTGGAAATTCTATAGAAATGCTTAAATAATGCATTACAATTTAACTAAAACCATTAGATTTTAGTTGACTAAAAATGTTTTATTTAACAAAAATGTACTTGAGATTTTAGTAGACTAAAATATGACTAAAACAATTATAGAGGTCTAAAATGGGACTGAAACTAAAATGACATTTTAGTCCAAAGACTATACCTAAAATTGAGACTGAGTGGAAGTAAACAGTAACAGCTGGGTGTCTCTTAGTAATGTCTTGTGAGTTTTCCAGTAGGGCTTCATAAGGTGCGTATGTAAATAGCCTACATCTATACCATGAGCATTCTTAAAGTTAGGTCAAAGCTGCAGGGCTTGTTTTTATCTACATACATCCCTTACCTGCATAGACAGCTTGAGGTTATAAGATCCCATCACATAGTTTACCCTAGATCTTTACATATGCCTATAAGCATATGCTCAGGAATTCTGTGAAGCCTGTTCCAAGGCCAAATGTATTTCCACTATCACTGCTAAACAGTAAATAAAGGGCAATAAAATGAAAGATACAGGGCAGTACCTGCTGGCTGAGGAGCGATGCATACAGTCCCTGGAGCAGCAGGAGAGTGATCTTCGTACCCATTTATGCATTGACAAGAATAGCTGCCAAATTCATTGGCACACTGAGCCTTAATATCACAGTTCTGTATCCCAAGCTGGCATTCATTCACATCTTAGTGGAGGTAAGAAAGACACTCATTTCAATAAATTCTTAGATTAAAGTAGCAGTACAAGACAGAAAATGTGTCTGATCTAAATAAGATTTCCAGTTCATATACCTCTTTCAGCTGCATTATTTTAAAAGAAACAATGTCCTAGTGTTCATTTTTCTCAGAAGACTAATGCAAACAGTATATATATATATATATATATATATATATATATATATATATATATATATATATATATATATATATATATACATATACACATATACATACACAATTTATATTTATTTGTGACACATCAATGTGCTTCATAATATCCAAATAATTTCTATAACAAAATATACAGAGCTGCAATACCAGATTTCACCAGCAGTGTCATTGCAGTTTCAGCTGACTGAAGCACGTTACTTTTACTTTGTAAACGCTATGTTAACCTTATGCACATGTTTTTGCAGGAAAATAATGTGCATTTATTATTATTTTCCACAGATACTTGCAAAGCATTGCACCCATGATCAGTGGACTGCGGGTGCAATGTCAAGCTCCTGCAGGCACTTCCTCCAGCTCTCTGGCCATACATCTGTGCAGGCTTTCTGTTAGAGAGCTTGGGAAAGTGTCAGTGGACGAGTATACTGCACTCGTGTTCCATTGATCACTACAAGTCTGTATGTTGTGGTGGTAGACTGACTTGTAGTTCATAAACAAGTAGACTGCGCTCGGTGCCTGCAACGGTCACTGCATTGGAGACATTTGGCACATAGAAAGTCTTGAAAAATAAAACACAAAACAGTTTATTTGAAATAGATAAATATAGTTGTAGATGAATGAATGATACCACGTTATGGAACCTTGGGCATCAGGAAGAAGGTCATCTGAAACTGCAGATGGGCTGGGAAGTGGGCGCAAATGAAAGCCCTTATGTTAGCAGAATGCCCGCTCGATCAGCCTGGCAGAGCGATGCACGTTAAATGTCCTCACACACAGGAGGTGGGCGGAAACGGGAATCTCAGGGGAAACACTGTGGACTGTACGCTTGATACATTACCGTGACGCGTTTCGCGCACATGTGCTCTCTCAAGTCACGGGGATAAGGCAACAGACCTAATTTTAACCATTCTAAGAAGACGGGGAATAGGCAGAACTATGTAAAATCTGAATGACTCTTTACTCACAAATGCTCATAGCTGCCATTAACTGGTTGAGTGGCAGTTGTATACAAACACAATGTAATCCGCTAATAAAAACAAATTCATAGAAATATAAAATCTCACTACTCATCAGTAAAATAAATAGATTAAAAAAAACTCATTCATAATATACACACACAGTATCTCACAAAAGTGAGTATACCCCTCACATTTTTGTAAATATTTTATTATATCTTTTCATGTGACAACACTGAAGAAATTACATTTTGTTACAAGTAGTGAGTGTACAGCTTGTATAACAGTGTAAATTTGCTGTCCCCTCAAAATAACTCAACACACAGCCATTAATGTCGCTGGCAACAAAAGTGAGTACACCCCTAAGTGAAAATGTCCAAATTGGGCCCAATTAGCCATATTCCCTCCCCGGTGTCATGTGACTTGGTCTCAGGTGTGAATGGGGAGCAGGTGTGTTAAATTTGGTGCCATCGCTCTCACTCTCTCATACTGGTCACTGGAAGTTCAACATGGCACCTCATGGCAAAGAACTCTGAGGATCTGAAAAAAAAATTGTTGCTCCACATAAAGATGACCTAGGCTATAAGAAGATTACCAAGACTCTGAAACTGAGCTGCAGCACAGTGTCCAAGACCATACAGCCGTTTAACAGGACAGGTTCCACTCAGAACAGGCCCCGCCATGGTCGACCAAAGAAGTTGAGTGCACATGCTCAGCGCCATATCCAGAAGTTCTCTTTGGGAAATAGACATATGAGTGCTGCCAGCATTGCTGCAGAGGTTGAAGGGGTGGGGGGGGGGGGGGTCAGTCTGTCAGTGTTCAGACCATACGCTACACACTGCATCAAATTGGTCTGCACGGCTGTCATCCCAGAAGGAATCCTCTTCTAAAGATGATGCACAAGAAAGCCCGCAAACAGTTTGCTGAAGACAAGCAGACTAAGGACATGGATTACTGGAACCATGTCCTGTGGTCTGATGAGACCAAGATAAACTTATTTGGTTCAGATGGTGGCAACCAGATGAGGAGTACAAAGACAAGTGTGTCTTGCCTACAGTCAAGCATTGTGGGGGGAGTGTCATGCTCTGGGGCTGCATGAGTGCTGCCGGCACTCAACCAGGAATGCCAACATGTACTGTGTAATACTGAAGCAGAGCATGATCCCTTCCCTTCGGAGACTGGGCCGCAGGGCAGTATTCCAACATAACGACCCCAAACACACCTTCAAGATGATCACTGTCTTGCTAAAGAAGCTGAGGGTAAAGGTGATGGACTGGCCAAGCATGTCTCCAGACCTAAACCCTATTGAGCATCTGTGGGGCATGCTCAAACGGAAGGTGGAGGAGCGCAAGGTCTCTAACATCCACCAGCTCTGTGATGTCATCATGGAGGAGCGGAAGAGGACTCCAGTGGCAACCTGCGAAGCTCTGGTAAACTCCATGCCAAGGAGGGTTAAGGCAGCACTGGAAAATAATGGTGGCCACAAAAAATATTGACACTTTGGGCCCAATTAGGACATTTTTACTTAGGGGTGTACTCACTTTTGTTGCCAGCAGTTTAGACATTAATGGCTGCATGTTGATTTATTTTGAGGGGACAGCAAATTTACACTGTAGCAAAGTGTCATTTCTTCAGTTTTGTCACATGAAAAGATATAATAAAATATTTACAAAAAGTGAGCGGTGTACCCACTTTTGTGAGATACTGTAGTTGATTGTGTGACAGCCAGTGGAGTGATTGGCTCACTTTTGTGAGATACTGTAACTGTATAGATCTCTCTGTATCCATCTTTCTCTATAATTCTCAGCTAAAAATATATACATGTATAAAAAGTTATAACTTATAGTGTATATATATATATATATATATATATATTTTTTTTTATCCATCTCTTAATCCATCTTTATAATGCTCGGCTAACATTTTATATATATATATATATAAAAATAAAAGTTGTATATACAAAAAACAGTAATATATTCTATATATATATATATATATATATATATATATAACAATTACACATATGGGGGGGGGGGGGGAAAGTGGAGTAAGGGAAGGCAGAAGAATGGGGGGTGGAGGGGATGACTTTAAACAATATTGTGAATCTCTAAATCCTCATTCAACCCATATGGTGATAAAGAACCAAGTTTGTAAATCCAAAAAGTCTTCCTCTTGCATAAGAGGGAGAATCTCTCATTATCAGTGAGTGAACCGTTTTGGATGGCCTCAATTGCCATAACCTACAAGCAACCAATCGGCTTATGGTGGGCCTAAAGGGAATGACAGAGGACACTTTGTTCATCACATCCTTCTTGAATAAGTCTACAGTGCTCTCCTATCCGTTTGCTTAGGGTGCGGGTAGTACGCCCCACGTACAATAGGTTACATGGGCACGTTAAGACATAGATGACAAACACTGTAGAACAGGTAATAATAAAGTTCATGACATTTTTCTTTATGGAAGAATGAACGCCATCTAAGCACGCAGCGCTCTTTCAGGCTGATCGAGCGGGCATACTGCTTCCATCAGGGCTTTCATTGGCGCCCCCATCCAAGCCATCTGCAGTTTTGGATGACCTTCTTCCTGATACTCAGGGTTCCACAACGTGGTATTGTTCATTCATCTACAACTATGTTTATCTATTTCAAATAAACTGTTTGTGTTTTATTTTTCAATTATTTTTATGCCAACTGGCTGCCAATACAGTGACCGTTGCGGGCACTGAGCAAAGTCTCCTATGGCCATTATTTGCAATACTCCAGGTGCTTTCTAGACAGCTGCATAGGTCTGCCCTGGTCCCTTCGTCCGTCCCTCCGTTCCTTGTGCATCTAGCACTCAGTACATTGCTTGTGGTTTTCTCTGACTTGTAGTTCATTCATTCACTCACAGATCTGTGTGAATGAATGATGTGGCTGTGTAGGGGAAGCTCTAGGGGTGGGAAGTGGGTACTTAGGAACATGTTACACCCCAAAAAACTTGCGGCTACAGGTGAACTTAGCCTTGTTACTACAAAATATTTTATATATTACTGCAGCACACACAGGCATCTAGTTATAAAATTAAAAAAATATTGTTTAAGCATTTGTCCAGTGAATCTGCATGTACATTCATTCTGGGCAAATTGTGCATAAACAAAATGTTCTTTTCGCTACTTTATTTTATGAAATGTTCTTTTATTATCGACAATAGTAAAATATCACATTATTGCCACTAGATGGAATAAAGGAAAATATGAAATACGTACATTTTTGTAACAAGAGATTCAAAGTAACAATTCAAGAGAAGAGGGAATTAGAAAATATATGTAATCATTGGTACATACAGTATATCCGCTAATTCTGTCTAGTCTTCTCTACAGTTGTTACATTAGATTTCAGAAGACAAACAGGGCATTAAATCATGTTACCTTCAACTGAAAGAGACACCAGCCTTGCACCAACTTTCCCAATGAGCTGGCCCTCCAGTGCCTTTACTTGTGTCCTTATGACGTTTCCCATTTCCTTCCCTCTAAGTTGTAGATGCAACCAAAAAGTCAGCGTCAGCTTTGTTGGATTTGTCCTGCATAATTACATAATTTATATAATTACTGTTTGTAAAATTCTTTCCCTTACTTGTATCGAAAAACATATTTCATCCAATAGAAAAAAAGAAATTTTAAAACTTAGGCATTCAAACCTGTTGGTCTCTTCCAGGTTATTGACTAAAAGCATCAAGATTAGAGACGGCCAGGCAACTAACATTTTCAAAATATGATCAGCAATGTTGGTTGTACTGGGATGATGCCTGCAGCTAGAGGCATCATCCCGGAACCATTTTTTAGAGCCGCAGTCGACTTTCAGGTGGTAACAGCCGATACGGCTCGGGAGCTGCTCGATCGTTACCCCAGCGAGCGGGAGGGGAACCCCCCTCCCGCCACCTACTGCGGCTTTCCCGTCCCACCAGGTGACCCGACAAACCAGCCGACACGTCCACCGGCTCTTTGGAGTCCCGGTCACAGCCAGATTCGGCTTCGATCAGGTCTCCGATGATGTAACCTGGAAGCAGCATCCATGACGTCACGTCCGGGTTACTCGGCGGCTAAAGGCACCGAATTTAGAAAAAGTGACAATATTCATAAATGCAGTTTTCGCCATTTTAAATACAGTCAAGTGCAGTGGCGGGGTCTAGGGTCTTTTAGACCCCCGATCCCTCCATAAAGAGTACCTGCCACTGCCTATTACTGTCACAAGGGATATTTACATTGCGTGTGACAGCAATAAAAGTGATCAGATTTTTTTTTTTTTTTTAAAAACCTGTGCTTAACCACTTAAGCCCCAGCCCTATTTCGGAGTATTTTTTCCTAGAAAACTACTTAGAACCCCCAAACATATATATTTTTTTAGCAAAGACTCTGGAGAATAAAATGTCGGTAATTGCAAAATTTTTTGTCAGGCGGTATTTGCGCAGCGGTCTTTAAAACGCCATTTTTTTGGAAAAAATTTGAAAAATCACATTTCACTGCATTTAAAAAATACTAAACAGTAAAGTTAGCCCATTTTTTTTGTATATTGTGAAAGATGATGTCACGCTGAGTAGATAGATACCCAACATGTTACGGTTTAAAATTGCGCCCCCCCGTGGGATGGCGACAAACTACGGTCAATAGAGATCTCAATCTGTGACGCTTTAAATTTATTTAATGGTTACCAGTTTAGAGTTAGAGTGTAGCTCTTTTTTTTTTTTTAATTATTGCCCACGCTCTGGCGATCGCAGCGATACCTCACATGTGGGGTTTGAACAGCGATTTCATTCGCGGCTCGACTTGCGCATACGTTTTTTTTCGTGCGCGAGCCAACGGTGACGAGGGCGGCTAAATTTTTTTTTTTCCTATTTATTTTTTATTTTTTTAAAACTTTATTAGTTTTAAAAAAAAAAAAAAAAAAATCTGATCACTTTTATTGCTGTCACAAGCAATGTAAACATCCCTTGTGACACCAATATGTAGTGACAGGTACACTTTATGGAGGGATTGAGGGTCTAAAAGACTCTAGACCCCTCCACTACACTTCCCTGTATGCAAAACGCCGAAAACGGCATTTTTTGCATACAGCAGTTTTTCAAAACTGCCGCCTTTTGCAGCACAGTAACCCGGAAGTGAGGTCATGGACGCCGCCTCCGGGTTACGTCATCGGAGACACGATCGATGCCGTTTCCGGCATTCATCGGGACTCCATCCAGACGGTGAACGTGCCGGCTGGGTGCTCGGGGCTCCCGGTGGGACGGGAGCCCCGGTAAAAGCCTTGGAAGGCGGCGGGAGGGGGGGGGGGGACGTCCCCTCCCGGCCCCCTGGGTAACGATCGAGCGGCTCCCGAGCCGCATCGGTAGTTACCGACGGAAAGCCGACCGTCGGCTCTAAACCACGGTACCAGGATGGTGCCTCTAGCTAGAGGCATCATCCCGGTATAACCCCGCAAAGTCTGCTGACGTTAATTAACGTCAGTTTGCGGTAAGTGGTTAAATTAAAAAATATATATAATAGGAAAAAAACATACAGAAGTTGTGCCCGCAAATGAAATCGCTGTTTAAGCCACACGTGTGGTATCGCTGCGATCGCCAGAGCAAGAGCAATACTTTAAAAAAAAAAGAGCTACTCTAACTTTAAACTGGTAACCGTTAAAACATTTTTAAAGCATCGCCTAAGTAGATTTTTACTGACCGTAGTTTGTCGCCATTCCGTGGGTGCGTGCAATTTTAAACCGTAACATGTTAGATATCTATGTACTCGGTGTGACGTCTTTCACGATATACAAAGAGAAAAAAATAGCCTAACTTTACTGTTTAGTTTTTTTTTAAACGCAGTGAAATTTATTTTTTTACAAAAAAATGCTGTTTAAAAGACCGTTGTGTGAATACCGTGTGACAACAAATATTGCAACGACTGCCATTTTATTCTCTGAAGTCTTTGCTAAAAAATATATTTATAATGTTTGGGGGTTCTAAGTAATTTTCTAGCAAAAAATACGGATTTTAACTTGTAAACAACATGTGTCAGAAATGGGCTCGGTCCTTAAGTGGTTAAGTCTTTTTTATGTCTTTTTTTCCATCATTGAGACTTACCTTTGTTAGAATTTCTGATTACATATTGTTTTACACAGTTTAGGTTCATGTTTAATGTAGCCTCATTTACCACCAAGAATGTTTTTTTCACTATTAATTACTAGGGATAGACCAATATGGTTTTTTTCAGGGCCGATACCGATATTTTGGTCACAACGTATCGGTATCGGCTGATATGGGCCGATATTTTGTACATTTAAAGTTTTGAAAAATAAAAACAAATTTTGACACAAATCTGGTACTGAACATGTTAATTTACGTTTAATGCTTAATGGCTGGCTTGCTGGCACCCTGTGGTGGGTGGCTGGCTGTCTGGTACCCTGGGGTGGGTGGCTGGCTTGCTGGCACCCTGGGGTGGGTGGCTGGCAACCTGTGGTAGATGGCTGGCTGGCACCCTGTGGTGGGTGGCTGGCTGGTACAGGGCCTGTGGGCGGCTGGCTGGTACAGGGCCTGTGGGCAGCTGGCTGGTACAGGGCCTGTGGGTAGCTGGCTGGTACAGGGCCTGTGGGTAGCTGGCTGGTACAGGGCCTGTGGGTAGCTGGCTGTCTGTCACCCTTTGGTGGGTGGGTGTCTGGCACAGGGGCTCTGGGTGGCTGGCTGGTACAGGGCCTGTGGGTGGCTGGCTGGCACAGGGCCTGTGGCTGGCTGGTACAGTGCCTGTGGGTGGCTGGCTGGTACAGTGCCTGTGGGTGTGGGTGGCTGGCTGGCACCGGGCTGCTGTGGGTGGGTCTATGGCTGTGATACACTCAGACTTGTATAAAGTACTCGAAATTTCTACTTGAGTAAAAGTACAAGTGCTCGATCAAAAAGTGACTTGAGTAGAAGTGGAAGTGCTCGCAGAAAAAGTTACTTAAGTAGAAGTACTAAAGTATTCAACATTTTTTTTACTTAAGTATTGCAAGTAGTTTTTTCAAAAAATTTGCTACTTAAGTACTAAAAGTAAAAAGTACCAGTAGTTTTGAAAAAAAAATTCTACTCAAGTACTGAAAGTAGAAGTACAAGTACTGTGTTATGTAGTTATTAAAGAAAGAAGTCAAAAGTTTGAACATCATATTGTTTTTTATTATTTCAAATGATTTATTCAAATGATTAACCTAAACGACAATCACAATTCCTTAGGCTGTAACTTTTTGTAAACAAAAAACAGATAAAGTATGTCCCTCCCTTCCCCTTTTAAAGCATCCACCTTTTAAAGCCAGGGGTGGTCTCCTTCCTGAGCTTCCTCACTCTCACAGCCAGGCAGATCACTTGAAGTTGAAGGGCCAGGGGTGGAAGGTGATGTTTTTGGTTCGTCCATCTTTTCAGCTGATCAAAAGGCAGAACAGGAGCATGCGCAGTCTTCCTAATCGCGGTTTGATTTGATATGCTCAATTGATGATGATGTGCCAGGCCAGCTTCATCAAACCTACAACGCTTAACCACTTGCCGACTGCCTAACGCCGATCTACGTCGGCAGTCAGCCCCTCACAGGCAAAGTGACGTAGGGCTACGTCACTAGCTTGTGAGGGTCTAGGGAGCGAGTGCGTGCCCCCGGAGGCGCGCTCCCGCATGGTCACAGACCCCCCCCGCACGTGTGACCAGCGGACCCGATGTCCGCCGGTCACTCGGCGATCGGCGGGGGAGAGGGAGAAAGTCAGGCAGCTTGTGTAAACAAGCCACCTGTCATTCTCCTCGGTGTAAAGACACTGATCACACGGATCTACTATGTAGATCCGTTGATCAGTGTCCTTACAGCTGAAGCCACAGCCAATCACAGTAGAAAGCACGCCCCTAGGGACACACACAGCCCCTCCCTCCCAAATAAAGTTAACCCCTTCACTACCAGTGTATTTTTACAATAACAGTGCATATGTATAGCACTGATTACTGTAGAAATGTCACTGGTAACCCCAAAAGTGTCAAAAATGTCAGTCAAGGGTCCGATCTGTCCGCCACAATGTCGCAGTCCCGCAAAAAAAAAAAAATCGCAGATCGCCGCCATTACGCGTTAAAAAAAAAAACAACAAAAATGACAAAAATCTTTCCCTTTGTTAGTAAACGCAATAACTTTTGCGCAAACCAATCAAAATACGCTTTTTGCGATTTTTTTTACCAAACATATGTAGCATAAAACAAATTGGCCGAAAATGTTAAAAAATTTTGATTTTTACATTTTTTTTTGGGGGGAATTTCACCAAAAGAAAGCTCTGTTTGTGGGAAAAAAAGGACGCCAAATTTGTTTAGGTACAGCGTCGCACGACCGCGCAATTGTCTGTTAAAGTCACGCAGTGCCGAATCGCAAAATACCCCCTGGTCGGAATGGGGGTAAAATCTTCCGGGGCTTAAGTGGTTAAAGTGAAAAATGCATCAAAAACTACTAACAAAGTTGCTGTGCTAAAAATGCTAATAAAGTGCCTGCAATTATATATATACAATTATATATATATATATATATATATATATATATATTCTTCTTGTATTCAAAATCATCACCCACAGTATCAAAAATAAAGTGACATGTCTGTGCTAAATGCAGTGCAAATTATTCCCACAATGTAAATTTAATTCATATAAAATATATATGACAATACCACAATAAAATAAGTTGTGATTGTGAATAAGTTAGGTGCAAGTTTAAGTGTGTGAACTAAACTTTATAACGAAAAGTCCATAACTGAATTCCAGTGTGCAATCTAAGAAGTGCTTGTCACTTGCTGTCAGATGTTTCCACCTTTCTTCTGTGATCTGCTCAAGTAAAGTGGTGGACTGGATAGCCTCTCTCTCTGCCTCTCACCTTAAGGCCCGTACACACGTACCGATCGTCGGCATACAAACGTCGGCGGACGAAAGATCTGCCGATTGTACGCGTGTTAGTATGGTGCCTCCGACAGCTGTCTGCGCACAATCCGCGGACAAAAGTCTTTCTTGCAAACATGAAAATTTTTGTCTGCGGACACCAGAACGGACGATTGTTCGCCTGTCAGTACAGAATTCGGCCGACAGACCGCAGATTTGCAAGACTGGGCATGCTCAGAAAATAGAAAACACAGGGAAAGTTAACCATTACATGACATCACTTCTGCAGTCAGCTGAAGTCTGCAGACAAAATTCTTGTGCTGTCCTTGTGCTGTCTTTGCACTTTTCAACAGACACCGACATCCCGGGGAGAAAAGACGAACATTTGTATGCCGACGATCGGTACGTGTGTACGGGGCTTTAGTAGCACTGGCACTGCACTGGTTCAAAAAGCTGTCTATATTATTTTCATTATAAGAACTTGTCAGAACATGCTTCCACCACCTGTCCTTCACACTAGTAGTGCTCATTTGCTTTGCTCAAGTCAAGTGCCACTGCCAGTTTCCACTGCAGTGCAGGCACAGCCGCAGAGGCAGGCCGCAGGAAGCACAGGCACCACCACAACACAACACTTATGGTCCATGGACCATGGATGGTCGGATAATCATCATAGCCGTCAGTCTCACTCTTCTTGGTTCAAAAAAGCCACCCATGACCCGTGTGTATATAATATATTAATATTTTATATTGATTATTTGATTCTCAAATGGCACATTTGCCATGGCAAGGATTAGGCCCTCTCCACAGGCCACCTCACTCACCTCATAGAGAAGAAGATGAGATAACGAAGAAAATGCTCCGAGTCCTGCTCCCCCGTCCCGCTGCCCGTGTCACAACTCCTCTCAGTAAGGGCCCTAAGGGGTGGAGTCTGAGTGACACACAACACGTTTAGAGGCGGAGACCTTGAGTGGGAAGATGGCAGCATGGCTCCTCCTGTGCGGTCTTAACTTGATGATCATGACAGTGATTCCGCGGGCCGCGGCGCGAGCGAGGCTGTGGGATTGATTGAATTGAGTTGTGCTGCCTACTGCTACACGCTACCTACTACTACTACTAAATTGTGAGTCAGTATATTTTATTTCATTTTTATATATAAAAGCAGTATTGTTGAGCACTACTAGCCACTAGATCTCCTGGCTGTCACTTTGTCACATGTTGGGGAATCACAGCGGCTCGGCTCCAGAAGTGGCGGGTGTCCCCGTCATCCTGCCAGGGCCGCCAAGAAGTTCATCACCTAATCTTAAGTTATTAATATCTTATGAGGAGAGGACCTATGAGATTGAGAATTGAAATAATTAAATATATATGGCTTTTTGAACCAGTGCAGTCAGTGCCAGTGCCACAGTGCCACCCAGACGCTATCCACCAGTGCCACCACCATTAAGTGTGTTGGTCGGTCACTCGAGCACTGAAGGAGGTGGAAGCATCTGACAAGTGAAGTGACACTTTAGATTTGCAAACTGGAATTCATTTATGGACTTTTCGTTATAGATAGGTTTACTCACTTCAACTTGTTGCACGCACCTGACCTAACTTATTTCATAACTTATTTTATTGTGATTTATTGTCATATTTTATATGAATTGAATTTACTGTTACATTGTGGGAATAATTATTTTCACTGCATTTAGGCTTTAGCACATTCATGTCACTTTATTTTTGATACTGTGTGGAGTGTGGGCAGGGCACTAGTGGCAACGATGATATTATATCGATTGCACAGGCACTTTATTCGCACAGCCAAGTTCTGTTTGTTAGTAGTTTCTTGATGCACTTTAAGCGCTGTAGCACCATTTATTTGTTTGTTTCATATTTTCTTTTTATTGGAAAGATTTGGTATAGCAGCTTTTATTATACACAGCCTTTATTTTCGTATGCGCTGATTTACAAATGACATTATACACATTTTTTTGAGCTTTATGCAACCTGCCATCTACTGTTCTGGTAGTGGTAATTTTTTTAAAAGTAACGAGTAACTATGCAGCACAAAAAAAAATACTTGAGTAGAAGTATCGAAATCATCGAAAAAATGTAGTGAAGTAAAAGTAGAAGTAGGAGAAAAAAATTCTACTCTACGAAAGTACAGATACCGCATTTCGGTACTTAAGTACAGTACTTAAGTAGTTCTACTTCGTTACTATACATCTCTGGATACACTCCCGCAAAACTAGTTCCGACTCCAGACGAGGCTGTTCAAGGCGAGGGAGGCGGCATAAGAAGGCAGAATGACATCACAAATATATTGGTAATATCGGCCAGTTCCAGGGCCGATACCGATATATTGGGGAAAGTGCATATCGGTCTTGCCGATAATCGGTCTATCCCTATTAATTACTATGTTTAGTTTTATTTAGTTCATCACAATTTATGTTTGTGTGGGAGCGCAGCTCTATTTACCATTGTATCCTTTAAATATGCACTTAAGTTTCATTATATTTTATAGGTTCATACATCTGACGAGTATATTTATGGTCTATTTTTACACTAACTTACAGAATGACTTTCTTTAGAATAAGCGTGTTTTCTCTGCTGGGAATGGAATTCATTTTTTCTGTAATCTTAGGAGACAAAGAAGGAAACAAAAATGAAATAGCAATAATTCACAATATAGGATACAATTGTATTTTGCAACACATAACATTTTGGAATTTCTCTTACTTTTGCTTTGACAACCTCTACAAGTTCATTCTCCCATTCCCTCAATTTGACATGTCGGTGCTGTATTTCAGCTGTAATCTTAAATAAGGAATCTGTTTTGAAATTAATAAAGCAACTGAAATTTTTTGGACAAGAGTTGAAATACAAATACATACATGTATTTAAAAAATTGAAAATGTGCTCTCAGGCCCTCCTGTGATTAATTATATATTATGTACATTTACCTTGTAAAGCAACTCAAATAGTTTAAAATAGAAATGCAAGACAAGGATGTGTCAGCAGAAGGCAGAGAAACAGCAATACACTGATCTTCATTGTGATTAGTTACAGGCAGGCTGTGCTCCCAAGTAAGATGTAAAAAAGAAAACTGACCACACGGGGAGGCATGTGCTTCCATGCCCTGGTGTGGTCAGTTTGAACTAGGAAAGCAGAGAGAATGGCAGGATCACCAGGTATTGTATTCAAAGTAGACAATGCAAAGAGAACAGGATACTTTTTTGTACAAACACATAGTAGTTCGGCAGTTAATAAAATTGTAAGATAAAAACATATAAAGTGACAGCACATTCTCATCTTTCATTTATTTCCTGTTTTTATAACCCTGTGAAATTTGTTGTATATTTCAAAAATTGCTCTATAAGTTATAGATATTTTTAGAGCATGTATTTGAATCCACTGCTTCCACTTAGGCTGCAAAAAGAACTGTAAAAGGTGGCAGAGATCTGTTTAGAGGAGCCAGTGGTGTTGAGAGGACATACTGTCTTTTTCCCTTTTGGAATCTTCATGTTGGAACATTGATTTTTGATGATAAATAACTAGAGAGCTTGGGAATTATAGGAGTTAAAATGTCTATCTGAATTGGTAATTGTATACAGTATTTAAATTCTGTTGGTGTTGGGATATGGATGTATTATTTTGCATGTCTAATGTTGCTCTCACAAAACCAATGAAAATGTTGAAATGCAAAAAAATGACCGTGTACAAATAACGACTAAATAAAAAGGAGAAACGACCCTAAATACACACCCCCACCTCCTAAAAATCACCCTCTAAGTTAAGAAAAATAAAAGCAAAATATGCCTAATTAGTTAATTGGGGCAAATTAAGGATTTCTACTTCTGCTAAATATTATCTCCCGTGAAATAATTTAGTGTCAAAATGAATTAAGTCCAAAATTAACTTAATTATAAGCCTCCAACTTTAATCGTAGCAGTGTTTTAGGCTCTTGAATTCAAATTAAACCTGTACTGAAAGAAATATAAGGCTGCCATTGAGGACCTTGCTTTTTAAAAACACCAATTAGCTGGCTGTCACGTGGATGCATGCTTCAGTACTTTTTAGGTCACAGACGCAGAATAAGTTTGCAGACCAGGACTTGAACAATGGCATCCTCCATATTTTGCCAGTAGATGTTTCCTTAGCATCCAAGCTTTTCTTTATTCGGGTTCTCAACTGTTCTCCATGTCATGTAATGTAAATCTCACAATGACGCGTGATACCTATAGAGAGATCTCTGCGCTTCAGGAGGTATCATCAGCTACAAAAGCTGAATAGAATAAAATAAATGCTGCTACTTGATAAATAGATACAATAAAATGATATTTAATCAGGAAAAATAGCTTGTATGTACTAATATTTGTATTTTTCCTGATCAAATATCATTTTATTGTTCTCCATGTCAGTAAGTTGTAAAGTTTGGGGGTTCTAGCTCCACCGGATTGAGTGCACAACCGTTTAAAACATAAACAAAAAGGCTTTATTTCAGCAAACTTAAAACAGGCTTCCAGCAGTGCATAAATCAAACACAAAATAAAGTCCGCTTTTCTTCAGCACAAAGGAATAAAGTAAGAAAAAAGGCACATACGGTTTTGTGGATGGGTCTTCACCCCAAGGTTTGTAACAGTCCTTAATAGACCTCCCAGCAGCTTCCAGCAAACTTGCAGCTCCTTCAGACAGGTGCAACCACCAAACTACTCCTCCCCCACACTCACCTATTGCTGCTTCCTGTCTCTTAAGGACTGCTTCTCATGGGACTTAACCCTGTGTGTTGGAATCCCTTATGGTCAGGGGTGGGGGCTCTTTCCCACCCGAATATCACTACAGAGCCCCCCAAATTCCGGGTCCCAAATATCTCTCTATTCAACACAGAGAACTGCGATTCAGTCCTCCTGATTTTAGCTATTTCCAGGAATTTCTCACCCGTCTTGGGTGACCCCCCTGAACATTTCCCAACTTCCCTTAAAGAGACCACAACCCAAACACAGGAGATATATAGCGACTGTCCAGGACCCAACCTTGGCGTCCTGTACATATCCCCCCCCCCTCTGCCTCAACGCGGAGGTGTTGGAGGCACCACTCAACAGCATACAGTGGACTCGGGAGAGGGCATCGGCATTCTGATGCTGTCTCCCGGGTCTGTGTTCTACCACAAAATTAAACTCCTGGAGAGATAGGAACCACCTTGTCACCCTGGCATTGGTGTACTTGTTCTGTCTCATCCAGGTCAATGGGGCATGGTCTGACACCAGGCGAAACCTCCTACCTAGGAGAAAATACCGTAGGGAGTCCAAAGCCCACTTGATGGCAAGACACTCCCGCTCCACCACAGCGTAGTTTCTCTCTGCTGTCGTTAGCTTCCTACTCAGAAAAACCACGGGGTGCTCTTCCTCATTGACCACTTGAGAGAGGGCCGCTCCTAATCCTTCACTTGAAGCATCTGTCTGCACTACAAAATCCTTGGAGAAATCGGGAGCTACGAGCACCGGATGTTGGCATAATGCCGCCTTAAGCTTCTGAAAAGCTTCTTCGGCATTCGCGCTCCACTTTATCATCACTGACTTTCTACCTTTGGTCAAGTCAGTCAATGGTGCAGCAATGGTGGCAAAGTTGGGGACAAACCTCCGGTAGTAGCCAACTATGCCCAAAAATGCTCTAACCTGCTTTTTGGTTAGGGGACGGGGCCAGCCCTGTATGGCTTCTACCTTATTCATTTGGGGTTTAACCAGCCCTCTACCCACAATGTACCCTAGGTACTTGGCTTCCTCCATCCCAATTGCACATTTCTCCGGATTGATGGTGAACCCTGCTCTTCTCAAGGAGTCTACGACTGCCTGAACCCGGGGAAGATGGGACTCCCAATCAGTGCTGAAGACGACTATGTCATCCAGGTAGACGGAAGCATATCTTTGATGTGGACGTAAAGTTTTATCCATGGCCCGTTGGAATGTGGCAGGGGCAGAGTGCAGACCAAATGGCATCCTTTTGTACTGGAAGTAGCCTTCCGGGGTGGAGAAGGCTGTTTTCTCCCTGGCCTCCTTGGTTAGGGGAATCTGCCAGTACCCTTTTGTGAGGTCAAGCATGGTGATATACCTGGCTGGACCCAACCTCTCAATTAACTCGTCTATCCGGGGCATTGGATATGCATCGAACTTGGAGATTTCATTAAGCTTTCTGAAGTCATTGCAGAAGCGAAGAGTGCCGTTGGGTTTAGGCACCAACACAATTGGACTCGACCACTCGCTCTGCGACTCTTCAATGACATCAAGCTCAAGCATTCTTTTTACCTCCTCAGACACTGCCACCCTATGAGCTTCTGGGATACGATACGGCTTTAACCGGATTTTTTCATTGGGCTCGGTTACAATGTCATGCTCCATGACATTGGTGAGACCAGGTAACCCTGAAAACATGTCCCTATTTCTTTGCAGAAATTCTTTTGCCTGTTGGGTTTGGGGCCTAGACAGGGTAGCAGCGACCTGCACCAGGTCAATCCCTGCAGAGTCCCCTGACTGGACACCTATCACTGCGGACACCTGTTCTCTGTCTCTCCAGGGTTTCAACAAATTTATGTGGTAGATCTGGTATGGCTTTCTTCTCCCAGGCTGGTGTACCTTGTAGTTCACTTCCCCCATTTTTTCCACCATCTCAAACGGACCTTGCCACTTGACCAAGAACTTGCTCTCCACCGTTGGTATTAGGACGGCCACCCGGTCTCCTATTTGAAATTGTCTGATTTTAGCCGACCGGTTGTACACCCTTCTTTGGGCATCTTGAGCCTTCTGCAGATGCTCCCTCACCAACGGCATTACCTTAGCCACTCTCTCTCGCATTTGGGAGATATGCTCTACCACAGTTTTGTGTGGGGAAGACTCACTTTCCCATGTCTCCTTTACTAGATCTAGCAACCCCCGGGGCCTTCGCCCATACACTAACTCAAACGGTGAGAAACCCGTTGATGCTTGTGGAACCTCTCGGATGGCAAACAACAGGGCAGGGAGTAACATATCCCAATCCTTCCCATCTTTCTGGACCACTCTTTTTAACATGCATTTTAAAGTTTTATTGAACCTCTCGACTAGGCCATCAGTCTGCGGATGATAGACGGACGTCCGCAACTGCTTAATCTGGAACAGTTTGCACAAGTCCGCCATCACTTTTGACATAAAAGGGGTGCCCTGGTCCGTCAATATTTCTTTGAGGAACCCCGTTCAGGAAAACATTTGAAATAGTTCCCTGGCAATGGCCTTAGAGGAAGTTTTCCTTAAAGGGACTGCTTCTGGATATCTAGTGGCATAGTCTAGGATGACTAGTATATATTGGTACCCCCTTGCTGACTTCACCAGGGGTCCTACGAGATCCATTGCAATTCGTTCAAATGGTACCTCGATAATGGGCAAGGGTACCAGGGGGTTTCTGTAATGGGGCACCGGGGCAGTTAACTGGCAAGTCGGACAGGACGCACAATACCTTTTAACCTCGGCTTTTACCCCTGGCCAGTAAAACCGGTCAGTTACCCTGGCCTCTGTTTTTTCTGCCCCCAGGTGTCCTCCCAGTGCATCATTGTGGGCTAGATCGAGAAGCATCCGCCTATAAGGCTGAGGAACCAGCAACTGCTCGACAGTTTCCCCTCGGCTTTCAGCCACTCGATAAACCAAGTTATCTTTCAATGCAAAATGAGGAAACCTCTGGTCTGCACCTGGTATTTGTGGGATCCCATCAATAACAGAAACCTGCTCTCTAGCATTGACCAAGGTAAGATCCTGCAATTGAGCGGTGCCAAACGTACACCCCTGGATACGTCCAGGTCTGGATGCACTGGCCTTGAGGAGGTTTCCCCTTCACTCTCCTCAACCTGGGACTGTGATGGGGAGAGTTCCTCATCATCCTCTCCCAGCATAACCTGTAACGGGGAGACTTCCCCCCCCCCCCCCTCAGAGGTCAGCTCGGTCTTGCGACCTGAAACACAAACAATATCGTCTACTTTAACATTTTCTGCAATGTCATTATTAGTGACAGGTACCTCCCCATCAGGGGGTTGTGTTGTGGGGATTTCAGGCCCGGACCCCTCAGACTCTGTTCCTTCGAGGCCGAGGGTCCCCAGTCCCCTTAGTTGTCCAGGCTGTTCACACTGTACCTGGTTCCATAGTTCAAAAAACAGTGGGCAGTCCCGCCCCACTATGACATCATGTATCAAATTTCTTACCACCCCGACTTCTTGTGTCACGGAGGTACCACCATAGGCAACAGTCTCTTTCCCTCTTTCCCACCCGAATATCACTACAGAGCCCCCCAAATTCCGGGTCCCAAATATCTCTCTATTCAACACAGAGAACTGCGATTCAGTCCTCCTGATTTTAGCTATTTCCAGGAATTTCTCACCCGTCTTGGGTGACCCCCTGAACATTTCCCAACTTCCCTTGAAGAGACCACAACCCAAACACAGGAGATATATAGCGACTGTCCAGGACCCAACCTTGGCGTCCTGTACAAAGTATAATGGCTACAGGAGACAATTTAATCTTTGTTGTAACATCCACCCAATGTCTTGTCAGCATGAGAGTAGTAGGAATAAGTGAGAAAGATTGGACCAATGGAAAGTATAATGAATTGCTTCAGCGAACAATCCAACCCAATTGCATGATTTAACATCATAACTTGATACCATGCTGCTTATATCATAGTGCCTTACCTCCAGGGTGATAAGGAAATCCAAGATCGGTTTCATTTCCAGATATATCTAACAGAGTAGAACAGAATAAAAGGTACAATAAGCAGTAAAAACACATTTGTCTTTGTACATTTCTGACATGAAAGCCATGTTGGACACGAATATGGTTTATAGCACTTACAGCTGCTGCTAAGCCTGCTGAAGAAACTTCAGCATTCAACACCTATGGGAGTATTGGGTGCCTGATTCCCCTTTGCACTGTGTGGCTCCTTTTTGCTGGTCCTACATGGAAATGGTGGAAATAACTAGGAGGAGGGATCAGGCATGCAAAACTCTTAAAAGTGAAGTGTCAGCTGCAGAAGATTCTCCAGGAAGTTTAGCTCTGCAGGGACTTTTTAAGTTGAATAATTTAGAGACAGAGTTGCTTTTAAAGGGGATATCAGTTTAATAAAATAAGTATTTAGTAAAAAAAAAAAACTGTTGCATAGGGGAGCGTAATCTGACATGATATGTGTGGAAGTGTAGAGTCAAGAACTCCGCAGTTCATCTTGTCTTGTTACTCTATGCCACAGATGGTTTCACATTGTGACTTGACCTTCCTTCCTCTTGCTCCCTTCTGCTATTTCTATTTGCCCCATTAAGTGTCTTCCTCTGGGCTGGAATGTTGGGTTGGGTTTAATGACACGTTTGTGGTGGCTTTGGGACTCTCAACCCTCTACTGAACTTTGCCTGCCCCTTGATTACCATTGATCCTATAGCTCCAAGATGGCTCCCCTGTGTTGACTGAGATGCCACAGGGAAAGGAGAAGACAAACACCAGTGATGGACTATATTAAGGGTGTAGATATGATGAACAGAGCTAAAAACAGACAAGGAGAGAGGTATGAAGGTGGCAAATAGGTGGGAATAATTTGCTCTTGGGAATGGAAAAGAGAGAGCCTATAGAATGAATTCATCTGTAATGTTCTCTGCAACCCCTACATCTTCTCTAAAGCTGATAAACTGATTTCAATCCAATATGTCAGATATGGGCTGTGTAGAGCATGCCCAGCTTCAAGATATGGAGTACATTTACCTCTGGCCATAATACTGAATAGTCACAGGGGGAGTAGAAGCAAAGACAGTGAAAGATGTTCGCATGGCAGTACAAAAGTGTGGTTATTCTTTTGCTCTATTAAAGACACAGGCATTGATTTACTAAAACGGGAGAGTGCAAAAGTGCATAGTAGCCAATCAGCTTCTAACTTCAGCTTGTTCAATTAGGCCTTGACAAAAAACCTGGAAGCCGATTGGTTTCCACCAAGAGCTGCACCAGATTTTGCACTCTCCAGTTTTAGCACTCTCCAGTTTTAGTAAATCAACCCCACAGATAGAAACAATTAGCGAAGAAACTACTTTATTCAAGAAAAGATTTGAAGAAAGTCAATGCATAAATTTCAAATTGGGAAAATAGAATTGAAGATTTGGTGCAACCTTTAAGCAGGAAATGCATTGTCATAAATGACAGTCAAATTCAAATACAAGAAATTTGATGATATTGAAAATCTATTTTATATAATTGTTGAGAGTTTCAGAGAAAAAGTATATCTGAAACCTTACGTTTTAAAACAATCCATTCAGTTTAAAAAATAAATGAAAGGCAGAAAAAAAAAAAACAACATTATAAATACCCCTTTCTTTTTTAATAGGTGATCAAATAATCTCTGTTCTTAGCTGCACAAGTAGCTTAGAGAGGTGGGGATGGAGAAAGCACAGTACATTGATATTTCCAGTAAATGGCCAGAAAACTGGCCACACTGGGATGGATGTACTCGCATGCCTGGCGTAGAAATTTTGCAGAAAGGGCTTCTCTCTGTATTTGGGAAAGACACATTTACCCCTCTTGTGGTTGAGAGGGCTTGTTGGGTTTGGACCCATTGCCTCCACCTGGAGGAAGGCAAAGGCTGATCTTAACTTGGTTATATAAATCACCAGGCCAGAGATAAGATCTTGAAGAAAGGGAAAAGGACTGGGGAACTTCCTAATAAGCAGAGCAAAGCTTTAATTGTATTATTACTTTCTCAGAGAAAATGGGCCATGTTTTAGAAATTGCCACATGCTCAGTTTTATCTGGCATGACAGACAAATTAGCTGATGAAACCCTTTGGATTGATCGAAATTAAAAACATTTATGATGGTTCTGTGGGACAATTCAAACACATGTAAAAGTAAGGAAATACAAGTTTTTGGCTGGCTACAAACAGCTGTAACAAATCACAGAAATAATATATGGATACAGATTTTCAATTATCAATTGAATTATTACTGGGAACACTGGCTCCAGGTTTGGCAGAACTCCACAAAATAAAGACACTCCTTGGAAAACAGAAGTAAAATCCACCTAAATACAGTTCAATGAGTGCCAAACAAGCTTCCCAGAGTCAAAGATTTACTGATAAAATGGTTTTATAGCAGAAGAAAAAAACCCAAACAGACCCCCCCCCCCCCTACCCAACAGGAATTTTGATTGTTCAAAGCATAGGCTTTGCCTCCCCCCTGAAACTATGCCAAGCAGAAAACCATTGTATAGATTTGTCTGGTGTCTGCTTATCTGAATCAATTTCACAATTCCTGAGCCCTGATAAAGGGTTCTGAGGGAAGACAAAGTGGTTGCCAAGCCAATTATATAATCCCCTCTGTAAAAGAACACAAGTGATCCTGTGCCTGTGTTCTAGAAAAAATTATGCAGGTTGGTACCTAAATCCGAGCGTCTCCCGTCACTCAGCTGACTCCTCGGCTCTCTCCTACGCCCAGCTGACAGCTCCACCAGGCAGGGCCGAGCACTGCAGCTGACGTCAGCCGGGGAGAATGGGAAGAGAGGTGAGAGAGAGCCGAGAGGTCACGTGATCGCCAGGAGCCACTCGGATTTACGTACAGATCGCATATGTTTTCTATAACACAGGCACAGGGGCAGTTAAAGCAACAAAGGCTACCTACAGCGCTTGCTATGAAAATAGGTGCATAACCATAGATGTTCAGTGACTCAAAATTAAGCAATAAGCTTCAAAATGATCCGTGAAAAATATTCAAATCAATAGTGTAAGTGCTAATTGTGTAAATAAATATGCAATTTAAATCAATAAATATACATTAAATACATCCGTGGACTAAAAATTACAATAAAAATGTGTCAATATTCCATATAAAATAATGTATAGAATGCATATAATACAGTGCTGATAAATAACTACAAATTATAACTGTTGTACCTGAGGTATGTAAGTGCAAGTGACCCAAATGGGTTAGTTTAAGTCCATATATAGTGACTGTGGTGATCAAAGTTCAAAAGAATTTCCTTGTGCAAAATTGTTCATCCAATACAGTTCAAAGTGCAGGTGCTCAATGTGGCCAACCAAGCGTGAGTGGTCTTAGTGCTATAAAGGCATATGAGACCCACAACATCTGGTAAGTCATCCAACTTTATCCATACCACGGTGGAGAGGAACCTGTGCCATTCAGATGTCACAAGGTGGATGGGGTAAGATCCACATTGAGCACCTGCACTTTGAACTGTATTGGATGAACAATTTTGCACAAGGAAATTCTTTTGAACTTTTATCACCACAGTCACTATATATGGACTTGTTCTAACCCATTCGGGTCACTTGCACTTATATACCTCAGGCACAACAGTTATAATTTGTAGTTATTTATCAGCACTGTACTATATGCATTCATTATTTTATATGGAATATTGACACATTTTTATTGTAATTTTTAGTCCACAGATGTATTTAATGTATATTTATTGATTTAAATTGCACATTTATTTACACAACTAGCACTTACACTATTGACTTGAATATTTTTTCATGGATCATTTTGAAGCTTATTGCTCAATTTTGAGACACTGAACATCTATGGTTATGCACTTATTTTCATAGCAAGCGCTGTAGGTAGCCTTTGTTGCTTTAGGGGCTATTATTGATACATCCATTCTATAGCTGCTGCTTTTCAATTTTCATTTATTTTAATTTACACATTATACACACACCTGTTGGCGCGAGCAATATACCGCTGGTATATTTTCTAAATACAGGGGCAGTTAAGTGTTCTATTACAGAGGTGATTAGAACATTTTAAAATAATTATGAGAGCAGCAGGAGGGAAGAGGGTGGGCACTGACGAGCAGACAGGCAGGGAGGGGGGAGAGGACGACAGAGGACAGTGGAGGGCTGCGGATGAAGGAAACACATACACTAACCATAATGTCAGGGCTCAGCAGCCATGATACACCGTGGTCAGTGTACAGGGAGGAGGGTAGAAACTGGCAGGATCAGCCAGGTTTTTTTTAGGTGTTACAGGGGGTCAAATGACACAGCACAAGCACTGTGCTGTATAAGGTGCTTTAAGGGAACAGGATTTTTTTTTTTACTGTAACAAATGCTGTAAGTGTTGGAAGTTTTTTTTTCTACTTCTCTCCTACTTGTACACTCCTTGTCTTCAGATATAGAGTTTGGATTCTTTTATGATTAAAAAGAGTGCATACACTTTGTAGACAGAATTATGCAAGTTATGCTTTTGCATGGTAATTACATTTTTCTTTTTTGGAAACTGTTAACTCCAATTTTCACAAATGTATGTGATCTCTTGGAATAGGTGAAGTATGAGGGAGGTGACAAGACATTTTTCATTTGCGTAAATCAACCTGCCAGATTTGGTCTACAGGGGACACATGCTATGCCAGATATAATGAAATATCTGCAAGAGATAAAACACAGTCAGGGTGTACATTTGTGTTATTCAATTTCTTGGGGGGGGGGGGGGGCGTGAACTTATACATGGATTGATGTGATTTATTTGTATGCAGAAAGAGGCAGACCACAAAGCTAGATATGCATTTTTGTATGCACCATTGGGTGGTACTCAATATCCCTTCTTTAAAATTCAAGGAAACAAAATAGACTTATTTGCACTGAATAAATAATATGACTTTCTTATAGCAGCAGGAACAGTGGCGGCCGGTCTATAGGGGGCGCAGGGGCGCCGCCCCCCAATCTGTGGCCCAAGGCCCAATAAAAAAAAAAAAAAAAAGTAATCATAGGGAGAAGTCTACTTTTAAAAATTAAATTCATTGTGGTTAAGATTGTTTCCTACCCTCTCCCTCTGATCCTCAGTTTTGTTATATAGATTACCTTTACAGTCTCGCCATTTTTATCTGAGGGCTTCTTAATTTTTTTTACCCCAGGGGGAACCCTTGAAATCATTTTCAGGGCTCAGGTAACTTCTGTTGAAAGTAATTCATAGGGGGGCAGTGAAAAGGAATGCCCCTCCCCTTACAGTGGTGTTCAGAAAGTCACCATTACAGACCGCAAGAAAGATCCAGGGGCATACGTACAGGGGTCACAGATGCCCATGCATCCCCTTTACACTTGAATAGGAGGGAGGGCATGTAGAGGAAATGATCCCTTGCATTTTTCTCTTGCAGCCTTTCAGCAGCTGCAGAAGGAAAATAGAGGGGGGGGGGGGGGCAGTTTTCTACATGCCACCCTCCTATCCACCTCCTGCTGTGATCGGGCCCCTGTGTGATCCCCTGGCCCTCTCTCATTCCCTGGAGCACTGCCAAGTTCCCCCCTCCCCTCTCCGACAGGATCCTGTGGGGGATGTGTCAGGATGGGGAGGGGCTGGTAAATGTGTAATTTAACGGCCCCTTCCTTGTCCTTATGAATGGAGGCAGTGATCGTTACTGATCACTAACTCTGTTCATTCATAACTAAAGCATAGAAAACTGTGTTTACTATGCTTCAGTTTATTATTGAATGCAAAGTTCTGTACACAGCCATTCCTTCCCATTCATTTTGTGCAGCCGAGGCTGCAGAGAAGAAAATTGAGGGCTGTGTCCTTAGTCTCCTCTCTCTGTCTCAAAGGTGAAACATCAAAGGTCTTTTTTGATCCCTGATATTTCACCAAACCCCCCAATAGGGCTCCTAAAAAATTGTAAACAAACAAGTTGTAAAAAAAAAAAATACACAAAATAAAAAAATGGTAAAAAATAATAAAGAAAGAAAATAAACATCAAATACTGACACCAGGGGGCGGAACTACCATGGGTGCAAAGGTCGCACTTGCGACCGGGCCCTGGCAAACTGCCACCGTGGGGGAGGCATACCAAAGGGTCAGGGAAGCCCTTTATGATTTCTTGCACCAGGGCCATGGGGGTTCTAGTTACGCCTCTGGAAAGATCATTGGTGTCATGCTTGAAAAACAAAAAAACAAAAAGGAGAGGAAAGGTGCCAAGAAACTCTCATTTCTACCAGATAAGAGAGTGGGCTCACAGACCTCCTCTTAAAAGTGAAATTTTAAAGGCTGTGAAGTGGTCATTGAATATCATACAACATATTTTTTAAAAAGATACATCTTTATTAAAATCCATTGAATAAAAGATAAAACAAAATTTAAATATAAAAGTCGTTTTTACATCCATAGTTGGAAGTTTTTTTTTCTTTTTCAATGTATATCTATCTATCTATATACATACACACACACACACACACACACACAATTTACTCTATGTCCCAGTAGTTTTGTGTATCATATGTGGACATATTTAGGATGTTTTTGTATATAGGGAGGCGACACAGAGCAATACAGCTGTTTTTTGTCTCTTCTAACTAAGGGAACCTGTTCTCTGTGGTATTAGAGATATATATAACCCCCTGTCCTCTGGTTTTTGGATTTGGGGTCTGCTTGGCTTTTATGTTCATCATGCCGTTGTGAATGGTGTATAATGTTGGAATGTGGTTTATATATATACGGTGGGAAAGGATTATTATACTGGGAGTAATGTGGCCCTATACTTAACTGCTAGTCTATCCCTATGGTTAAGTATATTAGTCTCTGCATATATTACATTTCAGAGTGGTTTCTGCCTTTTCTCCTGGTTGACCACTGTAGGATGCAAGCTCCGTCCAGTGCCCGTCCATTAGGCCTTCCCTCCTAGGGTTTGGCCCACTGTGGTGTCCATTACCCATGTGGGGTAATACTTTTGGGTCTCTGCTTTCATCCCTCTGCCATGGGACTCCTATCCTAATGCGCCCAGCATGCTTTGCAATGGCTTGTTCAAAAGGGTAAGCATAATGCAATTAACATATATGTAAAGAAGTGATCTCCATGTATACAGTCTGATTGTAATGATGATTGTGTGCATTTGTTTTGCTTTCTTTTTTCAAAAATCCTATAATTCAGCCTTGAGAAACAGTTGCTTGAATACTGAACTTGGTCCCTGAAGAAGCTACTATAGGAGCCTAATCGCTCAGCGAAATGCGTAGGACTCACCAAGTACTCGGTTTCTATTTATGGACATGGCAATTATACTTCAACTATGGATGTAAAAACTACTTTTAGATTTATATTGTGTTTTTATCTTTTATTCGATGGATTTAATAAAGATGTATCTTTTTAAAAAATATATGTTGTATGATATTCAATGACAACTTCACAGCCTTTAAAATCCCACTTTTAGGAGGAGGTCTGTGAGCCATCTCTTATCCTGGTGGAGTTAAGACTTTCTTGGTACCTTTCCTCTCCTTTGATTTTGTTTTTCATTTCTTTAAATAGGGGCGTGGCTGTGAATGATTGTCTTTAGAACCGATATCTCCTTATTTGTTCATTGGTGTCATGCTGTTGGCTCTGCCAAGTGGCGCTAGACTGGAAACTATATAAGCACCATCAGATGGGAATTCAGGTAGCTATAGCTCAATGAACTCTAGGGTTCTGATCAACCCTGGCTGAGAATGACTAGTCTACTCCATGAAAATATGGTTACATTACTTTCAAAAGGTAGAGACCAATGGTCTTGAGAGATTGACAATATACAAGAGAATAAGTGTTGAGAGAATGTGGGGGTTCCCTCGGTCTTGATATATCAGCCTCTCAGACACTGACTGAGAATTATTATTGTGTAAAAATAACCACGCTAAGCACAAATGTGAAAAAGTGAATAAACCAATATAATGACAAATAAAATGTGAAAAGCTGCAGCTGTAGTGGGAAACACCAAAGAATAAATGCAAAAGAAGAGCTGCGCTAAATTGACATAATGATAATAAATCAAACTGTAAATAGTGATAACAGTGAATTGTGCTAGAAATTAAATGGCAATAAACAATCTGTTAATAAAGAATGTCCAAAAGGAACAGTAAAAGTCCAAAATTGGGTGCCAAGTGTAAGAAAAGAATCCTCCACCAAATGTTGTGACTCCTTCCACAATCAGTGCTGCATGCTATAGGCACACTAAACGCTTACCAGAAGAAAGATAAATACAAGCATCCAACATGTATTGGGAACTCCAACGGAATCCTATAGGTGGCGTGGTGCCTCTCTCCAGACAGTCTAGACAAGTCCAGCAGGGAGCCGTGATTGTAAACCAGCCAACGCACTAAATGGTCCGGGCCCAGCACATCGTTCACCTACTGACACCTAGTGGTCGAATTGAAGTAGTGCTTCTGCTGCGGACAAACTCCTGATATTTCTCATCAGTACGTATAGCCAGTACACGTTATGCTTAGAGAACGTCACACAGAGTAGTCGGGGTGAATTTATGCCACGTAGAGTTATCTATATCGCCTCGTAGATAACTACGTGGTATAAATTCACCCGGCTACTCTGTAGTGGATATCAACAGTTGTTAAAAAACAATTTAGTTAGCCATAACCCCTATGCTCTCCTGGTACTTTTTTAAAATCCATATACCTACAATGAATTCGTTCATACCAAGCATTACATCACCAGGATTCCCTGTTCATCTTCTGGCCATTCTTCCAGGACTTAATAGCACTCACACAATGATGTGCGGGTGCTGCTCACCATTGCAGTTTTGTGAGCCCAGCCTGGATGAGGATGTATAAATTAAAGGCTTGGATCACAGAAAATAGGCAGAATGACAGTGTTGTTCCATCCTGAAGACAGCCTGTGCTGAGCCGCAGATGTTTGGAACAGCCATGGAACATTAAGAGGGTAGGAAGAACCAATTTTTTTTTTTTAAACATAGAAGGTGGGAAATCTGAAAAGGGAGTAGCTGTTTTTTCAACATGGAGTAGGGCTCTCAATAAGTTTCAATATTTTTGGTAAGATTGGCTTCAGACTCTTGACTTGGTGTCAAATAGGGTGTCAAGAGGGTGTTCTCTCTCTTTTTTTTTTTTTTTTTTTGATCTGTATGTTGAAGGATATTGGGTTGGTTTCAAATGGCAGTCAGGTAGGATTTATAAAAAAAGCCCAGAAATAAAAATATCGCTTCATTCCAACCCTGTGTACAGAAAACCCTTAGAAATGTAGTTTCCTACTCATGCCATTGCCATTTATTTGGGCAGGCAGTGGAATGCCTTCTCGTGGTACCTACAGAACAGAACAGAACAGAACACAACAGAAGCAGGAATATGTATGGAAAAAACAAAAATCATTGATATGCATTTAGATAGCACTGAAAGCATTTTTTTTTCTCAACCAAATCAGTAAGAAAACAACATTCACATCCATCTCTTAGCCAGAATTTATATTGATGCAACCAAAACACCAAAAAATAAATTACCGACTACTTACCAAAGACATCGCTCCGTGGCTCTTCACTTTCTTGGTTCAGATCAAGATCATAATGTGCATTACTTTGTACTGTACTTTTATTATGGCCAGCAGTAGTCATTTTGATTTTTTTAAAAACAGTTATATCTAGAGATGACTTTTCGGATGGTGAATGTGGTAGAGGTAAAGGAAAGCTTTTCGGTACCTGAGCAGAGGAAGATTTATATGGCATGGCTGTGCTTGTTACAGGTTGTGTGGTTGTTTTATTTTCATGACCTGAATCATATGTGCTATGATTTACAAACCAATGACCGATCCATCCTATGACTTTTGTAAATATTTCTGTAGACTTGTATTCCTCAGTTGGTAAAGTTTTATTTGTGACTGTTGAAACATTTTTCTTATTAACATTGCCTTCCTTTTCTGTAACTTGGATAGAGTTCTCAAAAAGTTTGGGCTGAACATCAAATCTTGGTTGAGAGGAAGAAGACATGTCTTTACGGACCCCCTCTTGACCAAAGACCAGCACTTTGCTCTGTGGAGATGAGCCATTAACTTTTGCTGGTAGACTTGTTGAGTAACTGCTGCCAAGTACATTTATACGAAAGCCCAGGACAGCACTTACAGGCCTAGCCATTTGCAAATTATTTTCAGGATGTACAGTACTGAATGACACAGACGGAAACACCTGAATTTTGTCTTGAGGTTCGGTGACAGTCTGGCTACCAAGGTCCTTACTTATTGACTCTGTTGTTGGCAATAAGGCCTGAGGCTTTAGATGAGAAATATACCCTTGACTTGTTGGAAATTTCCCACCAAGTAAGGATGTAAACTGTACCAATGAAATAAAAGGAGCTGCTGTTGAGATTTGTATTGTGTGCCTGTCAGCTGTAAATACAGGTTTCATACTATCAGCAGTTGCAGTAACAGGAGGTAGAGAAGGTTTTTTCCAACTCAGTGGCGGGACTGAGATAGGTTCTTCTAGATGTGATTCTATATAGGATTCTATATATAACAAGTCTAAAACAGTTGTAGGAGCCTCAATCAGTTGGTCTGTATTGATTTGTGAGGTCTTCTGTATTTTAGGTCTTTTGACAATACTTGTAACATAATCCTGAGGGAACTCAGTCTGGTGGGTTGCACTAACTGGTGGTGTCATCATAAACTGTCGGTCACTGAAATGATGGATTTTAGTGAGCTCAGCTAAAAGAGCAGCAGTAAAAGGTGTGGGAACTTGATTATTATTGGTTTCGCTAAATTGCTCTGCCCCATCAGGCTCAGTATGAGATATTCCAAAATGTGGGGTTTTTGGAAGCTTTGCAGTATAGGGTATACTTATAGGAGTAGCCTTATGTAGCTCAGCAACATGTGCAGTATCATAATGCACAGTCATTGGAAGATCGGTAAGGTAGGTTGTGCTGAAATGGGGAGTAACATGCAGTTCCGAATCATGATTTCCGCTAAAATAGGATGCCACATGAATCTCAATATGTGCTGTACTCAGCACTGGTGTTTCTGACATAGAAAGGGTTTTTCTCAATATCCAGTCTGGTTGAGATGTAGTTTCCCACTGGCCTAAGTAACTTGGCTGTAGGTCCCCTGTGGTCTCTATATTAATAGGTTGGTCTTCATCCATAACGGAAGAATATGAGGATGGTGGTTGAACAAGCTTAGATGGTGGGGAAGGAACCTGTACTACTGTGCTTGGAACATCCTTTGGCAGGTTAATAGCAAAAGTGCTTGCAGTTAAATAGTGAGTAACATTTAGAGGTGCCTGGGGAGTAGCTATTGCGACTTCATGTTCTCGGTCATGGTAAGCTTCAGAAACCTTAATGCTAATATAGGGCAACTTGCTAGTAGACAATGTTGAAGGTAGTGAAGAATATATTGGAGGTACTATTGTTGGTGGGATTCCAAGTGCTGTTGTTGCAACTGTTTCAGTCACAGACTTGTATGGTTTTAATGAACAGTTACATAAATTAACATTTAGACTAGCAGTAGGGTCATTAAAGATAAAGTATTTTCCTTCAAAATATTTGAGTGAACCAGTATGTGAAAATGTCCGCCATAGTAGTATAACATTGACTGCAAGGGCCTGAGCAGCAAAAACATGTGTAGGCTTATTCGAGCAAGCAGATACAATGGTGGTTTCAACAGATGATGAAATCCTTTCAAAAATTATTTCGTCATGGTTGTCATCACAGTTTGCGTTTGTTTGAAATAGATCAATGTAGATTACAATATGTTTTCCTGGTGCAGCTAAAATGGTCCAATTACACCACAAGTTTACATCAGTTAGCCCAAAAAATAAAGGAGGGGAAAATGTGCCAAAATCTTTGCTTAACTGAACATGACAGCTCTTTGATGCCACAAACGCATGCATTGAAGTTGGCTCAAACCCTGAAAAAAAATAAAAGGCAAAAAGTATGGGTAAAAGATACCAAACCGATGAAAAGAGGCAAGTTACTAACTTAAAAAATTTATATATATATATATATATATATATATATATATATATATATATATATATACACACACACATACACACATCTATCTATCTATATATAGATAGATAGATATATACATGTTAGAAGATCTCAGGTGTAAATGGGGAGCAGATGTGTTAAATATTTGGTGTTATCGCTCTCACTCTCTCATACTGGGAGTTCAACATGGCACCTCACTGCAAAGAACTCTGAGGATCTGAAAAAAAAAATTGTTGCTCTACATAAAGATGGCTTAGGCTATAAAAAGATTGCCAAGACCCTGAAACTGAGCTGCAGCACGGTGGCCAAAACCATACAGCGGTTTAACAGGACAGGTTCCACTCAGAACAGGACTTAGTCATGGTCCACCAAAGAAGTTAAGTGCTCATGCTCAGAGTCATATCCAGAGGTTGACTTTGGGAAATAGACATACGAGTGCTGCCAGCATTGCTGCAGAGGTTGAAGGGGTGGGGGGTCAGCCTGTCAGTACTCAGACCATACGCCGCACACTGCATCAAATTTACACTGTTATACAAGCTGTACACTCACTACTTTACATTGTAGCAAATTGTCATTTCTTCAGTGTTGTCACATGAAAAAAATATAATAAAATATTTGCAAAAATGCGAGGGGTGTACTCACTTTTGTGAGATACTGTGTATGTATAATATATTATATATTTATTTTTTTATTCATTTATTTATTTTTAAAGAAAGGGGACAAGCAGCACAGATCTATAATCCCATAACCTATTAATATACCCCACTCCCTCAGAAATGGTCTATTCCTAGACTATATGCAGTATCGTACACCCAACAATTATATGCAATATATACCAGAAATGTACCCAATAATATGTATGAAAAACAAGTGCTTCATATTGTTAATCTTTGTGAAAAAATAAAAGTGCTTTGCGCAAAAAAATTGCTTTCCTATTCATTATCAGGTTCATGAGGCGATCCAAAAAAACCAAACATATGTAATCCAATGACGAAACTAGTAGGGCGAGGCTTAGGGCGCTGACATCACACTTGCCTGGATCGCGCTCACGGCTTTTGCTTTGCAGCTGGAGGTGTAGGCACACTTAGAAATAAGGTGTTTGATCCTTAGTGTCTAGATGATACTTGTAAAATGTGAGTGTTCTTAATGATTTTAAAAAAACAAGAGATTTGAAATGGTTTTACGCTATGGAGATTCTTCCTTCTCCTTTTTAAAACCTCAAGTAATACCGTGTCTGGCTTGAAAGAGTGATTGACGAGAGGGTACATCAGGAGCATTAGCGCGGAGAGTCTTCCTGTCAGTTGTGTAGCAGGGCGCTTCTGCTGCTTTAAAATTCGACCAGTCGTTTCCTCTGGTGAGTTAGTTTGGGGTGAGTGGTGAAGAAGCACACTGGGTGTTTTCTACATGATTAGGATATCCAGTGCTTGGATATCTGATCACCTCTTTGTGTTGTGGGATCTTATATGAACTTTAACTTTTTGGATCACATATGATTTTTTCTGAATCACCTCATGAACTTAAATAATGAATAAGAAAACATTTAAATTTGCACAAAGCACTTTTTTGCACTGTTTTGCACTTTGTTATAAGCATTTTGCACTTTATTATTTTTTTAGAGAGGTTTGTTTAACAATATGCAGCACTTGTTTTTGATACTTTTCTGATATACATTGCATACCATTGCATAGAATTGTTGGGTGTACGATACGGCACATAGTCTAGCGATAGACCAGGGAGTGGGGTATATGGTTAGGTTGTTGGATTATAGATCTGCACTGCTTGTCCCCTCTCTTTTTCACCCAGGTGGCAGTGATCCTATTTAATCCCTCACTCCTCCATCTATATCCTTGGCACTTGATTTGTTCTTTGTTCACATAAAACGATTTAAAAGAAATAATGCATATTTAAGTGTCCCTTCCCTTACTCGATGCACTAGGCATCATTACACTCCTCCCTTCCTTCACAATCAATGGTTAATCCAGCCTGCCCTGCGGCTGCCATTCTGAAGCCTCCTGGGAAATGCACACATCACATATGCATATGCTTCAGGTTCCATACAGCAGCGGGGGTTCATCAGTGGGTTGGGCTGCCTGAACTAGGAAGAGACAGCGGACTCCTGATGACCTCCAAAACAAAGATGGTGGCGAAGGGCCTAGGAGTGGCAGTAGTGCAGTGGATCATAGTAGGGCAATGCTGGATTCGCTGGCCAGTGTATTACGTGAATTGTGCAAAACACCAGAAAGGGGAAAGATAAATAGGAAGGGTAACGTTCCCCTTTAAACACGCTACTTATATTACAATACATTGGTGCATTTAACAAATTGGGTTTAAAAAAAAAAAAAAAAAAAGAAGAAGGTCTTGTTGGACAAAATAAACTCTGCACAATAGTTATTCTTTCACTCCCTCTTTCCTGCTCTTGCACACTCTCTGCTTTTTTTTTTTAAAGGTCAGCAACAGGGAAATCCACACGTATTGCCATTAACTAGTCCTCTGCCCTCTACTTGCCCATTTTGACCACATTACCAGTTCACAAGAAAACAGCTTTATAATGTCAACGTTTAGTCCAGGGGAATTGTTATAATGATGGTTCACCAACTAAAGCTAACATGTATTGCTATGAACTCACTTCCAGGCATTATTTGGTCATGCACTGATCATAACATAGTTCTTAAAATCATGCCTTTCTAATAATTGTGATTGGTTAAGAACCTTGTTTTTTTATTCGTGAGGTTTTTCCTGAAGGGTAGAATAGGGAAAAATCCCCAAATCTCTTTAGGCCCATGCCAGATCTTCTGTAGGGTATAGTAAGTGGCTAAGGTTATCAATACCAGGCATTTGTTGGCTGGGCACCTCAGCTGTCCAGAGACTCCCCTGCAGCTAAGTGTTCTGAGCACTTTTCACACATTGCCAAGATGCTTAATGCTATATGAAATATTTCATATCATTGCAACTTTAGTACCACAAATAGAAGTGCTGTTACCTTGTAAAATATGAAGTCTTACCTACGTGGACTTGGTTTTCACTTTCAATAGCCTGGATTTCCTTTAAGGAAAGAATATCTATTTAGTTACATAATATTTGTTATACACAGCAAATGCAGTCAAAGGCTTTTATGAATTCTTCTAAACTTCTGTTGTTCAGCAAATGGCAGGTCAAGTCCAAAAAAAAAAGGCTGAACACCAGAGATGTCCCCACACAGATGGAAAAGTTTAAATTGAACCAAGACCAACAAAATCCTATTTCATTTGTAGATTAGAAAGGGCAGTGTTCTAGGTTGGCATGATTTCATGAGAAGTCAACAAACAGGTATTAGAATATGACAATGACAGACTCATTTTTTGAAATGCTAGTTACACGGCTATTTTATTGATCCTGCCAGAGTACTTTAAGATCCTCCAGTGTGCCCTTTTCATGCTGAAATGCAGAACAGCCGAGGCAACAGTACAGTGGAGAGGAGACATTATGGGAGTGGATAGCGAGGTGAAAAAAGAAAAGAAAAAAAAAATATATATATCACTGATCATCAATGCTGCACCCACTGATACCAATGCTGGCACCAAATCTAGGGGGTTTCATGCTTCCATGATACTGATCCTAGGGGATTATTATGCCAATAACTGACACCAATCCTGGGGGTTTTATTGGGTGTTGTTGTTGTGTCTACTGACACCAATGTTGAGGTCTTAATAATGGATCCACTAACTAAAATGTTCAGAGCTATATTTTGTCCACTGGACACCAATTTTGGGGGTTATTTTTGCATCCACTGACACGAATGCTGGGGGTTATTGCGGCTGCTGAACTATTCTACTCCCATTTTCTATTCAGTGTATTTCTAAAACATGTTGGGTCCCCTCATTGGGCATTAGTTTGTGCTATGCTGACTCTTGACTCACCACGATTCTTCCTGGATGGGATAGTCACCTGCCTGTTTTCTTGGAGAGAGATTTTTCCAGGCCTGAGGGTGCCCCCTCACACATTCTCTGCGGCAGGCTTGTTACCCAATATAAAGGAATGCCTGGTCCAGTTGCATTTTAACACTTTACTGCACAGCTTTAGGCATATTCACCAGTACATCTTCCTTGTGTCACAGCAGAAAATAACATGACATCCTGACAGATATCTTTAGTGCAGAACACTGTACCTCCATTACACAATTTCCTGACAATAGTCTAACTGCAGGTCAATAGAGAATAGAGATGTCACAATTTCTTTTACGGGTGGTTCCCCCCTCGATGATTCCTCCATACACATGGAGTGCTCCTACTTAGGCCCCAAGGCGTTTCCAAACCAAGCCACAGGGCCTACAAGATGAAGGTCAGGGGTGGCTAGGTTTCTCCATCAGTTCCCAACCACTACATTATCAAAGAAGGGGCAACAATTAAAGGGCACTAATACCTGCCAACAAAAAGTAAAGATGGAAGGTGCCATGTTTCAAGCCATACATTTTATGGACCAGGCCTACATTTTTAGTCACACAACTTTCCAGCACTGCACAATGCATAGCGTTTTTTCTTTTTTCTCAATGCCTTCAAGTTGTCCTTCCTAAAAATGTTCAGCTGTTGGGAACTATGATTTTTTAAATTCATTCATTTTTTATAATCACTGCCACCAATGGTGGGGGCCTTTGCAATCCTCAGCAAGTTGGAAAGAGAGAGAGTGGCTTACTACCATCTTCCAGCAGAATTTCCATATCTGCACACTGGTGTCTTAGAGCTTGTTCACACATGTGTTGATTATGAAGAATGAAGCAATGCACAATATCGTGCCTATAGCATTTATGACGTGTTGTTTTTTTGATGCAGTGAAAAATCTTCATGAATGCTTGATAAAGGTCTATGATGTATTGCTTTTCTAGTGGGGGGTATTTGAAGGAGAAGGGATGTAGAGGAAATTATCTAGTTTGAGGTATGGTTAGGTTGTGGTGTGATACATTTTTTTGATTTCTCTGCAAAATGGACTTGGGTACTTTGGTCTCTTGACACTTGCTTAGGTCCAAATCAACTTTGCTGGAACAAAATGCTTTGCAACTGGTAATAATGCTTAATGTCAGTATTGCTGGCTGGATGATTGCATGCGCGCAGAAGCAAATGTTACCACATGGCTGCTCTATCCTAGTTTTATACTATTTCACAGTGCATTCTCGGATTTAGGAACCTCCCCTGCCTCTCCCCCAATGCCCAGCTAACTTTTATAAATCTTTCACTAACACACAATAAATGCCATAGATGCTGTTAAGGCGCGGTTACAAAGCATTACCATTAAAATTAATGGAGACTAGCCTATCCCCATTCCCTTTGTGGGTTGAAGATGGCATTCCATCTATAGAGAGGCCAAATGTCAAATCCACTGGCAGAGAGGCTTCCCTCCTGAACATGAGTAAGTGGAACAGCAAGCTGCATCATTCTCTTTTCTTTTTTAGGCATGAACCATAGGGAAGACATGCCTGTTCCAATGTTGTTTTCTTTCTGAAGAAAGGGTCCCTAACACGTCAAAGAAGGTTCGAGTAAACCTCTCTGGCTGCAGTTCCCCATGAGCAGGGGTCTCCAAACTATGGCCCTCCAGTTGTTCAGGAAGTACAACTCCAACAATCATGCCTAGTCATGTCTGTGAATGTCAAGAGTTTTACAATGCCTCATGGGACATGTAGTTCCGCAACAGCTGGAGGGCCGGAGTTTGGAGATCCCTGCCCTTGAGGGTGGTAAGGTGTCCTCCTTGACTTCTGAATGCCTAACATTTCAAACAGATGTCTAATGAGCTTGATCTCAATGTCTCTTCCTTAATCAGAGTTGGTTCTCTGGGGTAGTCCATAATGAACAAAGAAGCTCTCTATGAACACTTTGAATTGTTGACCTTGTATGGGATAGGCCTTGGTGTAAATAGTGAAGTGATCAGTCACTACAAGAATGTTTGCTTGGTTACTCGTGTCAGGATACAGACTCAAGAAATCAATGCATGCCGAATCCATAAAACTTCCTTTGAAAGGGCCCATTGGTGCAACTCTGGAAGGCAAAGTCTACCTCTGGATACAGCGAAGACAGGTGTGACAGTAGCTTTCAACTTTGTTCCAAATACATGGCCAGTAGAAACAATCTCAGACTTACTTGAATGTCCTGTCAGACCCTAAATGCCCATGGTTATCATTCAACCCCTTCAGCACTGTCCCCCAGTTTCTCAGGGAGGAATAGTTGCCATCTTTTTCCAGCTTGTCCGAGGGACCTATTCGGTAGACCATACCATCCCACAGCTGCAAACGATCACACTCTTCATGGACTAGTCAGGCTTCTTTCAAAGAGTCTGTGCCTAGTAGAAGCTCTGGGTGGGCTCGTAAGGCTTACAAAATCAATTTGCAAAGTGGATCTCTCCTTGTTCTTCCCTCAAGTCTCTTGGAGAAGGTTGGCAAGCCATTATCTCACCGGAGTTAAGTCGCAGTAGAACTTTGGGATGCCCCTGCGGACCCTCTAGCTCTATACTCCATTCTTTCTGGGTCTAATTAGTCCACACTTCCATGGAAGCCTCCAAGTAACAGGATCATCTTGATAATGCATCAGTGTCCCTCTTCATGACTCTAGAATTATTTTTTTAAGCTAAAAACAAAACCCAGACAGGGAAGCCAACCATCACTGCCGGTTCACACTGATGCGGCTGCGGCGATCGCATGTAATGTCGGAGCGCACTGCTCCTTCATTACATGTGCGATCGGCTGTGCTTTGCGAGTTTAGCCATACACTTTGTATGGCTAAATTCGCACCGCACCCGCAGCAAACATGCACAGGACCCTTTTTTGCAGCCGCATCAGGATCGGATCGCACAGCGGTTCACACTTGTGCGATCCGATCCTGTGCGAACTGCAAGATCGCACTGCGATATGCGATCAAACTGGGGGTGTCGTTAAGATTACATTGACACCCCCAGCGTATCGCATATGGCAGTGTGAACTGCCGGGGGTGCGTTTGCAATGCGGGAACAGGCTGCGAATTCGCAGCCTTCCCGCATCACATAAGTGTGAACCGGGGCTCAATGTCCAGCTTGGCCGTGGTAAGGACAAACATTAGTGGGGTGGTTTCTAGACCTAAGTTCAAATTCTTCCACATACAGGTACTTCTTCAGCTTGTCTACGACTTCCCACGTCAAAGCAAATCATTTTAACTTATGAGTAGGGTCGTTTCAGACAGGGTAAGATTTCAGCTCACATAAGCGACAGGTCCCAGAAATCCATCATGTTCCTACTACAGTACACCACCTAACCCTTCTCTGCCAACATAGATGTTTAGTTCATAATGCTTGGCTGGGTCAATATAGGCAAATACTTAAGTATTAGTCAAACTCCATTTCAGGTGAAGGAAGGTCTGTTCACATTGGTTGGATAATTTTCCCTCTATAGGCTTCTTAGCGCTTTGGGTGGATGATCTCTTTCTAAAGACTCGTGTTTTTCACCTTTTTCAGCCCACAGAAGCTCTGTGAGGGGGGTCAGGCTATCTTGGCAAAACCTCTCACTAACCTCCCATAGTAGTGACAGAACCCCAAACGATCTTAACTAATTTCTGGTAGTCGCAGCTTCTAACTTCTTGGGGATCGGCTGCCACACCCTCTGCAGAGATAACATGCCCAAGACAAGTAACCAATGGCTGACAGAATCAACACTTCCCAAGAGAATTTCAACCCATCTTCATAGAGACACTTCAAGACTTTCTCCAACCACTTCTCATGCTTTTCTAAAGTCTACCCAAGGACGATGATGTCGTTTAAGTATACCAACACTTCAATGAGGTTCATATCGCCGAGAGTTAAAACCATCAAGCCCTAAAATATGTTGCAGGGGCCCTGGTCAAACCTTGTGGCATTCAACTGAGCTGGGCAAAAGAAAGCAGCCTGTTCTTGATCATCAGGATGCATAGGGATTTGATGGTATCCACTTCACAGGCCCAATACACTGAACCATTTAGCCCCCAATAAACATTGTAAAGCATCTTCGGTTTGAGGAGTGGTGTTCTGATCTGGGATAGTTCTTTTGTTGAGAGTGCAATAGTCAATGTACACATTCTCAAAGACCCATTTTTCTTTCTCAACACCAGGATGGGAGAGGCATAAAGACTTCTGGATTCTTGGAATACTACTGTCCTTTTCAACTATGTAATCCTTTCTCTGAGACCACTTCTGGACAGAATTTGCCAGACAGATAGGTGTACCCGAGTACCAATGGTTTTCACCAGTTCTGTGCTGATTGCACTGAAGGACATCTTCTGATGTCAAAAGAGAAGTAGAATGTGTCATTCATCTGCTGCATTCATTTTCCTTGGCTGACCACTGTCATCTATGATCCTCAGTGTGTTGCCCGTTTCAGTTTGGTCAGATGTTGTCTCTGTTGACATCTAGACTGATGGTTTGGAGTTTGGTGTGCTCGGAGCTCTCTCAACCATGGTCCTGACCTGATAGCAATTTGGACAGCCTAATCAAGGCTTTAGAGATGATGCTTGGAGTAAAGGTTTGAGCATCATCCACCCTCTGTTTTGATTCTGGGAGCTGGAGCAAACTGACTTATTTGGGCACCCATCTGGCTTCTTCATTGTTGGCCTCTGAAAGTTTCTGCTGGCTTCTGGTGTTGGCTTTCAGGCTTTGGTGGACTTGAGCAGTTGTGTCAGTTTTCCACTCCTCCACAATTAAAAACAGACCACTTGACTCGCTAGCTTCTCGCTGGCTTCCATATGACAAAAGCTAAAGGTGCAGGCCTTTAAAATTTTTTATCGTACATGAACACAATGTCTGATTTTCATTCAATTAGTACAGTTTTCATCTGAAAAAAATCGTAAGAGCAAGACTATGCATGCTCGGAAATGAAAGAATGCATACAAAACAATTCAACACTACATCACTTCTGAAGTTGAATTCTGTTGTACGAGAATTTTTGTATGAAAGTAATCTTTTCGCTTTCGATATGAGACTAGCATGCAACAAAAAAACAGATGAAAATTCATCCGATAATCTGATCGTGTGTAGGAGGCTTTAGAAGTTGAAAATTGGTTTGGCCCTGGAACACGCTTGTCTGGCAATGTTGTAATTCTGAGTACCATTATGGTCATTATTTTCATCACTTTTTACATCTGTAACTTCAAGGTTGCTATCACTTTATTGACCTCTGCTGCACCTACCGCTCCAACTTCAGCACAACATATCGTCATTAATCCAGCCATGGCTTTCTCAGCTTAAAAAAGGCTTCCTCTTCTCTCACTACTTTAATAATATTGGGATACTTTAGTGCTATGCTATTCTTTGAAATCCTCAGCTGAACCAAGACCAGGTCAGAATGTGAAGCACCTCTCAGGATCGGGTTCATCTGGCTCGATCTATAGCTACAGGTTCCATCCTGCAGCTACAGGAGTTGTAAGCTGTACAGGTCCTGTGACTAAACTTGACATTTCGAATGGCCTCTGCACTCTTTGTAATACTTTTGTTTCTTTTGCGCTTCTGGGATGTTCTATTCTTCCAAAGCCTGCGTGATTTGAGCCATCCAGGTTACGTACTCCTTTGTTCCGGTTGTGCCCCAGAGCAGAGTCTCAGCTTCCTGTAGCATGTTCCTTTGTTATAAAACTTCCCAGGGCAGTGAATAATTCTGCCCCTATGGTGGTGACCAAGGTTGCTGATGCAGAAGTCCCTTCCATTGGAGTTTCCTGGCATGAGATCTCAGGGTCAGTGTTCTGCACTCTTGGATGAACCAGATGAGCTTCAAGTTCCCTGGATAACTATGCTGTTTCCCCTAAAGCCAGTTAATATTTCTCTTTTCCATTCTAACAAAGTGTAAGTGCAAGTGACTGCCTGATCAACTATCAGATTCATTATGAACGTTTTCAACTGTTGGGACCATTCACTGTAACTTTTTGTCTGTCCAAGTTACGCCTGTAAGGCCTATAACTACACAGAGCCCACTTTGGTAATTTTGTTCCTTGCACCATTGGGCAGCAGTGAGTGGGTCAATCATGGCAGCTTGGCTAGTTGAGGCGACATCACTCTTTTTATTTGGTCCCAAATAATTATCCCAGACCTGCTAGAAAAAACGGCTGTGTAATTTGAGATGATACACATGGTTCACCAAGCACTTACCGACTCTGCTTAAGATTTTATGGCAAAGCAGCTTTAGGACGTGCCTAATTAAAGTCTCTGCTTGATGCTGTTTTACAACATCCTATCAGTGCTCTGGCTTACAGACTTCTGACAATTGCCATTAGCAGATTTGCTAAGGGTTTTTTGACACTGAGTTAAGCAGGATTTATGGTCCTGCTGAAAGTTTTGTTTAATCAACTTAATCTGCCAGAGCTGGTTGTAGTGTGTGGTGTAATATGGAATTTGTAAGCCCTTCGAAAAGAGAGATTGCACTGTGTTCAGTAGGACCTTAGGGTTTATCTAACACCATTATTGTCGCAGGGGCATTCTAGTTTACAGGGTATGGTTAAGGCAGTCTCTCTGAAGATGGTTCAACTCAATAGCTGCAGCAGAGGGATGGTGACCTCTCCTGCAATGGCCACCAGAGGCCATCAGAGAAAATGCTTGCTTCCAACACAAGCTGGAGCTGAGCAAACTCTTCTGTCAGTTTCTGGTTGGTCACCTCCCATTGAACCATCTATTTGGTTGCAGGTGGGTCTATTGATTTCCCACCTACCACAGTCATAGGTGGGCTTGAGTCTAAACATCTCTGCTCCTAACGCACCATGGAAGCTTTTTTGTTTACCTTGTTAAAGTCCATCTACAAATTGTTCCTTCAGTTATCTATTCACATCACCCCAGCCGGATTGTCCTACTTGTCCCCTTTTCCTACAGTATTTCTCTGATGCATATTCTTGCAATTCCAGCGTATATTGAAAAATGGATTCTCCTGCTCTCTGCTGATGAGGTGGGCCCCAAGGTCCCCTAATGGTACTGTTTGGCTGTGTATCACTTCCAAGTGTTTAAAGTAGAAGTTCAGCCTACAACTAACTCTAAAGCCTAGTACACACGCAACGAATTTCCGCCGACCGGTTGTCCGTCTTTTGTCCAGAGTTGTGTTTTGTTGGTTGGAATATGCTCTAGACTGCACTGGAATTTTGTCAACCGATGGAATTATACTTCAGAAGTGATGTCATGTGTTGGATTCCTTTCTTTGTGTTCTTTCATCTCTGAGCATGCCCAGTCTTGCTCATAAGATTTTTCCCTGTCGAAATCTGTACTGACTGCACGAAAATCGGACGTGTTTTGACGCTGGACATAAATTTTATAGCCTGCACACCAGAATTTTTTCGGCCGAAAAGTCGGAGTCGGTTGTCGGAAGCATCATACTAACAAGCCGAAAATCGGCGGATCGGTCGTCGGATGAAAATTCCCGGCCGAATTTCGACGCGTGTGTACGAGGCTTTAATCTACCGGCAAGCCACATTCTAAGACTAATCTATCTAACCTTGTTACAGCCGACAATGGAAGCACCAAAGTAAGCATTTCCCAGCCGTTGTCAGCTGTCTCTTCCATGCAGCATCCACCACTGTAGACTTGATCGGCTGCAGAAAAGGTATAGCAATTTTTGCTTTACAGGGTCAGATTAGTCTTAGAATGTGGCTGCCAGTAGTTTTAGGGTTGAGATAGTTTTAGGCTGAACTTCTACTTTAAAGGGAATCCTGGTCTTTTGCAGGGGGTGCAATATTAACCTTCACGCCTTTCCCTCCAGGTAGGTAATGGGCAATACTTCCTGCTGAGTGGCAGGATCCCATATGGTCATATAAGGTCCCGCAATCTCCTGACCCAACCTCTCAGGTCCTTACCTGGCCCTATGTGTTTAGGTAATTGTTGTGACAGGAATCCTACCAGAATTAAGGGGATCATTATTGCAGGGGCACTGTAATAATACAAAGCATATTATAAATAATGCACAATTATAAAAGCAATATTGTTTTGGCTCAATCAGGATAACATGTGGCTTCAGAGCGTAGTCTCTATAAAACTCTATAACAACAGAGAGTCTAGGTAGCTGCTGAATATAAAAGTGGTGAGCAAACAAGTGGTATGTGCTGCTGGGGAATTGAACATTAAAGATACCTTTTTCTTTGCCCTTCACAGACAAAATAAAAGGTTTACTTTATGCTCATCCTGATTTTGACCCATTCTTAGACCTATGTCGTCCATTATCTATACTCGATATAAGTACTCACATTGTTATCACCATCATCCTCCAGACCCCCACTGTAAACGTCATCAGTTTGTTGTCCCAGCCCAAGGAAAACAAGGACCTGACATACCACCAAGCATGGTATCATTGCGAAGATCCTCAGCGTTCTTCACAAAAAGCTAAAATGTAATAAAGTAAATTTAAATTATAATGTTTACTTTGCATGCTTTGTGGATATAAACAGATTGGTAAATATCTCAATGTACAAGGCTATTTTCTGAACACTGGTATGTTTTATTCTGCAAATAGTCTGTGTTGTGTTCTTTCTTGCAGAATATTGGATTTTACACACAAAAAAAAAAAAAAAGAGAGGCACACCACTTCCCTGGTTACCAACCATTTTTTTTTTTCTGGCTGTCACCCCTAAAAATTGTGGTCAGCAATAAAGGTTTTACAGACACACCAAAGGTCCATTGTGACGATACAGCATTGTCTGATTAACAGCATTCATATAGTATTAGTAACATACTCATGATTTTACGTGAAGCGATGTCTGGTCAGGCCTCTCCGATTCCAAGATGACTGTTATCTCAAGTACAAAACTAGGCTCAACAAGGCATGGGGTTGATTTAGGCTGGCCATACACTATACAATTTTCTTATTCAATTTCCTTTAGATTTACCTTTAACTATGTAGTGCAAGGGCCTGCCTGATTGCATACAAATTGAAAGTGTTTAGGTTTGACCCTATATTACATGGTTTTGGTAAATCTAAAGGAAAGTTGAACAAGAAAATTGTATAGTGTATGGCCAGCCTTACTCATGTAGCAAATAAGATGAAGCCCTGTTCTCTATAAATACCCAGTCATGAGGTAAATAAAAGCTAGATTTTGTGCTAGTTTCGGATTGGATGAATAAAATGAACCCAATTTCCCCTAAATCACTAAGCTCGGTAAACATTTCCTTTTTGAACAGTTACTGATGCTTTAGTAAGCCTGTAGACAGGGTAAGAACAAGGTAACTAACCACTTAGGAGGGACTACTCACGCACTTAGGCCTTGGCAAAGTAAAATTTTACAGTTATGATTTGGAACAGAACAGTCTCAATGAACAAACATTAGCATGTTGTAAAATAGAACAGTTCAGAACAGCTCTCAGCACTGTGTTACGCTGTAACGTTACCAAAGGATGGCCTCTGCTGGAGGGGTGGTTGTATGCTGTATAACCAGGCTGCACTAGCCCACTGAGGGGAATTCTTAGAAGGTTCTACAGCACCAAACAGCATCCCTTACGCTGTCTCTACTCATCAGAAACCTTTCCCTACACTAAGCACTGTCCATAACCAGTGGGTTCCTTTTCCAACCTGTCACTCGCTCAGAGTGCGTCCGAATGATGGAGATTCCCCTATTTACAGGTTTCCCCATTAAAGCAGAGTACCACCGAGAAGGGGAAGCTTCTCTTATCTGGCTCCTCCACCCCTCCAGTGCCACATTTGGCACCTTTTGGGGGGAGAGCGGGTACCTGGATTTGACAGGTACCGGCTCCCAATTCCTAGTAGTTTGGCCCTCCTCCTACTTTCCCCGTCGCCGGGCCATTCAGAAAGCGCAGTACACTTCACGCATGCACAGTAGAGAACCGTCTGGGAAGCTGCAAGGCTTTACTGCTGTTTTTCCTTAGAAGCAATGGCGGCCACAGCACCTGAAAGCTGATGGAAAAATGGGTTGGGCTCAAAGCAACGCGGGATCCCTGGACAGGTAAGTGTCCTAATATTAAAAGTCAGCCGCTACAGTATTTTTTTGAAGGAGTCTGAAGCTCCTCTTTAAGATGGCCATCCAAACTCTCCCGGGAATTGAATATCCAATGGGATGCCTGCCTTTCCACAGAGGGCTAACGCAGTCCATAAAAGGACAATCCAAATCAAACTCCTCTCCCCCTTTAGCATTGGCACAGCGCCATCTACAGGAGGAAAGAATAACCGCACCTGCCTACAAGTCAATTCCATGCTTTGATGACTTTTGTGTGGCCTGCGAGAGCCCTGACAAAACTCCTTTGACCACTGTTGAAATAAATTAGAATACCAATGCCAATATGGGTCTTTCAATTTAGCATTCGTACCTCACAAATGCTTTTTTTTTTTTTCCACAAGCATGTTAACATTTTGTGCAAAGCCTTCCTAAAAGAGTGGAGGCTGTTTTTGCTGCAAAGGAGAAGGAAACGGGGAACCCCATTGAATGGCCAAAAGTTTTGGGATTGGATGTTTAGCAAGCTCATATACACATACTGTGCTCTGTGATGCTGAAAAAAAAGTTCATGTGTGTTTTTAATTAATTGTACGCATTGCCAGCTCATTTAACAATGTTTAAATGGGTCCTCATTTTAATTTCTATGGAGTCACTGCTGTGCTTTATAAACACACAATTCTTTTGTTTTAAGTGATATGGATACTGTATGGCTATTCCACTGCATTATAAATGGATTGGCGTGTTTCAGAATGAGGCATTGCTTCCACAAGCTTTAGTGTGATAGTTCCTGATGGATGCCTCACTGCCTACCATTTTTGGCGAGACCTCCAGTTATTTATGCCCATCCATAATATATCCTTCTCTTTGAAGATAGAAGCATGTGCAGAAATAAACACTGTCTCATAGCATTCAACTTTCAAACATTTTTCTGTATTTCCACATTAGTACCCTCTCTGACTCTGTGTATATTGGTGCTTTTAAGCCTGTCTGCTGCATTTGAGGCAGTGGAGTATTTTGGGGGTTAAAGAAAACCTGCAGTAAGAGAAATATGTGGGCTGCCATTACTGACCTCTTTGTATAAAAAAAATAGTTGCCTGATGGTCACTGACCAGGAACAGACACGATTCCAATAAAATTGTATGGATGTCAGAATTCCGGATCTGCATGCTTGTTCCTATTAGCTATAAGGCCCCTTTCACATATGCTGTCCATTTGTCTGTTTTTCATCCATCCGTTGACGGATGAAAAACGGACATCAATGCACCTCTATGTAAAAATGGATGACATCCGTTTTTATCCTCTTCCGTCAATGTCCGTTTTTTTGAACGGATGAATGCCCTATTTTTCATCCGTCAAAAAAACGGATCGGACGAAAAACGGACGACAACTGACGAAAAACGGATACATTTTGACCTGAATGAACTGATGAACTGAACGGACCGTATGTGTGAAAGGGGCCTAAGGATGGATTCAGTTTTTCTCAGCGGGGGGATCGAGCCGCCGATCCCCCGCTGAGCAGAAGGACGACAGCTGTGTCTCCGCGCTGCGTGCGGAGACACAGCTGTCAGTTACCCATGCATCTCTATGGGGGGGAAAATTGGATGGGAACGGACCGTCGGTCCGTTCTCATCCGATCCGATCGGCTGGATGGATGGAAAATAGGGTTTCCATCCGTCCAGATTTGACAGATTGGATCGGGTCGGGGTCGGATGTCAGCGGACATGTCTCCGCTGCCATCCAATGCCCCATAGGAATGCATGGGGGGACCGTTCAGATCCGCTAAAAAACCAGACAGGCGGATCTGAACGGTCTGCCTGTGTGAAAGGGGCCTTAGGCTCGGTTCACACTTGTGCGATGCGGAATTCGCAGCCTGTTCCCGCATCGCATCCGCACCTCTGGCAGTTCACACTGCCATATGCGATACGCAGGGGGTGTCAATTAAATGTTAACGACACCCCCAGTTTGATCGCATATCGCAGTGCGATCTGACAGTTCGCACAGGATCGGATCGCACAAGTGTGAACCACTGTGCGATCCGATCCTGATGCGGCTGAAAAAAAGGGTCATGTGCGAGTTTGGTGCGGATACAGTGCGAATTCAGTCATACAAAGTGTATGGCTGAATTTGCATTCGCACATGAGATCGCATGTAATGAAGGAGCAGTGCGCTCCGAATTACATGCGATCTCCGCAGCTGCAATAATGTGAACCGGCACTAAGACAGCATTGAAGCCACTGGATCAGTACAAAAGCCAGGCACCTAGTATTTCCAAAATGAATGCAGTTGTCCTTTAACCCCTGTAGAGATATATATATAATCCTACTTTCCAAAGCATAATATCAAGATATACAATACTTATCTATAGACTAGAATTTTTACACTTTAGCTTTATTCAATAACATAATGCAAAGTGCAACAGATTTAATTTTATTAAATATATTAGTTATAATATTTATGATTGATTGCTACGAGTTTCTACACTTTGCACAGTGGCCATTCCATTAAGCCTGCATTATTCGTTATCTCATGGTATACATTTTAAGAGCACAAAGTTTGACTGCACAAATTCTGAACTTTAAGGGCCCATTCACACTAATTGACAGGTACCTGCATTTTTCCCTAACTGGATGAACGCAGGTAACTGCAATGGCACATAGAAAGCAATAGTTTTCTATGTGTCATGTTCCCACTAGAACGCTAAAATTATATGTGTTCTAGAAATGGGCATTAAAATGGAACATGTTGGCATTTTATCACGCACATAAACACGTGTAAATGCCATGAGCACACCACTCACCCACATCAGTTGGTGAAAAGAAAACCTTTAAAAAAGAAATAATGCAGAAGCTAGCATAAATGGACATAAACACTGCTATGGGATTGCAGGCCAGCAAAGAATTATTTTAAAGGTTTTATTTTTACGTGTATTATAGTGTCAACAGGCCCTTTAGGCCTCATGCACACAGGGCGTTTGAAAAAACGAGCGGCAAAGCCAGTTCTGATGCCAGGAAAAAACAGCTGTAAAAATGCGCTTTTAGAAGCGTTTTGTATTGGCGGTAATGCACGTTTTAGCGACGTTTAGCAGCGTTAGCGTTTAGCCGCCTTTCTCTGCCCTCTTCTATTTTCCAACCTCAAATCCCAACTACTACAGCTTAACCTCCCTAGCGGTATTCCCGAGTGTGGCTTGGGGTTAAATTTCAGTGCCAAAAGCGGTAACCCCAAGCAACATTCGGGGTGCCGCTAGAGAGATCGCTGGATCCTGTAAGAGAGGGTACTCACATTGTTCCCGGGATCCAGCGATGTATCCCGGCAGTGTGCGGCGGCCGGATCTTCCGCCTGATGCTCTGTGACCCGGCTTCTGTCTCCTGCGACGTGACGCTCACAGGGGGGTGGAACCGGCGGCAAATTCAAACAGTAAAAAACACACCAAACATACTGATACATTCCAAAATAAAATAAATTCACATTAGTTTGCCCCCCAGTGCCCTTTCCTGCAGTTTTACTGTACTTTATATATATATATATATACACACACATACAAAATTATATTATAATTTATGATTTTGTGTTTCAAACTTTATCATACCGAGATGTTATAAAGAAGAATGCGAGGTAAAAAATAAAATCATATGTAAATAGTTGGTTTGGGCTGCTCATTCTTAAGAATTACATGCAAAATAATGGTACCGCTTTCAGCACCTAAAATCGGAAAGAATCATACCGAAAGGGAGGATAAAAACGTCTGACGTGGCCTAACACTGTATACAGCCTTTAGCAGTGTCAGGCGTATTTACAGCAACGCTCCTACTCCAGAACGCACTGGCCCTGGGTTTTTTTTACAGCTTGAAAAACGCCTACGCCACTTACAGCTCCTAAAAGCCTGTGTGTTGCATGAGGCCATAGAATAACATGGAGGGGCGTTTTTAAGCTACAAAAAAAAAAATGTCTGACGCTCCTAAAAGCAGCTGTAAAAACGCCCTGTGTGCATGAGGCCTTAAAGTCAAGTCAAGTATAGGTAAACTGATTGGAACTTTTATAGCTGCCACTGTTATGTAAGGATCTAAGGGTTTGGGGCAGAAGAGCTTGTACAACATGGCTACTACTTGGGATTCCAATGCGTCTGACATAACTAGAACTTTGTTGCTGCCTGGTTGGACACAATAGCACCGAATCATCCTTTTTGGCTAATGGTAAAGAGAGACATACCTTTATGTGTTTAAAGGGAAACTGTATGTTTTAGGCACAGAAAAATGTATCAATTGAAATCATGGATATTGCCAGATATGATTTTTTTTAATGCTTCCACTGTGCACACACATATAAGGTTGGGTATATGACAATAATCATGTACTTACTGGAATGGAGGACTTCCCATGCTTTGCCTTGTTGTTTGAATGTCTGTATTGAACCAACACCCCATTAGCTATCACACCTGATCCACCTAATACCTTGGCTTAACCCCTGAGATACTAAGCAGGAAAGAAGCAACTCACTGCCACCAATCAAACACATCTAGACTGCATATTAATGTCAGGCTGGGGAGGAAATATTGTTTACACATGCAGTGCATCCTGAAGAGCCATCTGCATTGAATCTTCAGAGGACGCTTGAGAGGCAGTGAGAAGGCCTCCTCACCGCCTGTTTTAACCCGTTAAACACTGCACTAGGGTGCAACCATGAGCATTGCACGTGATTGCAGGGCGTCCCAATTCAGTGGAATGCAACAGCAGTGATCATTTTTTGCTGTATGTGCACCCCCGTCCACTGTTTTGCAGGTAAAGGGGGAGTAGTAAAAAATGCACATCATGTGATTTTACCTACGTATATGTATCCTTTTTGTTGTTAATGTGACTTACCTACTATACTATGTGTTCCTGGACTGCGAAATGGGAGCTATGTACACCGTATATGTATATTCTTTTCTAAAATCTTTATTAAAAATGCGCCTCAACTGTATGTTCTTACCACCCCCCCAAACACAAGTGTAAATGAGGTCTTGTAATTAAAATAGGTAACTAATATATAAAGAAACTTGTACTTTGTTATTTAATAATACAGTGTTTAATTTTTACCAGGTAATCAAACATTTGACTGCGGCAAAGCTAGGAGCGGACAGACATTAGTCCTCATTTACGCCTGAGAATTTTGTTGTGCATTTTTAAGATTTTCCATAGGTGTAACAATGCTCAAAATTAGGAATCCCATTTTTGTCTTTTGTTGCCTTTCCCATCTGTACATTAGGTTGCTTGAAGCTTGAAAAGATACATGAGCTTTTTTTGGAGCCATGTTTTTGTGAGTATTTTCACCTGAGCAACTTTAAGTTCACACTGGGGCGACCTGTCAGGCGACCTGGTCGCCGTAGGTCGCCTGGCATAGAGAAGCTGTGGACCCGTTCTAATAGGAGCGACACAAGTCGCTCCGACTTAGAAAAAGGGTCCAGAGCTTCTTTGGGGCGACCTGGAGCGACCTGCATAGACTTCAATGTTATGAAGTCCGTGCCGGCCGCTCTGAGGTCGCGGTGCGAGCAGCGCGCCGCGACCTGTGAGGTCGCCCCGGGAAGTAGCGTCGCCCCAGTGTGAACGGGGTCTTAATCTGCTTTCCTCCTCCTCTACTCCCTCAAAATGAAAATGCCTGAGCTTGTATACACATGTAAGGGTCCTTTTACACAGGCGTTCCGTATGTCCGTTTTTCATCCCATCCGTTTGCGGACCAAAAACTGACATAATGCATGTCAATGGGATTGCGGATGTCAGCGGATGACCATCCACTGACATCCAATTTGCGTCCTTTCCATTCAGTTCCGTTTTTTGAGACGGAAGAGAACCCTATTTTTATTCCGTTTAAAAAACAGAACGGACGCAAAATCGGATGTCAGCGGTGTCATCCGCTGACATCCGCAATCCCATAGACATACATTATGTCCGTATATCATCCGCAAACAGATGGGATGATAAACGAACATACGGAACGGACACTCCAAAGTGTCATCCGTGTCCGTTTAAAAAAAAAAAGTGCCTGAGCGGATGAAAAAACGGACCGTGCCGTGTGAAAGGACCCTAAAAATGCTTGCAAACACTGCAATAATGTACATCTACATGTACAAAAAAATGTCCAAATCGCCTAAAATAAGGTCAGCTCAGGTGTGAATTGAGGCTTAGTCACTGCACACCACTGCCCTCTACAGTGACTAAGTATTTTGAAAAACAGGTTTTCTTGTGGCCCATTCGTCCTTCCAAGCATTATGATAACATACAGTATGTACATTAATGCAAATGTGTTAATGCACCATGGGACACTGTGTTATGACAGCTCTTTTTTAACGCAAAGAAAACAGACATGACCCCTTTTTTAACACAGTTCAGCATTTGCTTTGTGGTGTGTTGCAGCCCAGGTGCATTGCAGCTATGCCTTTAGAGCCGGTTCACACTACCGTGACCAGAAAGTCGCCCCATGAAGGAGCAACTTTTTAGCGCGACTTTAGCGTGACTTTGAAGAGACTTTTGAAGAGACTTTGAAGAGACTTACATGATAGGCGACTTTGTCTGTGGGGAATGCCTGGGTAATTCTTCTTCCTGGAAAGTCTGATAACAAGTCGCTTGAAAATAGATAAGGATCCGACTTAGAGGCGACTCCCATTGAAGTCTATGTGCACAAGTCGGATCACAGGTCGCCTTGAAGTAGTACAGGAACCTTTTCTGAAGTCGGAGAGACTTCAGTAGTGCATATTAAGACGGCTCTAATTCATTTACATTGAATTTGTGATGACAAGAGACTTGGGGCGACTTGAGGTCGCACAAGTCGCATCCCAAGTCGGAGTAGTGTGAACCGGCTCTTAGGGGCCATTCTAAATAAATACAATGTTGATGCACTTCACTATACTCTGAGTTGCAAAGCAGGTTAAAATCTGCATTTAAGGCCTCATGTACACTGCTACTTGTAAACGACCGTTTTGGAGCAGTTGGGCGTTTTTTTCAGAAGCCCCTGAACCCTCCTCTATGTTATCTTATCTGTCCATGTACACTGAGAAGTTTACAGTCATTTAGAGGCAGTTGAGTTCAGTGTTGTTTTTTGGAAAGCAATTATTTGCGTTCAGGATGTTCAGAACGTGTGTTTGCGCCTCAAATGCAAAACGCGACCGAATGCGATCACCCACGTTTAGCGCTTGCTTTTTCCATTTTAAAGGGGAATGATTTCTTGACCTCTAAAAACGGATCTGAGCGCAAACACCCGCTAAACGCCCGCTAAACGTGGCTGCAAACGCAACACAAAGGACGTCTTAAACATCCTTTACATAACTGTTAAATTCCAGCGTTCAAAGGACTTTTTAAACATGTACATGTAGCCTTACAGTGTGCTACTGCAGCACATATACTATACTGTCAAAAGTATTGGGACGCCTACCTTTAGACACACATGAACTTAATGGCATCGACCATTGGCAATGGATTAATTGGCCAAGCCCAACCCCTGGAAAAACAACCCCATGCTGTAATCACCCCTCCACCAAATGATTTAAACCAATGCACAAATCAAGGCCCATAAAGACATGGATGAGCGAGTTTGGGGTGGAGGAACTTGACTGGCCTGCAAAGACTCCTGACCTCAACCTGATAGAACACCTTTGGGATGAATTAGAGAGCAGACTGCAAACCAGGCCTTCTCATCCAACATCAGTGCCTGACCTCAATAATGGTAAATTATTCCCATAGACACACTCCTAAACCTTGTGGACAGCCTTCCCAGAAGGCTTGAAGCTGGTAAAGCTGCAAAGGGTGGGTCAACTCAATATTGAACCCTAAGGACGAACACTGGGATGCCATTAAAGTTCATGTGTGTATGTGTTAAGGCAGGCGTCCCAATACTTTTGACAATATAGTGTGGGTCTTAAGGGGCGCTTAAAGTGGACTTTGCAGTAAAATCTTCTAAGTTGCTTCTTAAGCCTAGTACACACGCAACGAATTTCCACCGACCGGTCGTCCGTCTTTTGTCCAGAGTGGTGTCTGTTGGTTGGAATGTGCTCTAGACTGCACACAAATTTTACTGCACGACAGAATTCTACTTCAGAAGTGATGTCATGTGTTGGATTGCTTTGTATGTGTTCTTTCATCTCTGAGCATGCCTGGTCTTGCTCATAAGATTTTTCCCCATCGAAATCTGTACTAATGAGACGAAAATTGGACTTGTCGGAGTCGGTTGTCGGAAGCACCATACTAACAATCCGAAAATCGGCAGATCGGGCGTAGGACGAAATTTCCCGGCCGAATTTCTACTCGTGTGTACGGGGCTTTAGATTTTGCAGCAGACAGATAGATACATGTCAAACAGGTTTTAATACATATATCACCAAGTGTAACAAGGTGCATAATCGGTCAAATAAAGACCAACAACCCCCTAAGTAGGTGGGACTTTGATGGCAACCAAACAGCAATTTCAATAAAACTGTATGTTTAATAATTCATATTAAAATCCTGTACATGAGGTGATGATACAAGTAGAAAATACATGAGAAAAATATATACAGACAAGTAAATATAAAAAGATCACAGCTCAATCTGAATTATCACTTGGATGAGTTGAGTATCTGTACATATCAATTTCTCTAAACTACCCGACACATTTCAGGTGAGACTTTTCTTCAGGGGTATTATGGATGGAGATTTGAAAATTCAAGCATTTATCAAAGATAATCCCGATAGTAATAGGCCGTGTCACCTAAAAGCAAGGAAAAGAGAAGGAAAGATGTAATTGTTTCTGCCATGCATAAGGAACAAACTTTTCAGAGAAAGGGAATACAATAAGACACGTGGCCACTCACTAAAACTAGAGGAAAAACGGTTTAACCTTAAAATACGTAAGGGGTTCTTCACTGTCAGAGCAGTAAGGATGTGGAATTTGCTTCCACAAGCAGTCGTATCAGCAGGGAGCATTGATAGTTTCAAAAAACTATTAGATGGGCACCTTAACTACTTGCCGACCGCCCGCCGCAGTTGTACGGCGGCAGTCTAGCGCTCCCAGGCAAAGTGCCGTACATGTATGGCGCTAGCCTTGAAGGAGCTAGGGGGCGATCGTGCGGCGGAGTCAGTGCGTGTGACCGGCAGCTCCAATGGCCACCGGCCACTCGCAATCTCCCACTGCAGTGAGAGAAGGACAGACAGCTGATGTAAATGCAGCCGTCTGTCATTCTCACTAAAGAAATCACAGAGGCTATGCGATCCTGCTATGTAGGATCCCATGTCTCTGTGATTACATCACAAGCCACGCCCCTCCACAGTTAGAATCACGCCCCTAGGGACATAATTAACCCCTTGATCACCAGTAAAGTTAACTCCTTCCCTGCCAGTGTAATTTTTACAGTAACGGTGCATATTTATAGCACTGATTACTTTAGTAATGTCACTGGTACTCCCAAAAGTGTCAAAAATGTCAGTCAGGGGTCCGATCTGTCCGCCGCAATGTCGCAGTCCCGCAAACAAAATCGCAGATCGCCACCATTACTAGTTAAAAAAAACAACAAAAATGACATAAATCTTTCCCGTTGTTAGTAAACGCAATAACTTTTGTGCAAACCAATCAAAATACACTTATTGCGATTTTTTTTTTTTTTTACCAAAAATATGTAACAGTAAACAAATTGGCCTAAAATGTTAAAAAATTTTGATTTTTACATTTTTTTTTTGAGAATTTCATATAAAAAAATGTGAAAATATTATTTTTTTCAAAATTGTCGCTCGTTTTTTGTTTAAAGTCCAAAAAAATAAAAATCGCACAGGTGATCAAATATGACCAAAAGAAAGCTCTGTTTGTGGGAAAAAAAGGACATCAATTTTGTTTGGGTACAGCGTCGCACGACCGCGCAATTGTCCATTAAACTCACGCAGTGCCGAATCGCAAAATAGGGCCTGGTCTTTGAGCAGCCAAATCTTCCGGGGGTAAAGTGGTTAAAGAACACAACATACAGGGGTATACAATGTACGGTTAACAGCAAACACACACACACATCATAGGTTGAACTGGATGGACTGATGGCTTTTTTCAACCTCACAAACTATGTAACTATGCTATGAGCATGGAATGGGGGCGTCATTATCACCAGACCATCATCAGCGTCCCAAGGAGGTCCCCATGAATAATGAGCTGGGAGTGTGCAGGCACCCCAACAAAAGAGTCCTTCTGTATGGTAGGATCAGGGAGTGTTCACAGCATTTGTCAACAATGCAGTTTCCAAATTTTCAAGGTGCCCCCCACGTATTTCTATCCCTTCATTTAATGCAGATGGTGTCCTATGCTATGTAGGATCAACCGACGCTGTACTGGATTTTATTATGAATTAATAAACATATGGTTTTATTAAAATTGATGTTTGTTTGCCTTCAAAGTCCTGCCTACCCTGGGGGGGTTGTTGGTCTACTCTTTACATGTTCTAATTCAGGATCACACATCTACTACTGAAGAAGTGGCATACACAAAGTCCACGAAACGCGTAGAGTCCCATGATGTCATGATTTGTATAATAATTTTTTACCTTCTGGAATCTCTGCCTTGTTGATTGAGATGTACTGGGATTTGGGGACCACTTACCCGTTTTCTCTATTATTTTATTATCCTGTATCTTACGTTACCAATCATGTATGTATGTATCAATAAATGTTTTTATCTTCTGTCCAACCAGCCTTGCAATGTCTCTCATTTAAAGTCCCAAACCTCCCAATTTTTCTTCTTCTACATGTTCTAATTGGGACGGTGGCAGCCAACATCTTGGATCCCGAAAAGTGGGGATTCTATACTTAATCGGTCAAATTATCAAACAGAAGTGCAGAGTTCTATTAGCAATACAAAAATGCAAAAAGGCAAGGAGTAAGCATCCAATATACATGTTAAACAAATTAGTATGTAGCTATGCAAGCAGGGACTCCTAAGAGCAATTGTTGTTAGTAAGGACACTAGGTGGCAGTACAGCACAGACTATGTGATGTCTATAGGAACTAAATCTAGAGATGAATCATTATTTCAGTAAACACTACTGTAAAGTACAAAAACGTAAAAAAAAAAGAACAAAAATCACGCGACCAGAGGCAACAGCATTATTTTTTCTTAGTACCATGCAGATATATCTTTACAACACTAGATGTCTCTACATGCTGCATTTTTTCTGGTGCTGCACCCTTTTTTTGTTATTGTCATCCTTTTCATCCTCTCAAGTTCAGGGAATTCCCCACAAATATGTCATCTTTATTTACTAGAGCACTTCATCTGTGATATAGTTGTTATGTAAATACATTTCTTTCTTTCTTTTTTGTGACATTGTTGCCTATATCCTGTAAACCACAGATCAAAATAGCAAAATAGTAAACTACCTGTTGTGATTAAAAACATCCCCCTAAATAATCTTTGTCAGTTGCATATTCAATGCATGGCCATTGATTAACTGTAGATGTATGGGAGGAATGCAATGCAGCAGATGCTTAAAAATCACAGACATGTTATTTGCGTGCGTTTGTTGACAGGTTGCTGATGTACACCGAACCACATTATAAAGGCAACACTTTTGTTTTTGCATCCATTTTTTCATGAGCTGAACTCAAAGATCTATGTGCACAAAAGGCCTATTTCCGTTTGAGGATGATATACGGACATAATGTATGTCAATGGGATTGAAGATGTCAGCGGATGACACAGCTGACATCCGTTTTTGCGTCCGTTCTGTTTTTTTAAACGGAAGAAAAATAGGGTTCTCTTCCGTTCCAAAAAACGGAACTGATAGGAAAGGACGCAAATCGGATGTCAGCGGATGGTCATCCGCTGACATCCGCAATCCCATTGACATGCATTATGTCCGTTTTTCATCCACAAAAAAATGGGATCAAAAACGGACATACGGAATGCCCTTGTAAAAGGACCCTAAGGGCCCTTTCACACGGGCGTTCCGCATGTCCGTATATCATCGTACTTTTTTGCGGATGATATACGGACATAATGTATGTCAATGGCATTGCGGATGTCAGCGGATGACCATCTGCTGACATCCGGTTTTCGTCCTTTCAGTTCTGTTCCGTTTTTTGGAACGGAACAGAACCCTATTTTTCTTCTGTTTAAAAAACGGAACGGATGCAAAATCAGATGTCAGCGGTGTCATCCGCTGACATCCGCAATACCCATAGACATACATTATGTCCGTATATCATCCGCAAACGGATGGGATGATATGCGGACATACGGAGACATCTGCTCCGTGAAAAAAAAAAAAAGTGCCGGAGCGGATCGCAATGCGGTCCGCTCCGTGTGAAAGAGCCATAAATCTGTGTTAGTGAGCACTTCTCCTTTGCCGAGATAATCCATCCACCTCACAGGTATGGCATATCAAGATGCTAATTAGACAGCATGATTATTGCACAGGTGTGCCTTAGGCTGGCCTCTATAAAAGCCCACTCTTTAATGTGCAGTTTAATCACATAGCACAATGCCACAGATGTCGCAAATTTTGAGGGAGCGTGAAATTGGCATGCTGACTGCAGGAATGTACACCAGACCTGTTGCCAGTGAATTGACTGTTTATTTCTCTACCATAAGCCGTCTCTAAAGGCGTTTCAGAGAATTTGGCAGTACATCCAACTGGCCTCACAACCGCAGACCACGTGTAACCACACCAGCCCGGGACCTTCACATCCATCGTCTTCACTTCCAAGATCGTCTGAGACCAGCCACCCGGACAAGCTGCTGCAACAATCGGTTTGCATAACCAAAGAATTTCTGCACAAACTGTCAGAAACCGTCTCAGGGAAGCTCATCTGCATGCTCATTGTCCCCATGGGGGTCTCGACCTGACTGCAGTTTGTCGTGGTAACCGACATGAGTGGGCAAATGCTCATATTCGATGGCGTCTGGCACTTTTGAGAGGTGTTCTCTTCACAGATGAATCCCGGTTTTCACTGTACAGGGCAGATGGCAGACAGCGTGTATTAAGTCGTGTGGGTGAACGGTTTACTGATGTCAACGTTGTGGATCGAGTGGCCCATGGTGGCGGTGGGATTATGGTATGGGCAGGCGTATGTTATGGACAACGAACACAGGTGCATTTTATTGATGGCATTTTGAATACACAGAGATACCGTGACGAGATCCTCAGGCTCATTGTTGTGCCATTCATCCACGACCATCACCTCATGTTACAGCATGATAATGCACTGCCCCATGTTGCAAGGATCTGTACACAATTCCTGGAAGCTGAAAACATCTCAGTTCTTGCATGGCCAGCATACTCACTGGACCTGTCACCCACTGAGCATGTTTGGGATACTCTGGAGCGGTATATATGACAGCGTGTTCCAGGTCCTGCCAATATCCAGCAACTTCGCACAGCCATGGAAGAGGAGTGGACCAACATTCCACAGGCCCCAATCAACAACCTGATCAATTCTATGCGAAGGAGATGTGTTGCACTGCGTGAGGCAAATGGTAGTCACACCAGATACTGACTGGTTTTCAGACCGCCCCCCCCCAATACAGTACAACTGCACATTTTAGAGTGGTCTTTTATTGTGGCCAGCCTAAGGGGCCTTTTACACGGTGGCGTATCCGATGAGGTCTGTCTGTGGAGACGGAGCTGTCAGATTCCCTGATGTTCTCTATGGGAAGATCGGATCAGAACGGACCGCATGTCCCATCTGCCAGACGGATGGAAAATAGGGTTTCCATCCAGTGGCTGCTGGTTTATAGGGGGCGCAGGGGCGCAGGGGCGCCGCCCCTCCAATCTGTGCAAAGAAGAAAAAAAAAGAAAAAAATTACCATTTGCAGCCCACTAGGGGCGCCGGACCTACTGTTGGCTATGGGGGGGGGTTTGCACCCCACGTGCACCGCGCAGAGGCGCCAATTGGCGGCCTTCTGGGTGTCATCGGGGCGCAATGCAATGCACCCTGACACTCCCCACTGTGGCGCTGTCCTGGCCTGTGATTGGTCTAGACTCCAGCCTGGACCAATCATAGAGGACATCCCGGGTGACGTAGCATGGGGGCGGTGTGTGCGTTAGTCACGCAACGTCCCGACGTCACCTTCCCGCCTGCCGTCAGAGAGGAGGGCAGCGGCGTGCATGCAGGTCGAGGAGGAAGAAGACGTCCCGAGCATAGTCCCGACCGAGTCTCCCGAGTCCCGGGCCGTCAGCAGCAGAGAGCAGCCAGCAGCACACCAGGCAGTGACAGAGTCAGTCTGGTCGTTGTGAGAGAGAGAGCCAGCCCAAGAGCAGGAGTTAAGTGATTCTGCAGCCGCTGCCTCAGACTTGGTGCCTCCCTCCTCCTGTGTGCGGGACTGCGGCCAGGCCAGCAGCCTGCTTAGCAGTGTATACAATATTAGACAGTACAGGCCAGGCCGATTACATTGTACATCAGTTAAAGTGCTATGCTAACTTAGCATAGCACTTTACCTGTGTTCAATGTAATTGGCCTGTCCTGCACTGTCTTATATTGTGTACACTGCTAGGCAGGCTGCTGGCCTGGCACTATATATTTATTATTATTAATAGTAAATGGCTGCCATTTACTATTAATAATAATAAATATATAGTGCCAGGCCAGCAGCCTGCTTAGCAGTGTACACAATATAACACAGTGCAGGACAGGCCAATTACATTGTACACAGGTAAAGTGCCATGCTAAATTAGCAAAGCACTTTACCTCAAAGGGGGGGAGGGGGGGACTGATCTATGCGCTGCCACTAAGGTATCAGATCAGGAGGAAAAACAGGGGGAAGGAATATTACTAAAATATGTATGCTGGTCACTGCATTGAAGGGGGCACGCACGCTGATCTCTGCATTGGGGGAATGTATGCTGGTCACTGCATTGAGGGGGGCATGCACGCTGATCTCTGCATTGGGGGAATTTATGCTGGTCACTGCATTGAAGGGGGCACGCACGCTGATCTCTGCATTGAAGGGGGCATGTATGCTGGTCACTGCATTGAAGGGGGCATGTAGGCTGGTCACTGCATTGAAGGGGGCATATACGCTGGTCACTGCATTGAAGGGGGCATGTACGCTGGTCACTGCATTGAAGAGGGCACGCTGGTCACTGTGCATTGAAAGGGGGCACGCTGGTCTCTGTGCATTGAAAGGGGGCACGCTGGTCTCTCTGCATTGAAAGGGGGCACGCTGGTCACTCTGCATTGAAAGGGGGCACGCTGGTCTCTCTGCATTGAAAGGGGGCACGCTGGTCTCTCTGCATTGGAAGGGGGCACACTATACCTTAATTAATGAAGGCCCCTTTCAGACTTTTGCGACCTCAAAGTCACGCAATGTTTTACAAAGTTTTTTGCCGCAAAGCAATGCCTATTGCATTTTTCTGTTTGCGCCCCCCCCAAAAATTTTGAGCACCAGCCGCCACTGTTTCCATCCGTCCAGGTTTCACGGACAGGATTGGAAGCGGATAGCTGCGGGTGTCAGCGAAGATGTCTTCGCTGACATCCGCTGCCCCATAAGGATGCATGGAGCATCCTATTGGGTCCACCTGAAAAACTGACAGGCGGATCTGATTGGATCGTTCATGTGAAAGGACCCTAAGGCACACCTGTCCAATAATTATGCTGTCTAATCAGCATCTTGATATGTCAGACCTGTGCTGGTATGTAGTCAGTGTCTGAGTGTTACCATGCGGATGCGAGTGTGGGGCCAGTGCGGGCACGGCGGCAACCTGCTGCTGCGGGCAGGGAGGAGTGAAGGTCAGCCCAGAAGATTGAGTGTGACATGGGAGACCGGGGTCACTCATGCCCTGTCGGCTGTGGAATCGGGACTCTTTGTGGGCAGAGGAAGAGCTGTGCTTAGAATGTTGACGGAACTGGGCTCTATGCTGTCTGCCAGTGCTACAGTAGGCAGAGTGAGAGAAACCCGCATTTCCGAATCTGTGGGCATGCAGGTAGTGCGGGCCAGGGAGCGGCCACCTGATGTACAGGAAGCTGCAGTGGCAGAAACCAGATCTGCTCCAATCAAGACAGAGGGGAGTAGATGGCCAGCGGTGACCGGGGCTGCAAGTGTGAGCAGCGAGAAAGAGGCCGGGGTCATCGATGTGGGGGCTTCCAGTTTCCAACATTGCTATGGATCCTTGGAGGAAGGAATGGATGTGTGGAGATTGGAGGAAGAGACTGAATGGGACTGGGGGTCAGAAGATTGGAGCAGTCCAGTCAGTTTAGGCACCCCTGATGAGGAAACTAGGGATTCTGTGGTGCGTGGACAGTGCGCCAAGAATCTGGGGTTCTGTGAGGCCTTCCTCTAACCGTGTCCCAGATTTATCCCCACATCAGAACTATGCTCGGGCTCAGGATCAAAATGAGGCCTATGCTTCCCTCATCAAAAAGGAATAAACCCTATATTCCCCACCTAGGAGAGGTAATCGACAAGTCCTCCCTAGATTCTCCAGGATGCAAAGGCTGATACAACGGAAAGTGGCCTTAGAATACGGATACGACTACCCCTATGCTCCAAGGGAGGTCATGCTGGAGATTAAGGCCAGAAGAGAGGCTTGGGGTGATGAGGCTGTGTGTGATTTTCTCTTTATCCCGAAACCTGCAGCAGTAGTCCACTGAGTTACTCCAATCCAGTGTCTAGCTTTTTTTCTAGCAATTTTGCACTGACTGCAGCGCAGGAAAACTGCTTGAAAAAATAGCTAGACAAAGGCTAGACAGTGGATTGGAGTGGAGTGCTACAGGTAACTCAGGGGAATCCAGAAAGTGTTATATCCAGGAGTCCTCTAGGAGCCAGTGCTACAAGTTTATCCCCCACCAGCAACAATAGACCTCCTTAGCAAAAATAGATTCCCTCCAGTAACAACAGATCCCCCAGCAGCTAGAATCATTAGATGATGAACTCCTTGCCATTACATACATTCTGGAGGTGCCAGAACTGTGTAACCCACGTTTCGGCTGAAAAAAAGCCCTGTTTATAAGCATTTACTAGTGGCTTTACCGGGAACTTTGGTGTACCATGATTGTAAACCTGGTGTTCATACATTGTATTTTTTTCCACTGATACATATTATTTTTTTTTTATTAGAATCACAATAAAGTGTGAAAAAAAAGTATTTTAGTGGCAAAGGTTTTAAATGTCACAAATGTTTCCCAGGACTGCATCCCAATATAGTGAATGACAAAACAAATGATCACAAAATGACTTTAGCTGGCTATCCACCCATCAGGAAAGCCCCTCTAACATGTTTCATCTGTGTAGGGCTTAATGATAGAGACTTCTAGGATTAAGCCTACATGGGGAAAACCTGTTACAGAGGCCTTCTTGATAGGTCGAGAGCCAGCTAAAGTCATTTTGTGATCATTTTTATATTGGTGCGCAGTCCTGGGAGACATTTGTAGCTATATGGTAAAGCTTGATGTGTTCTTATCAGTGAACAAGCACCTAGCAGCCGTGTCTGAACCGGCTGGTACCCTAACAATTTTAATATCAATTCTAGCAGCTGACTTCAGTACTTACATTTTGTGCAGTCTCTTCCTCTCAGAAAGCCTGCTTTTCTTCTTTGATCACTGTCCTTGTTCCCAGCTCCTGGGTGTCTTTACCTCCCTGCAGGGTCTGATGGAGCAGCGCCTTTATACGCACTCCCGGGAGAGAGAAACCAAACTGATGCTATGATGCTGCCTGCACCAACATGCTCAGGAAGACAGGGAAGACTAGACAGGGCATGCATGTGTGGTGGTTGTGGTAGTGCTCGAAATTATGAGACATTGGTTCCCAAGGAGGGGTATCAGGAGAACTTTCTGTGAAGTGATAAGTGAGTGCTTCTCATCCTGACCTTTAGAAAAAGTGGTGCAAGGAACCCGCAATGGTAATGACAACTAATGGAAATAGTTTCTGGACTTTTCTTTAAGTAAACAGTTATTGTCTTCCGCCCAGCTGCTCCATACAGGTGTATTTATGATAAAAAAAAAATGTGAAGCTTTATTACAAATGTATTGTCCCGTGTAGCCTCAGCCTAAATTTTCTACTTTTAGTTTCTATTAACCCCTTGATGCCTATGTAACACAAGTATGTGGCCTTCTGCTTCAAGGTATTGTACCTGGGTGATACTGTTCTTTAGAGACGACTGTCAGCTTTCTTGTAAAAACAACTGATGCGGCTAATCAACCGCTCGGCTTTTATTACAAGCAGCAGAAGGGGACGCCTCCCCCTCCTCCCGACACTTTTTGCAGCTCCGCCTGAGTCTCCCGTCCTGCCGCTGGCAATCATCTGGCACGTACGCTGGCTGGTCAGAGATCCGTACAAAGCAGTAATCGGCTTTGATCGAGTCTCGAATCTAGTAACTCGGAAGCATTGTCACAACATCACTTCTGGTTTACTGGAGTCCTAAAGGCTCCAGTTTTAAAAAATAGAAAATATACAAAAATGCTGATTTTGCCGTTTTGACCCTAGATCCCTCTATAAAGAGTATCTGTCACTGCCTATTACTGTCACAAGGAATCTTTACAAGTGATCAAAAAAAAAATTAAAAGGACAGAAACGAATGCATACGTACAGTAAGTTGCACCCGCAAATGTAAACAGTGTTCAAACCACACATGTGAGATATCGCCACGATCGTCAGAGTGAGAGCAATAATTCTAGCTCTAGGCCTCCTCTGTAACTCTAAACTAGTAAGCATTAAACATTTTTAAAGCATCGCCTATGGAGGTTTTTAAGTACTGTAGTTTGTCGCCATTCCACGAGTGTGCCATGTTAGGTATCTATTTACTAGGCCAGTGATGGCAAACCTTGGCACCCCAGATGTTTTGGAACTACATTTCCCATGATGCTCATGCACGCCGCAGTGTAGTTGAGCATCATGGGAAATGTAGTTCCAAAACATCTGGGGTGCCAAGGTTCGCCATCACTGTACTAGGCATAACATCATCTTTCACATTATTCAAAACAAATGGGTTAACTTTACTTTTTAATTTTTTTTTTTTGTATATTTTTTCCTCAAAGAAAAGACCACTGTGCAAATACAGTGTGACCTAAAATATTGCAACAACCACTATTTTATTCTCTAGGGTCCCTGCTAAAAAAACATTTATAATGTTTGGGCGTTCTAAGTAATTTTCTAGCAAAAATTACTGATTTTAACTTGTAAGCAACAAGTGTCAGAAAAAGGCTTAGTCTCCAAGGGGTTAAGGAATGTAGTATTCTTAACTTACTTTGAGTTTTTTTGGCCCCCTTACAGATTTCAGGCCACAGGTTGTACACAAAATGCAGAACACAATAGAAGACTCTGTTAGCATCAGTTCTACGTGCTGCATAACATTTGAAAGGGGTTGCACAATACATTTTTGAAAAAGAGAGCAAATTTTGTGCCCCAAAATCATCTCCTTTTGGTCCAAGATTTTCAGTCTATTACAACTGTTATACCATGTAACAATCCCAAAAGACCCAGGAATAGTCCTCCTCCATAATAAATTACTTGGCCTCATATTTTGACAACAAAAAATATTGGCTACATCTTCCTAGGGGTGAAACAAACTATTACAAAGGCATGGAACAAGACTAGGGTCAACTTCATGAAAGTCAAGTTTTGTATGAACCCCATCCTAGTAAACAAAAAGCTATCTTGTAATCCATATGACACACACCCCAATTTTCTTTTCTTTGGGACACCTTTACACAATGGGGTCAAATCACTAAGCTTTACTGCATGCAGTAAGGGTATCATGTTACTCATTTGCATAAGTTATCGCATGCGGTAAATAAAGTCCAATTAATTTAAAAAAGAAAAATGATTTTGCGGTAAACAACGATAAAAAAATAAAGTTGTTGGTAAATATTGCAAAAATCGTGCGGTAATCTGTTTAGTCCAATTCACAAATGAAACAGGAGCTTAAAAAAAAGGTCCAATATTTAACACCACCCTTTTGGTGGCGGTAACCAGTGCGGTACCAGTAAGAGGGGCCTCTACAAACCCTCAGAAAGGGGCATTCCACCCACCGAGAGCCTAATTCAACCCACAGAAGAGCTACAGAGAGGGGCCTGATTCCACCCACAGAACACCCACAGGAAGGTGTACTATTCCAACCACAGAAATACTACCTAGGGGTGCAATACTACCCTCAGAGAAGGGTCTAATTCCACCCACAGAAAGTTGACACTTTTCAAACAGCAGTGGACACACAAAAATGTGGCATTATTCAAGTTTTTTTATTTTTTTATTAAATCAATAAGGCATGACGTCCAGTCCAAATTAACCTCCATGGCGGTATTCCCGAGTGTGGCTCAGGGTTAACTTTCAGTACTAAAAGCGGTAACCCCAAGGATTACCCCAGATGCACACTCACCTTCCCTGCGATCCCCCGCCGTCCTCCCCTGCTGTCCTCCCGCCGTCCTCAAACTCTCTCTACGCTCTGTGCTCAGCCGATGCTGGCACTTGCCTTCCGGGTTCCCTTTCCTGCGAGCATTGCACCGCAGGGGGGTGGAACCAGTGGCAAATTCAAAAATGTAAATACACTAAATGACATGATACAAAGTTGTGATCCTAACGGAGTACACTGTATCATGCCATTTCAGCACAGGATTGCACCTGGTGACTTTCCAGTGCCCTGTCTGTGCTTTTCCAGTGCTTTGTGCCTGGAAAATAGAGAACGACCATGGTGTCCAAAAAGCATTTTTTTTGTGCAAAAGCGCTTTTTTTTTTTAACAGGTAATTTTATTAACCAAAAAAACAAAACATCAACAAATAAGGCACGAACACCCTACGCAGAGGGTTCCAATATCAGAGGAAGGAAACACAATAGAGAACATGGGCAATCATGAAAAAATACATCACAGGATACAGGATTAATAAGGATATATGGTTAACCAGACACAGGCATTGCAGAGATAAAGCAAAATGTACTCCTGGGAACATGACAGAAGGAAAAAAGGGGTGGGGGGAGATGCAAAAGCTCTTTTAGATAAACTGGAAAACAGTGTCATCGAAATGGGGTGAAGAACTGAGCGATAGCGATTCGTGGAAAAATTCGTCATCAGGTATGGGAAGTGACGACAGCAACGTTTCTGATATCTCTTTCTAGCACATAGCTTGTGGAATTTGCTGTCGTCACTTTCCGTACCTGATGACGAATTTTCCCACAAATCGCTATCGCTCAGTTTTTCAAGTAACTCTGTTTCGCTGTTGCTGTTTTCTAGTTCGTCTAAAAGCGCTTTTGCTCAAAAAGAATGCTTTTTGGATGCCATGGTTGTTCTCTATTTTCCAGGCACAAAGAACTGGAAAAGCCACCAGGTGCAATCCTGTTTGTGAAATGGCATGATACAGTATAATCCGTTAGGATCACAACTTGTCATTTGGTGTATTTACATTTTTGAAATTGCCCCCCGTTTCACCCCCCTGTGTCGAAACGCTTGCAGGGAAAGGAACCAGAAGACAGGTTTTGGCATTGGCTGGGAGGACAGCGGGAGGATGGCTGGAGGACGGTGGGGGAGGACGGCGGGGGATCGCAGGGGAAGGTGAGTTTTAAAATATAAAACAACAGATTTCAATGCATAACAATGTACCGCTTTTAGCACTTTTCTGATATAATCAGACCAGCAGGGAGGTTAAATGCAAACATCGCCTGAAATTTAACATCAAGAGCTTTTTACGAAAAAAATTACATATATTTTTTTAAAGTAAATGTTGTTTACAAAAGTGCAACAATGGAGTATGTTAACCACTTGCCTACTGTGCACTTAAACCCCCTTCCCATCCAGGCCAATTTTCAGCTTTCAGCGCTCTCACACTTTGAATGACCATTGCGCGGTCATGCTACACTGTACCCATATGACATTTTTATCATTTTTTTCACACAAATAGAGCTTTCTTATGGTGGTATTTAATCATCTCTGGGTTTTTTATTTTTTACAAAAAAAAAGAAAAAATACAGAAAATTTTGAAAAAAAAAAGTTTTTCTTATTTTCTGCGAGTAAATTTTGAAAATAAATAAATTTTTCTCCTTCACTGATATACGCTGATGAGGCGGCACTGATGGGCACTGATAGGCTGCACTGATGGGCACTGATGAGGTGACACTTATGGGCACTGATGAGGTGGCACTTATGGGCACTGATGAGGAGGTACTAATATGCAGCACTGATGAGCACTGATAGGTGGCACTAATAGGCGGCACTGATAGGCGGCACTGATGAGCACTGATAGGCGGCACTGATGGGCACTGAGAGGTGGCACTGCTGGGCACCGAGAGGTGGCACTGAGAGGCGGCACTGATGGGCACTGATAGGCGGCACTGATGGGCACTAGCGGATGGCACTGATGGACACTGACGGGTGGCACTGATGAGCACTGATGGGCGGCACTGATGAGCACTGATGGGCAGCACCATCAGTGCCCACACTCAGTGCCCATAGTGCTGCCAGTCAGTGCTCATCAGTGCCTAGATGAGCAGGCACTGATGGGCACTGACTGGCAGCACTATGGGCACTGATTGTGGGCACTGATGGGGGGCACTGATGGCGGGCACTGTGGGCACTGAGTGTATGTTTTTTTACCTTGTGTAATCAGGGCACTGGTGATCATGCCCTGATTACATTCTTCTGTGTCCCCGGCGGCTGATCGGCTCTCCTCCTTCCTCACACTGCAGTCTCCGTGTGAGGAAGGAGCGCTGGCGATGAGAGATGATCTCATATGTTTATATATGAGATCATCTCTCATTGGACGGTCCGATCACGTGGTGAATGGCCGCTGTGATTGGCCATTCACCACGATCTGTGATCGGCTGTGTCCAAGGGACACGGCCGACACAGATTTTCCCCGATGTGCGCTCGCGGGAGAGCGCAGGGAGCCTGTTTCTGGGAGGCCGTATAAAGACGGCCTCCCGAAAATGTGAGTCCGCGCTGCAGCCGTACATAGGCTGTAGCGCGGATGGGAGGTGGTTAAACATGACAATTACTCCAGCTAGAAGTGGCCTCTTGAAGTGGCTACTGTAATACTTTTGTTTATATACACCATTACAACAAGTTAAACTAGGATAGGAACATCCAAAATAAATGTTCAAAAAAATTATAAATAAAATATAGTCAAATTTTCTTTAGTTTCCACAATATAAACATAGGCAGCAGCGCAAAATTGGGCCAAACACATAGAACAATCTAGCAAAGAGCACTTTCAACAGCTTTTGTAGGCCACACATTTACACAAAAACACATTTTTATGAATGTGTGGCATGTAGATTTAGTAAAGTAACAGCTATTTTCTGACAACCGAGTTCCACATGGATTACCAAGCATCAGGAGACAAACATTTGAGAAGGTAATTCGTATTTCAATGCCTCCAAATACAGATTACTGTAAAAAAAATGTTAGATTAAAAAATAGTTTTTTGCAAAAGAAAAAAAACAAACATGTTAAAATGTAAAATGTTATAAAGAAATGACCTCAAACAACCCTTAACCACGGACACGTAGACACGAGAAAATGCGGTAGTTTTCGAACAATCAAAAAAATACTGCATTTTTTATTTAACGCTAATTTCTTAGTGAATTGAACTTTCACAACTGATTTATCCCTTATGTTACTTTACCACATTTTATTTGCCGTTATTTAACTCTTAGGGAATTGACGCTAATATACCATTCCATCACTATGAATCTGACTTACTGTAATTCTAACCAATCATATTCCATTTTGCCAGCAGCCTGAGGGGGAATAACCCCTACCTGATCCCCAAACCCCTCACCATCACTCATCCTCTTGCTTCCACTCTTTCTACTTTCCTCCTATATCTCCCTAATCTCAAGAAAGTTAAGCAACCATTACTACCTGCCAGGGCAGCCATTAGAAATTTACACAGTTCAAGGTCTGGTCCCCACCCCACCCTGGGCCTGACCACCAAAATTTCCCAGGAACCGCCCACTGGCCGTCCCACCGAATCCACCCACTGGCCATCCCAGTCCTTCAGTGCACCAACTTTTATTTTAGGACTTTTACAACCTAATATATGAAAAGTGTATTTAAAGCCATCAGTGCTTTCTGCTTTCAAGATTTAACAGAAAGAAATTCTATTTTGGCCAAAAAATATGAAGCCTGCCATCATGGCAAGGTAGACTCTTTTGAGCAGGACCCTACACTAACACTAACTGCACTACATTTTCAGTGACCCCACCCCCAATCTTTCCTCCCCTAGCAGATGTAAGAAAAGAAAATAAATAAATACATAAATCCAGCAAAGAGACATCCCCATATATTCAGCAAAGAGACATCCCCATATATTCAGCAAAGATACATCCCAATCAAGCAAAGAGACAACCCCATATATTCAGCAAAGACAAATCCCAATCCAACAAAGAGACAGTCTCATATATTCAGCAAAGAGACAGCCCCATATATTCAGCAAAGAGGCATCCCCATATATTCAGCAAAGAGACAGCCCAATATGGTTAAAAGACATCCCCATATAGCAAAGTGACATCCCCATGTATTCAGCAAAGAGACATCCTAATCCAGCACCTGTACGCACTCAGGCCCCCGACAACTGTACACGCTCAGCCCCCCTTACACCTGTATGCACTAAGCCCCTCTAACACCTGTACGCATTCAGCCCCCCCTCACATCTATATGCACTCAGCCCCCCCTCACACCTGCATGCACTCAGCCCCCCTCACACCTGTACACACTCAAGCCCCCCACACCTGTACACACTCAGCCCCCCTCACACCTGTACACACTCAGCCCCCCTCACACCTGTACACATTCAGCCCCCCTCACACCTGTACGCACTCAGCCCCTCACACCTGTACGCACTCAGCCCCCCTCATGCCTGCATGCACTCAGCCCCCCTCACACCTGTACACACTCAGGCCCCCCATGCCTGTACACATTCAGCCCCCTCACACCTGTACACACTCAGGCCCCCCACACCTGTACACATTAAGCCCCCTCACATCTGTATGCATTCAGCCCCCTCACACCTGTGTGCACTCAGCCCCCTCACACCTGTATGCACTCTGCCCCCTCACACCTGTACACATTCAGCCCCCCTCACACCTGCATGCACTGAGCCCCCCTCACACCTGTATACACTCAGGCCCCCCACACCTGTACACATTAAGCTCCCTCACATCTGTATGCATTCAGCCCCCTCACACCTGTGTGCACTCAGCCCCCTCACACCTGTATGCACTCTGCCCCCTCACACCTGTACACATTCAGCCCCCCTCACACCTGTACACATTCAGCCCCCCTCCCACCTGTACACACTCGGCCCCCCCACACCTGTACACACTCAGCCCCCCTCACACCTGCATGCACTGAGCCCCCCTCACACCTGTATACACTCAGGCCCCCCACACCTGTACACATTAAGCCCCCTCACACCCGTATGCACTCAGCCCCCTCACACCTGTATGCACTCAGCCCCCTCATACCTGTATGCACTCAGCCCCCCTCCACACCTGCATGCACTCAGCCCCCCTCACACCTGTACACATTCAGCCCCCCTCACACCTGTACACATTCAGCCCCCCTCACACCTGTACGCACTCAGCCCCCCTCACACCTGTACACACTCAGCACCCCTCACACCTGCATGCACTCAGCCCCCCTCACACCTGTACACACTCAGGCCCCCCACACCTGTACACATTAAGCCCCCTCACACCTGTACACACTCAGGCCCCCCACACCTGTACACATTCAGCCCCCCTCACACCTGTACGCACTCAGCCCCCCTCACACCTGTACACACTCAGCCCCCCTCACACCTGCATGTACTCAGCCCCCTCACACCTGTACACACTCAGCCCCCCTCACACCTGCATGTACTCAGCCCCCTCACACCTGTACACACTCAGGCCCCCCACACCTGTACACATTAAGCCCCCCCACACCTGCATGCACTCAGCCCCCCTCACACCTGTACACAGGCAGGCCCCCCACACCTGTACACATTCAGCCCCCTCACACCTGTATGCACTCAGCCCCCCTCACACCTGTACACACTCAGCCCCCCTCACACCTGCATGTACTCAGCCCCCTCACACCTGTACACACTCAGGCCCCCCACACCTGTACACATTAAGCCCCCTCACACCTGCATGCACTCAGCCCCCCTCACACCTGTACACAGGCAGGCCCCCCACACCTGTACACATTCAGCCCCCTCACACCTGTATGCACTCAGCCCCCCTCACACCTGTACACATTCAGCCCCCCTCACACCTGTACACATTCAGCCCCCCTCACACCTGTACGCACTCAGCCCCCCTCACACCTGTACACACTCAGCCCCCCTCACACCTGTACACACTCAGCCCCCCTCACACCTGTACACACTCAGGCCCCCCACACCTGTACACATTAAGCCCCCTCACACCTGTACACACTCAGGCCCCCCACACCTGTACACATTAAGCCCCCTCACACCTGTATGCACTCAGCCCCCCTCACACCTGTACACACTCAGCGCCCCTCACACCTGCATGCACTGAGCCCCCCTCACACCTGTATACACTCAGCCCCCCTCACACCTGCATGTACTCAGCCCCCCACACCTGTACACATTAAGCCCCCTCACACCTCCATGCACTCAGCCCCCCTCACACCTGTACACAGGCAGGCCCCCCACACCTGTACACATTCAGCCCCCTCACAGCTGTATGCTCTCAGCCTCCTCACACCTGTATGCACTCAGCCCCCCTCACACCTGAATGCACTCAGCCCCCTCACACCTGTATACACTCAGCCCCCTCACACCTGTATACACTCAGCCCCCCTCACACCTGTATGCACTCAGCCCCCCTCACACCTGCATGTACTCAGCCCCCCTCACACCTGTACACACTCAGGCCCCCCACACCTGTACACATTCAGCCCCCCTCACACCTGTACACACTCAGGCCCCCCACACCTGTACACATTCAGCCCCCCTCACACCTGTACACATTCAGCCCCCTCACACCTGTATGCACTCAGCCCCCCCTCCACACCTGTAAACACCCAGTCCCCCTCATACCAATACGCCCTAAGCCCCTCTAACACCTGTACACATGCATTTATCCGCTCCCCCACCCCCCCCCCCCCACACCTGTACACACTCAGCCCCACTCACATTATTATTATACAGAATTTATATAGCGCCAATAGTTTGCGCAATGTTTTGCAGTGTGAGGGCAGACAGTACGGTTACAATACAGTTCAATACAGAAGGAATCAGAGGGCCCTACATCTGTATATATGTCAGCCCCCCTACACACACACAGACACATCTGTAAACACACACACAGCTCTGGCATGACCTGTACACAAACAGCCCCCTCCCTTCACTCGTACACACAGCCCCTACTTGTAAAGGAGGTCTAACTAGTCCCAGCTCTTGTTTACACAAAGATGACATATGTCACTCAGACAGAGAGGAGCTGGAGGCAAGAACAGTCCAGGATACAGTACAAGCAGCACACAGACGAGGAGTGAACATGTGGGAAGCAGCCAGAGGTGGCAGTAATGAGCCCGATGTGAGCTGAATGACATAGCAGCAGCAGCTGCCCACTCTTCTGCTGTAGTGCACCTATATAGAAATCCAGCACAGCCATGCACGGCTCCGCACCCATATAAAAAGAATGCCCCAGGGTCAGGTGCTCCTCCCACCCCTGCCTTCTCCCAGCCCTGCTGGGTGGTCGGGCCTCTTAGGATGCCCAGGCCCCCTTCATGTGTATGGGCTGCCCCCCCCAACAGCAGCCCTGCTACCTGAACCCGCTGTGCCTCATCCCTGGTATCTAAGCCAAGGTAACCTAGTGATCTTTTTTTCAACAGTTTTTGGCCACAAACTTTTGCATGTTCTGAAAACAAAAACCCCTGCGTGGGACACCATAAGCATTCTTTACGGTTTCATCTTTCCACTGAAAATGAGAAAAAAATAAAAATTATTGAAAGCAAAAGAAGGGTGAGAGGCCCTGCTAGGCCTTCACCATCACTGGCCAGTATAGGAAATTCCTCTTGTTCTGTATAGGGGTTTGGGGTATTGAAGTATATAGAACACATATAGGAATAGGGCATACTATAATACAGATTTGATTTTTCATCACTGTATTGGTCTGTAGTAATCTTGATAATTACATGTGAAGCGTACCCAGCTAACATCATCAGGAACTGTGTAAATGAGCGACTTTTTTTTATCTAGGACAAGGACTCAGCAAGAAGTTCTTTGTCCTTCTCCTTTCGCTATTTCCTTTCCTCTATTTTTAGATCTGACTTTCATGTGAGTACGATGTCATAACCAATGAATGACTAAGCTCTTACTGAAAGATGAAACTTATTGACCAGCACTGTAAAACTGTTGTGTAATCACAATTATAATGGACCTTGTATTATGATCATAAAAAAAACGTTATAAATAAATGGTATTCCAATTTAGCTTATATTTATCAGTTGGTCGTGAACTCTCTGGACCAGGTCCTTGCCTTTTTCTATAGGAGAAGAGGGATAGAAGTAAATTACTATCACAAACCATCATTACTTGATTTTGGCTGTCTGATAAGCAGGCACAGCCAATAACATGCAGTAAACAGGGCCATGTGCTTCACACCACAAATCTCATATTGTGTATATCTCTTTTAAGAATTTGTACTAAAATAAATCATTCTCAGCAACACATTATTTAAATTGTGCTGTTTTGTCAGTTATTTACCAAACAAAAAAGGAAAAAATACACTTCTTTGATGTACAAAAAATACATATATGCATACAAATATATTAAAAGAAGTGTAAGGTTTTTTTTTTTTTTATCTTCATGCATTCTATGCATGAAGATAAAAAGCCTTCTGTGTGCAGTAGCTGCCCCAGCACTCCCTAAAACTTACCTGAGCCCCATCTCTATCCAGCGATGTCCACAAGTCCCTCCTGATTGGCTCGGACACAGCAGCAGCGCCATTGTCAATTATAGTCAGTTGGCCAATCAGACGAGAGAGGGGGCAGGGCTGAATGACACACAGAGCTGCAGCTCAGCTCGGGTGCCCCTATAGAAAGCTGCTTGCTGTGGGGGCACTCGACAGGAGGGAGGGTCCAGGAGCAGCAAAGAGGCACCCGAGAGAAGAAGGATCCGGGTTGCTCTGTGCAAAACTACTGCACAGAGGAGGTAAGTATAACATGTTTATTATTTAAAAAAAAAAAAAAAACACGAGACTTTAAATTACTTTCAAGTTTATTTTTTATTCTACAGCCAGTCCCATGTGTAGGGAAAGCAACATCTTTGGTTAAAGTAGATGTAAAACCTAAATTAGCTTGCTAAATCACTGTGTATCAGTGCTGCCGGTAGCATGTGATCGCTGTAACCAATCACAGCAGATCACATGACAAGTATTAACAATGGATGGCCTCCTTTCATGCCATCCATTGTGCATAACTGTGTTGCTAGCTGTGATTGGTCACAGTGATCACATGATACAGAGAGGGCCACACTGTATTGCTCTGGTCACAGTGTGTTAAAAATGTACTTTTTTTACATACTTGTCACCAGTTAGTATACTTTTTCACTGCCACACCATGATGACTCTGTACTGCACCGGTGACAGTATGTTAAAAAAAAAAAAAAAAAAAAAATTTTTAATTTCTTTCTTTTTTTAAAAAATTGTGACAAAAATGACAACTTCAAAAAACTCACCATGCCTCTTACTAAATACCCTGGACTGTCTACTTTCCAAAAAGGGGTAATTCGGGGGGAAACATGCACTCTCCTGGCATTTTCAAAAAATGAGATAGGCCATCAGTACATTTGGCTTGATCGGTTTTCAGATATACAGTATCTCACAAAAGTGAGTACACCCCTCACATTTTTGTAAATATTTTATTATAAATTTTGATGTGACAACACTGAAGAAATTACACTTTGCTACAACGTAAAGTAGTGAGTGTACAGCTTGTATAACAGTGTCAATTTTCTGTCCCCTCAAAATAAAATGTCTTAACAGCTGGCAACAAAAGTGAGTACACCCCTAAGGGAAAATGTCCAAATTGGGCCCAATTTGCCATTTTTCCTCCCCTGTGTCATGTGACTCATTAGCATTACAATTTCTCAGGTGTGAATGGGGAGCAGGTGTGTTAAATTTGGTGTTATCGCTCTCACTCTCTCATACTGCTCACTGGAAGTTCAACATGGCACCTCATGGCAAAGAACTCTCTGAGGATCTGAAAAAAATAATTATTGCTCTACATAAAGATGGCCTAGGCTATAAGAAGATTGCCAAGACACTGAAACTGAGCTGCAGCACACTAGCCAAGACCATACAGTGGTCTAACAGGACAGGTTCCACTCAGAACAGGACTTGCCATGGTCAAGCAAAAAAGTTGAGTGCGCATGCTCAGCGTCATATCCAGAGGTTGTCTTTGGGAAATAGACGTATGAGTGCTGCCAGCATTGCTGCAGAGGTTGAAGGGATGGGGGGTCAGCCTATCCGTGCTCAGACCATACGCCGCACACTGCATCAAATTGGTCTGCATGGCTGTCGTCCTAGAAGGAAGCCTCTTCTAAATGTAGCGGATCCCCGGAACCTCCTAGGGCAGTGATGGCAAACCCTGGCACCCCAGATGTTTTAGAACTACATTTTCCATGATGCTCATGCACTCTACAATGTAGCTGAGCATCATGGGAAATGTAGTTCCAAAACATCTGGGGTGCCAAGGTTCGCCATCACTGTCCTAGGGCCTAGTGGTGACCCTCAGAGGCAGAGAGGGCCTACATACCTCCTTTGGGTGTGGTTTGTCAGGCATGGTGGGTAGTGATGCAGGTAAAAGAAACGATGGGCGCCAGTCACTTTTATGCTGAAGTAACAAAATAGTTTATTTCTTCTCAACAGGACAAGAATAAACTGGGGGAGAGAGGGGTAGGGCTCAGGACACCCTTGGAGAACAGTCAATTAGGCAGACTCCGATTACAAAAAGACAAGTACTCAGACAGTGGTACAGGATAACAGACCTTGAGATTCATTCAGTATCCATAAAGCTTCAGATTGATCTGGGAGGCAACTCCTCTCCACCAGATTCAATCCCTTTTGTGGTCTGTACTGGCTGGACAGCTGTCTTCCATATGAAACCGGCAGGTAACTCACACAGGTTACTGGATCTCTGTGGATGCTCTTTCCCATGTGGGTCGCTGGCTCTCCTCAGCAGAATCCCAGGCATGTGACTAGGCCCCGGGCTTCAGGCCTACCCAGCAGCAGCACAGCAGCACACACCCTCCCCGAAGGGGGCGCGGGCGGGAAGAAAACGATTATTGGACCTCCCCTCAGTTAAATACTCTCTCCCAGCATTCCGCAGGCACACTGTAATTGGCTAAGAGAGACATGGACATTAACAGTTTGTTTAACTGTAATTCTCACTCTAGTGTCAGAGGCAACAGTGCCACCTACTGACGGAAGGGAGAAATGCAGTCAAACCCAGATTAAGAGGAAGTCCAATTTTCCACAGTATAAAAATAGCCAAGCTAGTTACTGCCCAGCAAACTAAATTTCAATAGCAACCCTGCATTAAGACAAGGGTGCTACATAAAGATGATGAACAAGAAAGCCTGTAAACAGTTTGCTGAAGACATGTCCTGTGGAACCGTGTCCTGTGGTCTGATGAGACCAAGATAAACATATTTGGTTCAGATGGTGTTAAGCAGGTGAGGAATACAAAGACAAGTGTGTCTTGCCTACAGTCAAGCATGGTAGTGGGAGTGACATGGTCTGGGGCTGCAGGAGTGCTGCCGATACAGGGGAGCTACAGTTTATTGAGGGAACCATGAATGCCAACATGTACTGTGACATACTGAAGCAGAGCATGATCCCCTCCCCTCCGAGACTGAATTACAGGGCAGTATTCCAACATGATAACGACCCCAAACACACCTCCAAGATGACCACTGCCTTGCTAAAAAAGCTGAGGGTAAAGGTGATGAATTGGCCAAGCATGTCTCCAGACCTAAACTCTATTGAGCATCTGCGGGGCATCCTCAAACGGAAGGTGTAGGAGGGCAAGGTCTCTAACATCCACCAGCTATGTGATGTCATCATGGAGGAGTGGAAGAGGACTCCAATGGCAACTTGTGAAGCTCTGGTAAACTCCATGCCCAAGAGGGTTAAGGCAGTGCTGGAAAATAATGGTGGCCACACAAAATATTGACAATTTGGGCCCAATTTGGACATTTCCACTTAGGTGTGTACTCACTTTTGTTGCCAGTAGTTTAGACATTAATGGCTGTGTGCTGAGCTATTTTGAGGGGACAGCAAATCTACACTGTTATACAAGCTGTACACTCACTACTTTACATTGTAGCAAAGTGTCATTTCTTCAGTGTTGTCACTTGAAAATATATAATAAAATATTTACAAAAATGTGAGGGGTGTACTCATTTTTGTGAGATACTGTGTGTATATATATATCTATGTATAGATATATATATATATATGTATATCTATACCATAGTTTGTGGAAATGTTATGGTCTTTTTTTGTTTATTTGGCAAATAATAAAAAAAAAAACAACGGTGATTAAATACCACCAAAAGAAAGCTCTATATCTGTGAAAACAATGATAAAAGTTTTTTATATGGGTACAGTGTAGCATGACCGTGCAATTGTTATTCAAAGTGCAACAGCGCTGAAAGCTAAATATTGGCCTGGACAAGTGTCTTATATTGGAGTGGTTAATGAATACTGCAGATTTAAAAAAAAAAGAAAAAGAAAAATACTTTTGAAATGACATTAAAATGTTAAAGTTTACATTAGATTTTATTGATTTGGTTTATATACTTTACTAAGGTACCCTCTTCCCCCCTGCTGCCATCCCACAGTGGTTGTCTGTTTATGTTTTTTTTTTTACAAGGTTTAGAACATCCTTTCCTTCATCCCCACATGACACTGCTTAGGTTTGCTGATTGTTCATTCAAGCAATTCATCATAGAAGGAAGTGGGGACAGCCTAAGGGTCCTTTCACACGAACGATCCGATCAGATCCGCCTGTCAGTTTTTTAGGTGGATCTGATCGGATCCTCCATGCATCCCTATGGGGCAGCGGATGTCCGCTGACACCCGCTGCCATTCGCATCCGATCCTATCTGTGAAATCCCTATTTTCCATCCGTTCAGGGGATCGGATTACGGTCTGCTTTCATCCGATTCCCGATAGAGAGCAGCGGGGCTCTGACACCAGCTGTCACCTGCCTGCTCAGTGGGGATTAGTGTATCGATCCCCCGCTGAGCGGCACGGAGTCCGCCGACAGAGGCAGACCGTGTGAAAGGAGCCAAATGCTGCCACAAACCTGGAAGCACGAGGAACTTGTTTTTGCTCTGCAAACAGAAAGTCAGGGGAGCAAATGTTAAAGCATTTGTTTCCCCAATACTTTATATTCCTGATATGTGCCTGCTGTACCATGTTCTTGTATATGAAAGTATCCTGTGCTCTGTATACTGCTTCCTATATATATATAATCCCTGGTGTTCCTGCTAGTCCCCTTGCTTTCCTCTTAAAAACTGACCACACTAAGCAGGAGAGCACACTGTGGTCAGTTCTCTAGCTATGCTAAGAACTTAGGTTGCTCTCCTCCAATTATCAGACTTGTCCTGATATGCCCCCTGCTGCACAACCATTCACTGGGAAGCTCAGTGCAGTGCTGCTTCTCCTCCCCCCAGCTCTTAGAATCATAGAAAAGTGATGGCATAAAAAGACAGAGTAGTCCATCAAGTCTGCCCATTTTTTTGTCTTTTTTATTGTTAATTTTGTCGTCTGACTATAGATCCATGTTTATCCCAAGCATATTAGAAGCTATTTACTGTTGACTGTCTCCCTACCTTATTCTAAGCATTAACTACCCTTTTAGTAAAATATTACTTTCTAAAATTAGTTTTAAACTTCCCTCTAGTTAGTTTGAGGTCATGTCTCTGTTTTCTTGATTTTGGTTTCAAATTGAAAAACCTCCTGAACCTTATTTACCCTATTGATGTATTTAACCGCTTACCGCAAATCGCCGTAGCTGTACGTCGGCTGCAAAAAGTGGTTGTACCGGGGTAATGCTGCGTCACCCCGGTACAGTTTTTTAGAGCCGGCGGTCGGCTTTCAGGCGCTAATGACTGATGCGGCTCAGGAGCCGCTCCATTGTTACCCCACCGAGCGGGAGGGGACGCCCCTCTTCCGCTGCCTTCCGTGGCTCTGCCCGGGTCTCCCGTCCCACCAGGAGACCCGAGCAACCAGCCGGTGCATCCGCTGGCTGGTTGGAGTCCCGATCAAAGCCGGATGCGGCTTCGATCGGGTCTCCAATGACTTAACCCGGAGGCAGCGTCCATGAGGTCACGTCCAGGTTACTCGGATGCTAAAGGTGCCGCATTTAAAAAGTGCCACAGCATAAAACCTGTGCTAAAATTAAAAAAAGGAATAAAAAAAAAAAACTTTTAACCGCCCCCTGTCGCCGTGAGCTTGCGCACGAAAGAAAGCGTATACGGAAGTCGCACCCGCAAATTAAATCGCTGTTCAAACAACACATGGGAGGTATCACCGCGATTGCCAGAGCGAGAGTAATAATTTTTAAAAAAAGCGCTATTCTGTAACTCTAAACTGGTAACCGTTAAAAATTTTTAAAACGTCGCCTATGGAGATTTTTATTGACCGTATTTTTTCACCATTCCGCGGGTGTGCGCAATTTTAAGCCGTAACATGTTGGGTATCTATTTACTTGGTGTGACATCATCTTTCACAATATAGAAAAATGGGCTAACTTTACTGGTTATTTTTTTTTAAATGCAGTGAAATATATATATATATAATGTTTGGGGGTTCTAACTAATTTTCTAGCAAAAAATACTGATTTTTAACTTGTAAACAACATTTGTCACAAATGGGCTTGGTCCTTAAGTGGTTAAAGGTTTCAAATATGTCTCCCCTTGCCCTTCTTTCCTCCAGACTGTACATATTAAGTTCCTGAAGTCGCTCTCAATATGTTTTATCCCCCAAACCTTTCACCATTTTTGTTACCCATCTCTGGGCTCATTCTATCTTATCAATATCTTTTTGTAAGTGAGGTCTCCAGAACTGGACACAGTATTTTAAATGAGGTCTCACTATGAGGTCTCTAATGCAGCTGAGAACAGAGGGAATGTGAACACTTTTAAAAAATGGAAAAAAATTATTTATAAAATTTTTTTTTATATCTATACAAAAATGTTTTGCATATCATTTCTATTTTAAACTGAATTCGTTTTTTTTTACAAGGTGATCGTTTACAATCACTTTAAGTGTGGATAAGCAGCAGGAAGGCAGACAATTAAGTGAAGCAAAAAAAATTATACCACAATATATAAAATTGTACATTCTAGATGCATTGAAAACCATGCATTGAAAAGCTCAAAAATGTGAACATTGGTGTATGTTCCACATAAAGACAAAGTTTTCATAACCAATGAGTAGGTGAGTACTGATATTAGCCACTTCTGGGCTGAAAGGTTCTACCCCGTTAATGACCAGGCCATTTTTTGCGATACTGCACTGCGTTATTTTAACCACTTAAGCCCCGGAGGATTTGGCTGCTAAACGACCAGAGGGTATTTTGCGATTCGGCACTGCGTGACTTTAACGGACAATTGCGCGGTCGTGCGACGCTGTACCTAAACGAATTTGGCGTCCTTTTTTTCCCACAAACAGAGCTTTCTTTTGGCGGTATTTGATCACCTGTGCGATTTTTTGATCACGCGCTATAAACAAAAAAAGAGCGTAAATTTTGCAAAAATAGCAATATTTTTCCCTTTTTTTTATATGAAATTCCCCCAAAAAAAAATGTAAAAATCAAAATTTTTTAATATTTTCGGCCAATTTGTTTTATGCTACCTATGTTTGGTAAAAAAAATCGCAAAAAGCGTATTTTGATTGGTTTGCGCAAAAGTTATTGCGTTTACTAACAAAGGGAAAGATTTTTGTCATTTTTGTTGTTTTTTTTTTTAACGCGTAATGGCGGCGATCTGCGATTTTTTTTGCGGAACTGCGACATTGCGGCGGAAAGATCGGACCCTTGACTGACATTTTTGACACTTTTGGGGTTACCAGTGACATTTCTACAGTAATCAGTGCTATATATATTCACTGTTACTGTAAAAATACACTGGTAGTGAAGGGGTTAACTTTATTTGAGAGGGAGGGGCTGTGTGTGTCCCTAGGGGCGTGATTCTAACTGTGATTGGCTGTGGCTTCAACTGTATGCAGAGTGATCAATGGATCTACATAGTAGATCCATGTGATCAGCTCTCATACACAGAGGAGAATGACAGGCAGCTTGTTTACACAAGCTGCCTGACTTTCTCCCTCTCCCCCGCCGATCGCAGAGTGGCCGGCGGCGATCGGGTCCGCCGGTCACACGCGCGGGGGGGTCCGTGACCACGCGGGAGCGGGAGCGCGCCTCCGGCGGCGCGCGCTCGCTCCCTAAACCCTCACAGGCGAGCGACGTAGACCTACGTCACTTTGCCTGTGAGGGGCTGACCGCCGCCGTAGATAGTCGTGCGGCGGTCGGCAAGTGGTTAACTGATGATTGCGTGGTCGTGCGATGATGTACACAAATAAAGTGAATGTCCTTTTTTTTCCCACAAAGAGAGCTTTCTTATGGTAGTATTTGATCACCTCTACAGTTTTTATTTTTTGTGCTATAAACAAAGAAAGAGCGACAATTTTGAAAAAAACAAACAAAAAAAAAACAAATATTTTTTTCTTTCTGCTATAAGACACAGCCAATAAAATTTTTTTTAAAAAATCAACTTTTTTTCATCAGTTTAGGCCAATATGTATTCTGCTAAATATTTTTGGTAAAAAAAATCCCAATAGGTGTAGATTGATTGGTTTGCGCAAAAGTTATAGCGTCTACAAAACGATGCAATATTTTAATAGCATTTTTATTTATTGATTTTTTTTTTTTTTTACTAGTTATGGCGGAGATCAGCGATTTTCTTTTAGCAGGACTGTGACATTGCGCAGGACAAATCGGACATCTAACTGACACTATTGACACTTTTTGGGGACCAGTGACATTATTACAGTGATCAGTGCTAAAATAAAATGCACTGTCACTGCACTAATGACACTTGCAGGGAAGGGGTTAACATCAGGGGTGATCAAAGGGTTAAGTGTGTCCCTAAGGGGTGCTTTTTACTGTGTGGGGGATGGGCTCTCTGGATGAATACAGAGATCCTTGTTCCTGCAGAAAGCACAAGATCACTGTGTTCATCCCTTGATAGAACAGCGATCTGCCTTGTTTACTTTGGCAGATTGCCGTTCTGCCTCTCCCGGGGATGATCCCGGGTGGCCGGCGGACATTGGGTCCGCCGAACCCATTGATTGACATCCCTGCTATCCAATCATGGCACAATCGCACCTCCAGCAGAGCGATAGCACCATCTAGTGGCTATTGAACTAAATGACGTACAGGAACATCCATTTGCGCAATAGAGCCACACTCCTGTATTAAAAACTCGGCGGGCGGTCAGCAACTGGTTAGTCTCTATGCGTTTTCATGAAGCAATGTTCATTTCTTCAGGAGATAACAGATTCCAACTATAACTGTATACCATGCTCTGGTGAATCCACTTGTATACCTTTGCTTGGCGGCCCATCCTAACTACAGCTCAGAAAGCTTTTCCTCAGAAAGCCTTAATTCTCTCATACTTTTTCACCCATTCTCTCTGAATCATGTTCTTGGCCATTGTGTGGCGTGATTAGAGTCTGGTTACAAGCCTTCTACCTGTTACCTACCCGACAAAGCTCCACAAAGAAGAGAAAACACAGGCAGGTAAAATATTAATACATGCACAACTAAGCAGCTCATTAAGCATGCTCTGCATAAATTCAGCAGATGAAAGATTAATTACATGAAGGCAGCGCCATGCAGAAACATATAACACTGCACTTTGCTTCCAGCTGGCTCTCTGGGCGGTAATTGTATTTCCTTCCCTGATATTCATTTGGCTTAAACAGGAACGCTCTCCTATTAATTCATTTTCCTTTCCTTCCTGATTCATTTAGTGAGTTCACCAGCCATTATGAAAATTACATTTTCTAGCACTTTGTTGGGATATTACTGATTTTTAAGTATCTACAAATAAAAAAAAAAAAAAATAGAATTTTTAATCAGCATATGAGTATGTCATCTGTTGAACACATAATAGAGAGTGCACTAAGCATTTTAGTTGGATTGTTTTCAGTGATATGCTATAAGCTAGCAAGCATTTGTTTGGCTTTTGCTGCTTGTGATTGTGCTTTGTGATTAATCTATACTATGAATCTAAACTTTATAAATGGATAAAGGAACAGAGGCTGCAGGGGTGGCTATAGCAGATCCTCATAGAAGAGAGCAGGGCTGCTGATAGAAATCACGGGCCCCATACAGCCTACCTGGCAGGGCCCCCCTCGTATATAGGAAAACAATATTTTCACTAAAAATATACTAAAATGGTTCATAGAGGACAAAAAGGGTAACAAAGAAGCTGTGTGAATTTTTTTTATTTTTTTTTTATTATTTTTTACATTTTTGAAAAAACATTTTATAATTTTAAAAAAATGTTTAAATTGATAACAAATGGGCGGCATGGGCTTCATGGTACCCCACGCAGTAGACCTAATATTTGATATTTCTTCTAGCACCCATCATGGTAACGTTGTTTATGCTCTCCTTAGACATTGCAGCTCTAACCACCTAATAATTATTTTCACACACTGTAGTTTGTTATTGAGTGAGCGACTGCATATTGTATACTGTTTGTATGTTTCGTTTTGATGTATAATTCAATAAAAATTATTTGGAAAAAAAAAATGTTTAAATGTTTTAAAATTATATTATTTTACATTTTTTTTTTTTTTTTTTACAATTTGTTATTTTTTTTTAACAGGACAAGGAAGCCAGCAGCTTCCGCGGGGGGGCCTGTGTCTGTGTCTCTCCCTGCAGCAGCTGAAAGCCGGGGGGGGAGAGAAATTGGTTTTAAGCTGCTGCAGAGAGCCACACAGGGCAGGGCCCCTCTGTCTGACCACACTGATTCCCTCTGCTGTTCGGGCCCTCCCTGTGTGCCTGGGCCCCCTACAGGAGGACTGCTGGTCCCCCCTATCAGCGGCCCTGAAAGAGAGGCCTTGGTTGTGATCCTCTGCTCCTGAAAACCTTTGACTGTACCAAACATTTCCTGTTTACCCCACATATAAAAAAGACAAATCTACATAGGACCAACTGTAGCTGGCCTGGTAAAATTAACAGGGACGTTGAAGTCACCAAGAATGATAGTGAGTATTTTAGAGCAGAGAAAGTAGGGTAGCCAGGCAGCGAAGTCATCAAAAAAGAGCGATACTGGTTCAGGAGACCGATGAATTGCTGCAATCTTCAGAGAAATGGGAGAAAACAGACGACTACAGTGCATCTCAAAAGTAGAGAGGAATAGAGAGGGAGGGGTAGGAAACAAAATCATCATCACTACTCCTCCTTGGTATCAGGCTGACTTCAAATGATGCCAATAGCTTGGCTTTACTTTACAGTACATTTACATAGTTAGGAGCAGAACAGCTGAAACAAATCGTAATTAATTGATTTCTGTATCAATAATGCAGATAATCCTGTTTAACCACTTTACGTCCGCTCACATTGCTGCTACTGCAGCAATGTGGCTCGTTATCGTCCAGCGACGTAGACCTACGTTGCTGGACTCCTCCCCTTGTGGGCGGCGCGCGTGCGCCACCGGAGGCTCGCTCCCGCTGTGTTCAGTCACAGCGGGAGTCGGGCCAGGGGAGGAGCAGCGGCGATCGCCGCTGCTCTTCCCCGATCGTCAGGGAATCGAGTGTGGAGATCTCCTAAGTGACAGGCAGGGTCAGATTGCAGGATTCAGCATAGCTGAACCCGCGATCTGTCCCTGTGTCACTCAGTCACCTCCCCCCACACATGTCAGTAAGCACCAGGCATACATTAACCCCTCCCTCTCCAATAAAAATACATTAACCCCTTCCCTGCCAGTGTCATTTTTACAGTAACAGTGCATATTTATAGCACTGATTACTGCAGTATTGTCACTGGTAACCCCAAAAGTGTCAAAAATCTCAGTCAAGGGTACGATCTGTCCGCCTCAATGTCGCAGTCCCGCAAAAAAAATCGCAGATCGCTGCCATTACTCGTTAAAAAAAAACACCAAAAATGACAGAAATCTTTCCCTTAGTTAGTAAACGCAATAACTTTTGCGCAAACCAAAATATTATTGCGATTTTTTTATTGCGATTTTTTTTACCAAAAATATGTAGCAGAAAACAAATTGGCCAAAAATGATAAAAAATTTTAGATTTTTACATTTTTTGGGGGGAATTTCATATAAAAAAATGTGAAAAATATTGTTATTTTTTCAAAATTTTCGCTCTTTTTTTGTTTATAGCGCAAAAATTAAAAATTGCACAGGTGATCAAATACCACCAAAAGAAAGCTCTGTTTGTGGAAAAAAAAAGAACATAAATTTCGTTTGGGTACGGCGTTGCATGACCGCGCAATTGTCAGTTAAAGTTGCACAGTGCCGAATCGCAAAAAGTGGCCTGGACCTAAGACAGCAAAATCCTCCGGTGGTAAAGTGGTTAAATGTTTTTTAAATTATTTAGGGACTGGGGTATGGATACCCTCTATTATGAACTGCTCTATATACTGTGATCATTTTTAAAGTCATACCAATTATGCTACCTCCATTTTCTAGGAAGTGAATGGAAACCAGAGATCATTGTAGTGCAAACACACTGGCAGGGTGACTTAAACGCACACAGACTTTTAATGACCAGTCAAGATGTAAGGATGAGGTGCCACACTCATCAACTCTAGATCATATGTCCACACTTCATAGGTGCAAACTTTACCAACATATCCACCTAAACCTCTACATTAGTATCCATGACCAAGCGACAGGAACTTTGGTACCTGTGCCAATATCATGGGCCTTTTCTGCATATCACACTCAGACAATAGGGCTTCATCTCAAGGTCAAAACTGTGAGGGCTTTATCCCAGTTTTTCCAACTTGACTGAATTTACATTTCACTGAGGTATACCACCATCTTAGGGAAGACATAACCAGACATAACCTGCTTAAAACGGAACTTCACTGCGTATTTAAAGTCCCCCACTCCCCATGCAGCCCTCATCTCTTCCTGTAGAAGAATATGGCAATGTTTTGTTTTTTTAATTACTTATCAAGAGCCTAGGTGAATGACATGCACAGCACTTGCTGGGCCTCCAGGAATATGCATGCCAGATATTCCCCCAAGGCCTTTTGACTTTCATTGAGTGAGAAGGAGGGCGGTGGGCCTAGCAGGCTGAACCACCGGCGGACCTCTCGATGATGTCATAAGTAAGATGGTGGAGCAGGACTGAATGATGTCTGTTGGCAGAAGGCTGTCAGCAGAACAACGCTGGATCGGGGGTCTGGGTGATTATTAGTGATGTCGCGAACCTAAAATTCGCGGTTCGCGAACGGCGAACGCGAACATCGGCAAATGTTCGCGAACCGGCGAACCGGGCGAACCGCCATAGACTTCAATAGGCAGGCGAATTTTAAAACACACAGGGACTCTTTCTGGCCACAATAGTGATGGAAAAGTTGTTTCAAGGGGACTAACACCTGGACTGTGGCATGCCGGAGAGGGATCACGCAAAAAAAAGTTCTTAAAAATTATAATTTTTTGATAGAGAGCCAATTATTGGAAAAATTAAAAAAAAATAAAAATAAAAAATTTCTTTGGATTTAGCATCTGGGGGGTCTAAAAGGTGTACCTGTGAAGTTTCAGCTCTGTAGCATGTCCAGAACCCCTAAAAAACAGCATTTTTCTTATATTTTCAGGAATATGGCTTCTCTGCGGCTGGCTTTTTCTCTTGCAGGCATTTATCGGGCATTTTTTTAGGCAGGCATGTCATTTTTTGTATTTAGTGTCTGGGGGGTCACAAAAGTGTACCTGTCAAGTTTCAGCTCTGTAGCATGTCCAGAACCCCTAAAAAACAGCATTTTTCTTATATTTTCAGGAATACGGCTTCTCTGCGGCTGGCTTTTTCTCTTGCAGGCATTTATCGGGCATTTTTTTAGGCAGGCATGTCATTTTTTGTATTTAGTGTCTGGGGGGTCTAAAAAGTGTACCTGTCAAGTTTCAGCTCTGTAGCATGTCCAGAACCCCTAAAAAACAGCATTTTTCTTATATTTTCAGGAATACGGCTTCTCTGCGGCTGGCTTTTTCTCTTGCAGGCATTTATCGGGCATTTTTTTAGGCAGGCATGTCATTTTTTGTATTTAGTGTCTGGGGGGTCACAAAAGTGTACCTGTCAAGTTTCAGCTCTGTAGCATGTCCAGAACCCCTAAAAAACAGCATTTTTCTTATATTTTCAGGAATACGGCTTCTCTGCGGCTGGCTTTTTCTCTTGCAGGCATTTATCGGGCATTTTTTTAGGCAGGCATGTCATTTTTTGTATTTAGTGTCTGGGGGGTCACAAAAGTGTACCTGTCAAGTTTCAGCTCTGTAGCATGTCCAGAACCCCTAAAAAACAGCATTTTTCTTATATTTTCAGGAATACGGCTTCTCTGCGGCTGGCTTTTTCTCTTGCAGGCATTTATCGGGCATTTTTTTAGGCAGGCATGTCATTTTTTGTATTTAGTGTCTGGGGGGTCACAAAAGTGTACCTGTCAAGTTTCAGCTCTGTAGCATGTCCAGAACCCCTAAAAAACAGCATTTTTCTTATATTTTCAGGAATACGGCTTCTCTGCGGCTGGCTTTTTCTCTTGCAGGCATTTATCGGGCATTTTTTTAGGCAGGCATGTCATTTTTTGTATTTAGTGTCTGGGGGGTCACAAAAGTGTACCTGTCAAGTTTCAGCTCTGTAGCATGTCCAGAACCCCTAAAAAACAGCATTTTTCTTATATTTTCAGGAATACGGCTTCTCTGCGGCTGGCTTTTTCTCTTGCAGGCATTTATCGGGCATTTTTTTAGGCAGGCATGTCATTTTTTGTATTTAGTGTCTGGGGGGTCACAAAAGTGTACCTGTCAAGTTTCAGCTCTGTAGCATGTCCAGAACCCCTAAAAAACAGCATTTTTCTTATATTTTCAGGAATACGGCTTCTCTGCGGCTGGCTTTTTCTCTTGCAGGCATTTATCGGGCATTTTTTTAGGCAGGCATGTCATTTTTTGTATTTAGTGTCTGGGGGGTCTTAAAAGTGTACCTGTCAAGTTTCAGCTCTGTAGCATGTCCAGAACCCCTAAAAAACAGCATTTTTCTTATATTTTCAGGAATACGGCTTCTCTGCGGCTGGCTTTTTCTCTTGCAGGCATTTATCGGGCATTTTTTTAGGCAGGCATGTCATTTTTTGTATTTAGTGTCTGGGGGGTCACAAAAGTGTACCTGTCAAGTTTCAGCTCTGTAGCATGTCCAGAACCCCTAAAAAACAGCATTTTTCTTATATTTTCAGGAATACGGCTTCTCTGCGGCTGGCTTTTTCTCTTGCAGGCATTTATCGGGCATTTTTTTAGGCAGGCATGTCATTTTTTGTATTTAGTGTCTGGGGGGTCACAAAAGTGTACCTGTCAAGTTTCAGCTCTGTAGCATGTCCAGAACCCCTAAAAAACAGCATTTTTCTTATATTTTCAGGAATACGGCTTCTCTGCGGCTGGCTTTTTCTCTTGCAGGCATTTATCGGGCATTTTTTTAGGCAGGCATGTCATTTTTTGTATTTAGTGTCTGGGGGGTCTAAAAAGTGTACCTGTCAAGTTTCAGCTCGGTAGCATGTCCAGAACCCCTAAAAAACAGCATTTTTCTTATATTTTCAGGAATACGGCTTCTCTGCGGCTGGCTTTTTCTCTTGCAGGCATTTATCGGGCATTTTTTTAGGCAGGCATGTCATTTTTTGTATTTAGTGTCTGGGGGGTCACAAAAGTGTACCTGTCAAGTTTCAGCTCTGTAGCATGTCCAGAACCCCTAAAAAACAGCATTTTTCTTATATTTTCAGGAATACGGCTTCTCTGCGGCTGTCTTTTTCTCTTGCAGGCATTTATCGGGCATTTTTTTAGGCAGGCATGTCATTTTTTGTATTTAGTGTCTGGGGGGTCACAAAAGTGTACCTGTTAAGTTTCAGATCTGTAGCATGTCCAGAACCCCTAAAAAACAGCATTTTTCTTATATTTTCAGGAATACGGCTTCTCTGCGGCTGTCTTTTTCTCTTGCAGGCATTTATCGGGCATTTTTTTAGGCAGGCATGTCATTTTTTGTATTTAGTGTCTGGGGGGTCACAAAAGTGTACCTGTCAAGTTTCAGCTCTGTAGCATGTCCAGAACCCCTAAAAAACAGCATTTTTCTTATATTTTCAGGAATACGGCTTCTCTGCGGCTGTCTTTTTCTCTTGCAGGCATTTATCGGGCATTTTTTTAGGCAGGCATGTCATTTTTTGTATTTAGTGTCTGGGGGGTCACAAAAGTGTACCTGTCAAGTTTCAGATCTGTAGCATGTCCAGAACCCCTTAAAAACAGCATTTTTCTTATATTTTCAGGAATACGGCTTCTCTGCGGCTGTCTTTTTCTCTTGCAGGCATTTATCGGGCATTTTTTTAGGCAGGCATGTCATTTTTTGTATTTAGTGTCTGGGGGGTCACAAAAGTGTACCTGTCAAGTTTCAGATCTGTAGCATGTCCAGAACCCCTAAAAAACAGCATTTTTCTTATATTTTCAGGAATACGGCTTCTCTGCGGCTGTCTTTTTCTCTTGCAGGCATTTATCGGGCATTTTTTTAGGCAGGCATGTCATTTTTTGTATTTAGTGTCTGGGGGGTCTAAAAAGTGTACCTGTCAAGTTTCAGCTCTGTAGTATGTCCACAACCCAAAAAAAACAGCATTTTTCTTATGATTTTTAGTAGAAAACTAATGCAGTGTCTTTCCAGCTGTCTTTTTTTCTTTCTGGCAAGCTGAAATATGATATGCCAAGGCAAACATGCCTATCAGTTGAGCTATGACACAGACAACACTGCACACATGGGGAAATATGTAAAACAAAAAACAGGAAAAGGAAATTAGGTGACGGTAACAAAACATGATATTGTGATTGGCCAAATAAAAAGTCACCTCGCGATGAGGTCGCGCCAAAGTCGCGCTAAGTCGCGCCAAAGTCGCACTGGAAGCGACGCTACTTTAGTGGTAGCGGCAGTGTAAACCAGCACTAAAACATCCAGTGTGTGAATACGATCAGGTATGATGTTTTATCGGTCAAGTAGTGTAAGGGTTACGCCCGTTGCCCGCTTCACAGTGACAGACCAAACTCTGACAGACCAAACTCCCCGTTTAACAGTCAGTCAGTCCATTTGCACAACCGCAAACTCCCAATTTGCACAAGGTTGGATACCAAGCTAGCCATGTCCCGTTCCTTGTCCTCACTGACATCATTGAAGGTCTCTTCCTCCACCCAGCCACATACAACACCAAGGGTCCCCGAAAGGTGAGAACAAGCCCCCTGGGACGCCTGCTGTGGCTGGTATTCCACCTCCTCAAAGCCACCTTCCTCCTCTGACTTCTCTTCTTCAGACTCCTCTCTCTGCGTTGCCACAGGTCCAGCAATTGACAACGACAAGGCTGCTTCTGGTGGTGATGAGGACCACAACTCTTCCTCTTCATGCTCATCTACAGCCTGATCCAGTACTCTTCGCAGGGCACGCTCCAGAAAAAACGCATATGGGATGAGGTCGATGATGTTGCCTTGGGTTCGACTGACCACCAGGGTTGTCATCTCCGCAAAAGGACGCATGAGCCTACAGCCATTGTTCATGAGCATTCAGTAACGCGGCCAAAAAATACCCAGCTCCGCAGAAAGAATGAAAGAAAATGAATGTTTTTTTTTATGAAAAATTATCCTGCGGATCGCTTTTGGTCTGTACACAATGAAGCAACGACCTTATCATCTGGGGTGTGCCAACACAATCCTAGAGGTGATCGCTTCATTGTGATACGCAAGCCCCTTCACCACGACAAGGTAACGATCACGAAGGGGAATTGACACATGTATGTGCCTTTTTTTTTGTTTTTTGTTTTTTTGCAGCCACAGTGTAGCACCAGAGGCCAGAAAAATTAGGCATGTACACATGCATGAAAAAGTAGGTATTGTTGCAGCCGCTGCTGTAGCAGCGGCCTGAAAAATTGAGGTTTTAAGGCAGAAAGTGCACTAAAACATTGCTGCTTGAACCGTAGTTGGTGGCGGAGACGTCACGTAAGTCATCCGGCATGCAGAGAATGATTATATACAGCAGCGTGTGGACCATTTTTAGGCCAAGGCATCTCAGTCATCACCAGGCCTTTTTTAGTCAAATGCATCCCCCACTGTCAGTCCCTTCGGGATCCATGCCTCATTCATCTTAATAAACGTGAGGTAATCAAGACTTTTTTGACCTAGGCGACTTCTCTTCTCAGTGACAATACCTCCTGCTGCGCTGAAGGTCCTTTCTGACAGCACACTTGAAGCGGGGCAGGCCAGAAGTTCAATGGCAAACTGGGATAGCTCAGGCCACAGGTCAAGCCTGCACACCCAGTAGTCAAGGGGTTCATCGCTCCTCAGAGTGTCGATATCTGCAGTTAAGGCAAGGTAGTCTGCTACCTGTCGGTCGAGTCGTTCTCTGAGGGTGGACCCCGAAGGGCTGTGGCGATGCATAGGACTAAAAAAGCTCCGCATGTCCTCCATCAACAAGACGTCTGTAAAGCGTCCTGTCCTTGCCGGCGTGGTTGTGGTGGTAGGAGGAGGATTACTTTCACCTCTTCCCCTGTTGGATTCCCGTTGTGCTGTGACATCACCCTTATACGCTGTGTAGAGCATAGTTTTTAACTTATTTTGTAGCTGCTGCATCCTTTGCGACTGCCGGTAATTGGGTAACATGTCACAGACTTTCTGCTTATACCGGGGGTCTAGTAGCGTGGCCACCCAGTACAGGTCGTTCTCCTTCAGCCTTTTTATACGAGGGTCTCTCAACAGGCATGACAGCATGAAAGACCCCATTTGGACAAGGTTGGATGCCGAGCTACTCATGTCCAATTCCTCGTCCTCACTGATGTCATTTAAGGTGTGTTCTTCCCCCCAGCCACGTACAACACCACGGGTACCAGATAGGTGACAACGAGCACCCTGGGATGCCTGCTGTGGTTGGTGTTCCTCCTCCTCAAAGCCACATTCCTCCTCTGACTCCTCTTCCTCACACTCCTCTTCCAGTGTTGCCGCAGGTCCAGCAATCGATGGTAAGGCTGTTTCTGGTGGTGGTGATGGTGACCACAACTCTTCCTCTTCCTCTTCACGCTCATCTACGGCCTGATCCAGCACTCTTCGCAGGGCACGCTCCAGGAAAAAAACATATGGGATGATGTCGCTGATGGTGCCTTCAGTGCGACTCACTAGGTTTGTCACCTCCTCAAAAGCACGCATGAGCCTACAGGCATTGCGCATGAGCGTCCAGTAGCGTGGCAAAAAAATACCCAGCTCCGCAGAGGCTGTCCTAGCACCCCGGTCATACAAATACTCGTTGACCGCTTTTTCTTGTTGGAGCAGGCGGTCGAACATTAGCAGTGTTGAATTCCAACGTGTCGGGCTGTCGCAAATCAAGCGCCTCACTGGCATGTTGTTTCGCCGCTGAATATCTGCAAAGTGCGCCATGGCCGTGTAGGAACGCCTGAAATGGCCACACACCTTCCTGGCCTGCTTGAGGACGTCCTGTAAGCCTGGGTACTTCTGCACAAAACGTTGCACAATCAGATTCAACACATGTGCCATGCACGGCACATGTGTCAACTTGCCCAAATTCAATGCCGCCAACAAATTGCTCCCGTTGTCACACACCACTTTGCCGATCTCCAGTTGGTGCGGGGTCAGCCACTGATCCACCTGTGCATTCAGGGCGGACAGTAGTGCTGGTCCGGTGTGACTCTCTGCTTTCAGGCAAGTCAACCCCAAGACAGCGTGACACTGTCGTATCCGGCATGTGGAATAGCCCCTGGGGAGCTGGGGGGGTGCAGTTGGTGTGGAGCAAGACGCAACAGCAGAAGAGGACTCAGCCGAGGAGGTTAGCAAAGAGGATGGAGTAGGAGGAGTAGAGGAGGTGGCAGCAGGCCTGCCTGCAAGTCGTGGCGGTGTCACCAACTCCTCTGCAGCAGAGCCACGCATTCCATGCTTGGCAGCCGCCAGCAGGTTTACCCAATGCGCAGTGTACGTTATATACCTGCCCTGACCGTGCTTTGCAGACCAGCTATCAGTGGTCAGATGGACCCTTGCCCCAACACTGTGTGCCAGACGTGACATGATTTCTTTTTCCACAATAGAGTACAGGTTGGGGATTGCCTTTTGTGAAAAATAATTTCGGCCGGGTACCTTCCACTGCGGTGTCCCAATAGCGACAAATTTTTTGAAGGCCTCAGACTCCACCAGCTTGTATGGTAAAAGCTGGCAGGCTAAGAGTTCCGACAAGCCAGCTGTCAGACGCCGGGCAAGGGGGTGACTCTGCGAGATTGGCTTTTTGCGCTCAAACATTTCCTTCACAGACACCTGACTGTGGGCAGGTGACGAGCAGGAACTGCTGAAGGTGAGAGGCGGAGGGGCGGGTTGTTGATAGGGGGCATGGAGGACAGCAGTGGTTGACGTGGCTGAAGATGCTGGACCAGGAGGAGGATGGTGGCTTTCAGTTTGTGTGCTGCTTTTACTCATGTGTTGATCCCATAGGCGTTTGTGATGTGAGATCATGTGCCTTCGCAAAGCAGTTGTACCTAGGTGGGTGTTGGACTTCCCACGACTCAGTTTCTTTTGGCACAGGTTACAAATGGCATCGCTGATATCAGAGGCAGACACACAAAAAAAATGCCACACTGCTGAGCTTTGCAAGGACGGCATTCTGGTGGTGGCAACAGCTTGCGTTGATTGGCGTGCTGTCTGGCTGACCCCGGGTGCCGAATCTACATGCTGTCTGACTGCGCCACTAGCTCCTTGCGATGACCTCCTCCCCCTGCTTCCAACTCGTCTCCTCCTCCTCTCTGTCTCCCCATCTGAACTTTCCCCCTCTTCTTCTGCTCTTCGAGCAGGCACCCAGGTGACATCCACAGACACATCGTCATCATCAGCCGCTTCACTTGACAACTCAGCAAAGGCAGCAGCAGCAGGTACAACATCATCATCATCACAATGTACGTCCATGTGTATAATGCTGCCTGACTGAGACATATCCCCGTTATCTACATCCTCTGGCACTAATAGTTGCGCATCACTTATTTCTTCAAACTGATGTGAAAATAACTCCTCTGACGGATCAAGTGAAGCGGCTGTGGTGCTAGTGTTGGTGGTGGTGCCGGCGGGCTGGCGAGTGGTAAATTGAGAGGTGCCCGAAGCTGAGCTGGAGGAGGATGGTGCATTAAGGTTCCGAGCGGAAGCTGTAGACGATTGGGTGTCCTGTGTAAGCCAGTCAACTATGGCCTCAGAATTTTTTGAGTTCAGGGGCTGTGGTGGCCTCTGAACACTGGGCATTATTCTAGAGCCTAAGGAAATCACAGCACCACGACCACGACGGCCCTTGCGGGGTGGCCTGCCTCTGCCTGTCATTTTTTTTTTAATGTGTTGTTACTGTTGTACTATGAGTGCAAGCTGCTGTGCCACCTTATATATCAGTGGTGGGTGGGCAGTGGCACAGTACACTCTCTGTGGACCTGACAGCAGTCACTGGCACCCAGGCAACTGCAATTTAAAAAATATATATATTTTTTTTTACTTTGCAAGCTGCTGTGCCACCTTATATATCAGTGGTGGGTGGGCAGTGGCACAGTACACTCTCTGTGGACCTGACAGCAGTCACTGGCACCCAGACAACTGCAATTTAAAAAATATATATATATTTTTTTACTTTGCAAGCTGCTGTGCCACCTTATATATCAGTGGTGGGTGGGCAGTGGCACAGTACACTCTCTGTGGACCTGACAGCAGTCACTGGCACCCAGGCAACTGCAATTTAAAAAAATATATATATATTTTTTACTTTGCAAGCTGCTGTGCCACCTTATATATCAGTGGTGGGTGGGTGGGCAGTGGCACAGTACACTCTCTGTGGACCTGACAGCAGTCACTGGCACCCAGGCAACTGCAATTTAAAAAAATATATATATTTTTTTTACTTTGCAAGCTGCTGTGCCACCTTATATATCAGTGGTGGGTGGGCAGTGGCACAGTACACTCTCTGTGGACCTGACAGCAGTCACTGGCACCCAGGCAACTGCAATTTAAAAAAATATATATATTTTTTTTACTTTGCAAGCTGCTGTGCCACCTTATATATCAGTGGTGGGTGGGCACACAGTGGCACTGCAGTGGGCACAGTACACTCTGTGGACCTGACAGTCACTGGCAGCCCAGGCAACTGCAATAATAAAAAATATTTTTTTTTTCAATTTATTGCAACAAGATGCTGTGCCAACGTATATATATCAGTGGTGGGCAGTGCACTGCAGTGGGTACAGTGCACTCTGTGGACCTGACACAGCACTCACTGCAATTATGACAGAGAAAAAAAAAATATTTTTTAAAATGCCAGGTACTGTGCCTGTGCCACCCGAAATGAGTGTGGTGTGCACACAGTACAGTCTGTGGTAGGTCTGTGGCCTCTCACACACAGCGGGCAGGCAACTGCAGTGTACAATAGATATATATATATATATATATATAAAGAAAAAAATCTATTACCTTACCAGCCCTTGAAAGGGCTTTTGGGGACACTATATATATATATATATATGTATATATATAAAAATAAAAAAATCCTCAATTACCAGCCCTTAAAAGGGCTTTTGGGGACACTAGATAGATATAGATATATATATATATGAAGAAACAACTCAATTACCAGCCCTTAAAAGGGCTTTTGGGGACGCTAGGTATATATATATATATATATATATATATAAAAAAAAAAAAAAACCACAAATACCAGCCCTTAGAAGGGCTTTTTGGGGTGCTGATATTACAGCAGTAGTGGACCAAGAACACTGCAAGACCAGGAACACTGACTAACTGTCCCTAGCTTAACAGCAGCAGCAGCAGCAGCAGCAGCTCTCTCCCTATTCTCACTACACACACTGCTTCAGAATGATCTAAGATGGATGCTGCCCTTGCTTATTTATAGGAGGTGGGAGGGTGTGGGAGGGAGGTACGCTGATTGGCTGGAAATGTGTCTGCTGACTGTAAAGTTCAGGGTCAAAGTTTGCCTCAATGATGTCTTATGGGGGGCGGACCGAACATCGCATATGTTCGCCGGCAGCGGCGAACGCGAACATGCTAAGTTCGCCGGGAACTGTTCGCCGGCGAACAGCTCTATACATCTCTAGTGATTATCCAAACTGTGCGCCCATCACCTGGTAAGCAGGGGAATAGAAATAAAAATGAAAGGGGAGTAGGCTGAAGCGTCTCTTTAAATTTAGTTTGTGTTATTATGTGGCTCCTAATATTGGACCGGTTTTAAGACAAACAAGCCCACATCTTTCACCATAGTTGCTAACCTAATTTTTCCTTTTTTACGGACAGGTTGGGACATCCAACTTTCTCTATAGACACTTCAAATCTTTATTTTGCGCAAAAGAGTTGCAGCTTTTGCTACCCTATAAGTGTCCACCTGCAATATGTATATAGTTTTTTAATATAAAATGATCAACATAAATTAAAAAATTTAGTAATGCAACAACTGTCATATACACAGTAAACCTTTATTTTTTCGCACTATAACTTATTTACAATCTTGGTATCATTAATTCAGTCAGTAAAGCAATGTGACAAGTCAGCCATTAAATGTTATTGCCAAGTTTTTATTGCTAAAAAGTAAGCAACATTCAGTACTCTCAGTAACTATATTCTTGTGGCCTTAGGCAGAAGAGTCAGGAGACGTTTTGTTTTTTTTAACCATGTCTAGGCTAGGTGCTAGATAGTTTGATTTCACCTTTCTTGTGTTTTTAGTTCTGGGACAGGACTAGACATAATAAAGTTCAAGGAACACCACAACCAAGCCCCCACACACATACAGGGAATGCTATTCCATATTTCTAATGTAGCCAAACTGATAATTCTGCCAGATTGTAAATGTATGTACTAGCCTTCATTGAATGACTGGCATTCCAGAAATAATATCATGGCAGATGTGGAAGAACTGGTACACATTTCTCATGGCAGACTGCTAAAATACACACATGGGTCTGCTGTCTACACTTTGAAATTCCATACACACAGACAATGTTTATTCCCTCACCCCAAAGTCAGACAAATGAATAGGTCTCCATAATAATAGCCTTTTACATAACCTCTGTCTCCTGACCATTTGCATTTTCCTATGGTTTGTATAATGCAACCGTCCCTATCTTCCAAATGTATTTTCTCACTTTCCCCACCTTCAATCTTTCCCCCAACCCCAGAATTTATACCCATCCCTCCATGCCTTCCTAACACCCATGTACCCTCTTCATCTTCTTGAATCCTTAACCCTACCATCACCCTTTAAAACTAGACACAATTTGCCCATCCCATGGCTAATAGGCTCATAAGCCAAGGGGTTAGCTCTGGAGCTGTGACAGGAGCTATAGCTCTAAATCAATGGTCCTCAACTCCGGTCCTCAGGGCACACTAACAGGCCAGATATTAAGTATTACCTTGGGGAGATGCAGACTAGAGTACTGCAATCACTGAGCAGAAAATTATATCACCTGGGATGTATTTCAGTTATCTTGCAAACCTGGCCTGTTAGTGGGCCCTGAGGACCAGGGTTGAGGACCACTGCTCTAAATAACCAGCATTGAGTGCACGCTCCTGCAAAAGACTAAGAACAATTTCTTTGGTACATCTGCACCTTCTATTTACCTTACACCACCAGCTTTCTGTTACATGGCATGTCTACATCTCCATGTCCCAGGTTAGATCATATATTGCTTAGACATACTTAGGCTGGCCATACTGGTTCAAATGTCTTGTACAATTTTCCTTTGGATTTACCTTAAACTATATAGTGCAAGGGCCTGCCTAATGTACACAATTGAAAGTTGTTTAGTTTTGACCTCATATGTTTTTTGGTAAGATCTAAATGAAAATTGTACACGAGAACTGAACAAGTATGGTCAGCCTTACAAAAGGTGTAATCATTGATATTTAGCAACCCCTAAATGTGTTTTATAATGTTCACGTATGATTTAATTTATTTAATTTTATATTGTGCTCATCGCGTTTTTTTTTCCCTGTAAAATTTACATTTAAAGCAGTTGTAAAGCCACACTCCTTTTTCCTAAAACAACAAACATGTTATACCTACCTGCTCTGTGCAATGTAATTGCACAGAGCGGCCCAAAGCGCCTCTTCTGGGGTCCCCTGCTGGCGCTCTCTGCTCCTCCTTATCTCTGTTTGTCACTATAGCAAGCTGCTTGCTATGGGGGCAAATACACTATCGCAAAGGGGTTGATGCCACTCCAGATGAGAGATAAGTATCCAATCTGTGCTGGGTGCACGTCTAGCCCGTGGACCATATAAGTAGCAATTGTATAGGAAATGGTTTGACAGCTCTCCAGTGTCAGTGGATAAAAAGTCTTTATTTCTCATATGCCTCAAACAGCAATGAATAAGCGAACCTGATTCGTGAAACGCATCTGCTGTTTGAGGAATTTGTTCATTGTGCTGTCATGTTTTTGGAGAAATAAAGACTTTTTATCCACTGACACTGGAGTGCTGTCAAACCATTTCCTATACAATTGCTATGTGGGCAGACACGCAGGCTCACTCCCAAGCTGGGCTGTGTGCGTCTAAAGACACACTGTCAAGGTTTTATCTTGCCCTCCTGTTGGCATCTATCTTGGACATTTGCAGACTGCTACCTCCTCTAGACTCTGATTGCATCATCACTTCCTGCTGCCTGGGCGTTGCACATTGATGATGTCACACACCTGACTATATCTATCACCTGATGGGTTGCTATCATTGCCCTTTTGTTTGTGCTCCAAGGTGCATCTCTGCTAGCAGTCTTTTGTTCTCTATGTTCCTTCGTGCATGACCTGGCTTGTCTGACGACTCTCCTGGGTCTCGACCTGGCATCGGCTGACGACCCGGCTTTGGCAGACTGGATTACTACTCGCTCCTGGACTTGACCCTGGAGTTCTCCTGCTCTCATTTCCTCACTGTTGTTGTGCAATTATTATTATTGTTGTTTCCTCCAATAAACTGCTTCATTTTACATGCATTCCCGTGTGGTCTGGTTTCCTGGCACCCTGACACACACATAGCATGGCCAGGCCCTGCTCCTGCTCCCTGCTCTCAGGATTTGGTTAACAGAAGCAGGAACCAATAACTACTACTTCTGCCTCTCTGTCCTGTGAATGCAGGGAGAGAGCAGCTACACACGAGCAAAGAGCTGGATCGAGAGAGGATTAAGGAATGTATTTAAGGGGGTGAGGGAGCGATACTGATACTGGGACATTTTTTTACCTTAATGCAGTGAATGCATTAAGGTAAACATGTATTGGCTTTAGAACCACTTTAATGCTTTAAGAAACATTTATTTATGGAAAAAAAGAAGGTTCAGTGTATTTCTTTGCAGGTAAATATTCACAAGGCGATCTTGTTTTGCAAAAGGAGAAGCATCCTTTCAAAAATTGAAAACCTTTATACACACTGTGGGAACAGCCAGTGACCCCATGAAGTGAGATGTTGTACTTCGCAGCCTTGCTTCAAGAAAACAGGTCCTCTTCTTATGCAGGAAAATAAACTATTCACAGGGAAGCAGCTAGATTGCTTTTAAAGCTGAAGTCCTCCCTTGTAGTGGGCCTGACCTTCCTGCAAGAGTTAATTGCTTCTTTAGTCTAGGATAGTAAAAGCACATTTATTTACCTGATCCTCCGCTCTCCTAGCAAACAACGTTCCCATCCACTCCAGCAGTGGACTGTCTCGAAAAGTCCACAGGAAAACTCCCCTGGGTGTGGGACTTTTTAGGCACAAATGTGAAGTCAATTCAATAATGTATGCAAAAAATAGTAATATTTATTGAGTGACAAAAATATAAATGTCTCGAAAAGTCAGTCTCCGAGGACATGAATTTTACACAAGTACCTGTCTAAATTATACATAGGTGCAAAAAGTGCATTCTGGGGCTGAAAACAGAGCAGGAGAATGCAGAACTTTTTACGCGTTAAAACGCATGTACATCTTTACACCTTCAAATGCGAGCATATTATTAATCATTCATGTAGCAACTTTAATGCCAGAAAAAGAATGCCTATATGATCAGTAAAACTCTTAAAATGTAAAATTCTTATGGCCATGTGCATGTAGCCTCAAACCCTCAGAATTTTTTAGCTTAAAGCGGACTTTCATTTAAAAGTGAAGGTCCTTATTCCTTTTCCCCACCCACACCCCTGACACTTTTTATTTTTTTTAAATAGGGTATTTTTTGACAGGTACCCACCCCACCTTCTCAATTTTCGACTAGGCAAGAATGACTTCTGCTTGGGCCCTGCCCACTTTTCCCACCTGCAGCCTTCTGGGACTTGTGACGTGTTCCAGGAGGCTGCAGGACCAGTCCCAAAGCACATGCACTGTGTGTAGCCAGCTGTGAATCCTCTGGAAGTCAGAGGATTCGCTGAGCTGGCTTCCAATTTTAAAATGGCAGCTTCGGGGATCCAAACCAGTGAGAAGAACTTGCTGTGGGAGTACAGCGCTGGACTCCAGGCACTGGTAAGTACCTGTTTTTTTTTTTAAGGCTGGTTTAAAATGGTTGTAAACAATCTCATATACCCAGTGAAATGACTGACCGTAGGTGGTACACAGAGATTAAAACAAATCCTCCTACATAAGTTTTCTCTTCACTACATCCCCTCAAAAGGGCAGGATTGGGTACAAATCGTTCTCCATCTGTTAGTATTTCAGAGGAGGGGGCGGAGAGCTGCAGTTACACTGCGTAGAGCTGATTGGAGGAAAGGCACACACTCCACTCCACACAGCAAACAGGAGCAAATAAAGGATACAGAGCTGTGTTCTGAATAGACAAGCTCTGTGCTGAGTTCCCTCCCCCATCACAAATTTATCTCATGTGTTGAAAAACTTCTCAGAAGTGACTCATGCTGATAACAGAGGAACAGAGCACCAAAGAGAAACAACACTTAGAGCTTTGGAGATAGATAAGTAAACACTACATTTATACAGTATGTGCTCTGTTCAGATTTCATGACCAAGGTTTACAATCACTTTAACACACTGAACAAAATAAAATAAACTTTCTCCAGTAAACTGTTAAAAATTCTTACCTCAGCACTGGCAATTTAAAAGTTTAAATTCTACTGGCTCCTGCTCACTCAGTGCTGCTTCCTTGAAGTTCCAATCTTCACAGGAAGAATTAACAATGAACATTGCAGTCTTCAGTCTGTTAGCATCAGGGTGAAGTGCCTTAGGCTATGGGTCTGTGTGTTTCTATTGATGTACACAGTGCCATGAGATGCAGCTCTTGTCCCTGCAGGCAAGTATGGTTCCACCCTTGCATGCAAGGAAACCAAAAAGGGAAACTCAGAGCAGTGGTCATAGCACCAGCTTAAACTGGAACATAATCAAGGTATGAAAAAAAAAAACACATACTCAGTAAGTGATTAAATCAGCTGCTGAAAATGCTTAAACGCTGAAGTTTTAATATCACTTTAAGCCCCCCCCCCCCCCCCCCGAGGGATTTCATTGCTTGTGTTGTGAACTTTAAGGATGAAATGTTTCACTCTGGCTATAACTAAAGAGATCAGTGAGTGCTTATTTTAAACTTTTACTGCTTGTTTATTTTTTATATATAATTGTATTATTATTTCAATATAAGTTTATAATATAAATGTACACATACAATAATACACATGCTTAAAATGCCTCTTCAGTCATTTTTTCATCTTTCCATCTATTAAATCCTCTGCCCTTGTTGTTTAAACTTTGGGTAGTAAAAAAAAAAAATTCTACCAGTAAATACCTTATACAGCCCACTTCCTCTTTCCTGTCTTTTAAAAAGCCTAGACTAATGACATCATGCACAGCTCTCTCTCTCACTCGTGTGAGAGTTTGCCAGCAAGGGAGGGAGGGATGAGTCATTGGAGAGCCAAGGAGAGCTAAAGGTAGCTGGATGAGGGCGGAGATAACAGGAGACTGCAGAGATCCATGAGTATTCTTGAAGAGAGGAGAAATGTGCAGGCAAGCAGTGGTGTGAGTGTGTCCATCTGTATATATGTGTATGTGTGTGTGCCTGTATATATGTGTATGTGTGTGTGTGTGTGTGTGTGCCTGTATATCTGTGTATGTGTGTGTGTGTGCCTGTATATATGTGTATGTGTGTGTGTATGTGTGTGTGTGTGTGTGTGTGTGTGTGTCTGTGTAAATCCAGGAAGTGAACAGGCAGCAGCTTCAGCTGCCCACAGTTAAAATGGTTGCAGACAGATTTAGTGGAGGAAGATTTCTGCAGCATATTTGGCAAGTACAGAATCACAGTATATATAAAATAATATGCAAAATGGTCGGAGGGAAGCTTCAGAATGGCAAGGATGTATTTATTACAAATTATATGAGCAGACTGCAGTTCCTCTTTAAGTAAAAAGGAGAAAAACAAAAAGGGGGAGAAAAAAGGGGGGTGTGAAGGAAGAGAAGAAAGAGACAACCGAACCAATAAATGACAAAAAAAAGGGAAAAGGGTGTGGGGGGGGGGGGGCAATATAAGCAAATATTTTCTTTTCTGTACTTTTCCTACATAAATGAACACATTTAATTACTGCTTGTTTATAATATGGAAATATATGAATGTCCATTACCTGGCTACAGTTCTGTTTAAGTTAGCTCTGTATTACACTACGAAAACTGAAACCTCCTTAAATAATAACTGTTGTGATAAGATATCAGACACATAAGACACATAAGGCCTCATGCACCCAGGGCATTTTTGCAGCTGCTTTTAGGAGCGTCAGTTTTTTTTTGCAGCTTAAAAACGCCCCTCCATGTTATTCTATGGCCTCATGCACACATAGGCTTTTAGGAGCTGTAAGTGGCATAGGCATTTTCAAGCTGTAAAAACAACCAAGGAACGGGGAGTTCTGGAGCAGTAAAAATGCCTGACGCTGCTAAAGGCTGCTAAAGGCTTCATACAGCATTAGGCCACGTCAGATATTTTTAAAGCTGTAGTAGTTTCGATTTGAGGTTGGAAAATAGAAGAGGGCAGAGAAAGGCTAACGCTGCTAAACGTGGATAAAACGTGCATTACCGCCAATACAGAACGCTTCTAAAAGCGCGTTTTTACAGCTGCTTTTTCCTGGCGTCATAACTGGCTTTGCAACGCGTATCTTCAAACGCCCTGTGTACATGAGGCCCTATAGTGTCTTGTTTTCAGTGAGTCAGTCAGTTCATCGACTTCCCCTGGAAGATGAGGCTGTAATGTAAAAACACTGTGTAGCAATGGAAATCAGGAAGCACATCTTACGTTATATAGTCAACACATTTGTCTATCCCCATGTACATACTGTATATGGTAATAAACTATACATGAAACAAGGTTATTACAAATTTACACTCATCAATAGGATTTTTTTTTTTCATTAAGCTAATCTTTCATATGCATATCTAAATAAAAAAGTTTATTTAAAATGCAAGCATCTGTACTAAATAACATTTTTTGAAATTGGAAGTAAACATTTTAACCACTTGCCGACCGTTGACCGTACTGCAGCAAAGTGGCTCGATATCGTCCAGCGATGTAGACCTACGTTGCTGGACTCCTCCCCTTGTGGGCGCCGTGCGCGCAGCCGGAGGCTCGAACCCGCTGTATTCAGTCACAGCGGGAGTCGGGCCAGGGGAGGAGCGGCGGTGATCACCGCCGCTCTTCCCCGATTCCCTCGGGGATTGAGTGTGGAAATCCGCCCACTTGTGTTAACAAAGCGGGCGGATCTCCTTAGTGACAGGCAGGGACAGATTGCAGGATTCAGAATAGCTGAACCTGCGATCTGTGCCTGTGTCACACAGTCCCCTTCCCCCCACACACGTTAGTAAGCACCTGGCATACATTAACCCCTTGATCACCAATAAAAGTTAACCCCTTCCCTGCCAGTGTCATTTTTACAGTAACAGTGCATATTTATAGCACTGATTACTGTAGTAATGTCACTGGTACCCCCAAAAGTGTCAAAAATGTCAGTCAAGGGTCCGATCTGTCCGCCGCAATGTCGCAGTCCCGCAAAAAAAATCGCAGATCGCCGCCATTACTAGTTAAAAAAAAAAACAATAAAAATGACATAAATTTCCCGTAGTTAGTAGATGCGATAACCAATCAAAATACGCTTATTGCGTTTTTTTTTTTACCAAAAATATGTAGCAGAAAACAAATTGGCCTAAAATGTTAAAAAATTTTGATTTTTACATTTTTTTGGGGGGGGATTTCATATAAAAAAATTTGAAAAATATTCATTTTGGCCTAAATATATAACAATAATTGAATATATTGGATATTTTTTAACTGTCAAATTAGAAAAATATTGTTATTTTTTCTAAATTGTCGATTTTTTTATTAATATGGCAAAAAATGTAAATTGCACAGGTGATCAAATACCACCAAAAGAAAGCTCTGTTTGTGGGGAAAAAAAAGGACGTAAATTTCGTTTGGGTACGGCGTTGCATGACCGCGCAATTGTCAGTTAAAGTCGCACAGTGCCGAATCGCAAAAAGTGGCCTGGACGTACAGCAGGAAAATCCTCCGGTGGTAAAGTGGTTAATGCTTCTACTAATTTAATCTTTTGAAGTGCTGATCACAAATATACCTAGTGAAATAGGATTTATTCTGAGAAAATGATAATATTGTATTTTAAGAGTGAGGGAAAAAAAACAGTTAATGAACAGCATGTTAGTGCTTCTGTAGAGGGTGATCTGAGTATATACTATATTCATATAATGCAGCCTTTATCATAAACCTCTGATAAGGTCATATTACATTTAATAATGGAATTCCTGTTTAAAATGGCCATCTTCAAAAGTTTGGAAGCCATTTAGTAATACAGCATTGCATGCTTAGCATGGGGAAGTAAAGCACAATTTTTATTGGATCACACTGGGGATGTTTGCCTTTGTTGTTTATTTTACATAAGCAATGGCGGGAAAAGAGAAACAGGAAGTCTACCTAAATGGAGAAATAAATAGTGACCTTGGAGTTAGAGTAAAGAGGGGTGTCATGCTACAGCAAACAGTAGACACATTCTGAGAACAGGAAACCACAACTGGAACAGCATTGCGCCCCACCCTAAAATCATAGCAAATACACTTAACACAGCAAGCTGCAGGAAAGAGCACGTATGACCTATGCTGTTATATCCATGTCTAGTCATTAGGCCATTCATGAAAAAATCAAGTTTGCTAACTTTCTGGAAAATAAAAACTTATAAGGTTTCAGTGTGTATTCTGGGCCCTGGTCTTTGTGCAGGAAAATGCACTTGCAATGCTGTGTGACCTATCCCTGCATCAATGCTGGTGTAGAAGGAAAGCTCCGTAAGGTGGACACTATTCCCCTGCCTTCACTTATATGCTGGCATTGTGGCTGCAGTGAGGAGGACTCTGGGGCTTGTAGCCACAGTGTGGTATCAAGTGTGCTGGTGGAACCCAATCTATAGGCCAACTACGATGGGATGGATGCAGCAGTTATGTGCCATGGCATTACATTTTTGCCAAGCAAAAGAAAATCCGAGCCACTAAACCTGCTTTCACCATATTCACAACCCAGTGTGGTGTGGTGTGGTGCTCAGCAACACCTCTCTAAGTGTAGTCCCATAAAGTCCAACAGCCAGCACGCACAGCATAGGAAAACAAAAATGTCCTGACTAATATTGCCTCGTTTCCACTGAGCGGTTCGGGTCGGTTCGGTACGGTACGCTAATTTGAGTGTTTCCATTATGAAAGCGGCCCATACAACCGAACCAAACCGCACCATTCCTGGTCCTGCTTCAGATGTAGGGCCATAGGAAATGGTACGGTACGGTTAGGGCAGAGCTACTGGCGTCACGCGATAGATTCCACTGATTGGCGGACAGGAAAACTTCAATGCTCACGTCAAATGAAAGAGCAAAACAAACACCTCAATTGCTGTAAACCCTGCTTGGTCCCTGGTGGACCGACTTGCAGTGGAAACGCTCACCTGAATAGACCGGACCATTCTAACCCTTCCAAACTGTACCGACCCGAACCGTTCCGCTCAGTGGAAACGAGGCATATGTGCCAGCTGAACCCAGCAAAAACCATAGCCATCACTTTTATTACTGAGTAAATAATTAACTGGTTGGCTGACTCGCAACATCACCCCCTACGCCAGTCCCTCAATGGATGCTATCAAGTCACCACAAGAAGGCATTGGCTGTAGGAATCTCAAATGGCTGCCTCCCTGAGCTCCTAATACATCTTGGTGAATCTGGTGCCCAGCAAGGCGCAAGTTTTCCATGAGAATTGGTAGCCTCCTATTTTAGGAAGGGGTGTGAAGAAAGTATGAACCTTGCCCAGACTAAAAAGACTAGAGGTTAGGGACCTTTCTGGCAGATGCCTGACTTTGTGCTTTTTTTTTTCTTCAAGAATAGGTTTGTGACTTTGATCATAAGATTGGTTACTCCGCACACCTTTGCCTGTCATAGCAATAAGAAGGGGATGTTTGTAGCTTTGACCTCTTCTTCCAGCAGTCTGAACAAACATAAAGCAAGAACAAGTTCTAATATGACAACTCCTACTGAGAATGATTGATTCCTGGCTGTTGTGCTGACCGTCGTGAACTTGCATTTTTAAAACAAGGTCAATGTTTTTGACTCTTGACAGTTTTTTAATGGTCAGTTTCAAACTTAGATTTTAAACATATAAAGTATATATACTCCCTGGCCACTTTATTGGGTACACCTTGCTAGTACCGGGTTGGACCCCCTTTTGCCTTCAGAACTGCCTTAATTCTTAGTGGCATAGATTCAACAAGGTGTTGGAAACATTCCTCAGAGATTTTGGTCCATATTGACATGATAGCATCACGCAGTTGCTGCAGATTTGATGGCTGCACTTCCATGATACGAATCTCCCGTTCCACCACATATCAAAGGTGCTCTATTGGATTGAGATCTGGTGACTGTGGAGACCATTGGAGTACAGTGAACTCATCGTCATGTTCAAGAAACCAGTTTGAGATTATTTGAGCTTTGTGACATGGTGCATTATGCTGCTGGAAGGAGCCATCAGGAGATGGAATTCCCTGAAGAAGTCACGTGACTCCGTGACGTAACACGTAGGAACCCGGAACCCGGAAGTGACGTGCGGTACGGGACAGAGCTCCCACGGCATTGTTTTGACACTGGAAAAGTCGATTTTAAATGTAAGTCTGCTATATTTTATGCAATAAAGTTTTGAAATACTGCACAATGATGGCCCTATCACTTTAATGAGCCCTAAGGAGGTGACACACACCCAAAGGAAGGCACTAAAATATCCCCACAGACAGTACAAGATCGGGAAGTAACATAGGAACCCCTGAGGAAAATTTTGCGTCCACTAGACACCACGCGGGAACAAAGGAGGAAAAGGAACCACCATCTACCCAGATATATAATACAGGCGTATTATCCTCTGGTTTGAGGTGAGAATGTAGCACACCTAGAAGTGAAATCACGGCACAAGGTGGAGAAAAAAAGTTACATCACTCAATCACCGTTATTTATTGTATTGTTTTTTTATATAAAAATAATTTTGGACATCAAGTTATCTGGTGCAGCCAGTCTATTGAGAATTGTTTGATGCACTGTTTGGATTGGACACCTAGTGATATGTGTATTTACTATTTTGCGCATATTTGATACATTGTTTTTTATCGTTGAAGTCTTAATTGATACCTATATTGATATTGGCACTGGATGCACAGAGCACTTTCTTAAAGAAGCACCTATAAGAAGCACTATTCACTTTTTATTAATTTTATTGGAATAAGATATTCACACAAGCACTTTATAATTCTATGTATATGAATCAAGGATATATTTCGGAACATATGTAACAGGAATGCAGTATACTTAATTTTGCACATATTTATTTTTGAGGTGATAACTACACACAGGCACTTTAATATATTTTAAACACCCTGAAGCGCATCACAACCCCCCTAATAATTAGTATCTACAACTGTTTCATAGTACCAGTCTCTGTGGTGCAGCATCAGGGTGGCTGGGAGAATCCACGATAGCGCAGGAACCATATATCATACATAAATGATATATATATATATATATAATTGTTATTTGATTTTAAGTGAAAATGTGAGATCTGAGGTCTTTGTGACCCCATATCTCACATTAAAGAGGACCTGTCCTGCTTATTTTTATTATAAGGGATGTTCACATTCCTTGTAATAGGAATAAAAGTGAGCAAAAAAAAAAAGAAATTAAAACTAGAATAAATAAGAAAAAAAAATGAAAGCGCTCCTTCACTCCGAGCTCGCACGCAGAAGAGAACGCATAAGCAAGTCGCGCCCACATATGTAAACAGTGTTCAAACCACACATGTGAGGTATGGCCACGATCATTAGAGCGAGAACAATAATTCTAGCCCTGGGCCTCCTCTGTAACTTTAAACTGGTAACCTGTAAAAAAAATGTAAAACGTCACACGTGGAAAGTTTGCCGCCATTCCACGAGCGTGTGCAGTTTGGAAGCAGGACATGTTAGGTATCAATTTACTCAGTGCAACATTATCTTACACATTATAGAAAAAGATCGGACTACCTTTACTGTTTTTCTTATTTTTTAATTAAAAAAGTGTATTTTTCCAGCAAAAAAATGCGTTTGTAAGACCACTGCGCAAATACAGTGTAACATAAAGTATTGCAACGATCTCCATTCTATTCTCTAGGGTCTCTGCTAAAAAAAACAAAAAAAAAAAAAAAACCATATTCTAAGTTGCAGTTAAAAAAAGCTTGTCTCGTGTTGCAGGGATGCCGATTTGCATTCCACCTGCGTTCCAAGATGGAACCCTATAGGTGGGATCAGCGTGACATGTCACTTCCGCCATCTTGGAATGCAGGTGAAGCGCAAGCGTCCCTGCAACACAAGACAAGCTTGATTTTAACTGCAACATCTGTAGGAGTGTTTTTTATCTATCCGCAAGAAATAAAATGTTAAACTACTATACTATGAAGGGCCTTTTTCCTTTTTCCTGTACTTCATGCAAGTCTATTGGAGCTTTCATCTGATTGGAGTGGATCGCCAGTGGGGAGCATAATCTATATGAGAGAATATATCTTTATAATTCTCATGCGCTTTACATGTTTGTATCTGGTGAGTATGAATTATATCTGATGGTGGTGGAAGAGAGCACAAACCACGTATTATTGGAGATGAACCAGAGAAGTTCTCTATAACTCAGTTTTGCACTGTTTGGAGCACTTTGGTGTAATATGGACTATTTGCATCATTGTTATTTTTGATCCCTAAAGGGAGTGCAGTTTTTCTATTGTTTATTCACTGATTTTAACTTGTAAGCAAAGAATGTCAGAAATAAGACTGGTCCTTAAGTGGTTAAAGGGTAACTCTACTCCTGGAGGGGGAAAATGGCATATAGCAAAATATAATTAAGCATATAAAATTGCTACACAAGTCATATTGTAATTGAATGTTATTAAAAAAATCCTTTCCTTTTCAATCTGCAGTGTTATAATTGTCTGTAAAATTATATGCAATATGGCAACCTGGAGGCCTTCTGTACACAGTTGGTGGAGAGAACTTCCACAGAAATGTAATTTTCTGCTTGTGTGATTGGCTCACTGATTTTCCTAGAAGTCTGCACTAAGATACAAGCCAGCTTTTAGGCATCCTCTGCAACAAAAATGTAATTTTTGTTAAGATACTTCCAAAAGATTAATCACTCTTTAAGGGATGCTGGCACTACAACTTTCCTCATTAGAACACTGCAAGTGTATCAGCTGATTTATAATAAAAAGTCACCCCCATTCAGATTTACTGTGCCCATTGACATAAACAATCAACTTTTTCTTCAAAGCAGAAACAGGTAGGAATCTGAAACGAAGTTTGTGATAAAATGCGATATGATGCATATTGTTCACCCAGAAAGGATGTTTTTTTTTTTCTCAACGAAAGTGGAATTACTGGAGATAAATAAATGGCAATACTTGTATGACTGCAACCATAATCATGGAGTTCTTTTTCAATGTAATTCCCATTTGAACTGTACTAATATAACTACTGTTCTAAAACAAATATGTTAGAACTCTTATCAGTACATTCATTTTCATACAATCGACAAAAACAGCCCCTGCACATGCTGGAATCCAACATCTACATGGGGATATACTTCACCAGCCTGTGGCGCTGATCATGTGTCCAATTCCTACTTGTTGTATGTCTTTAAGCAGGTATGTCCTGGTCGCTGCAGCTCCTCTCACGCTCCACTGGGGGGCGGATAAAATGCAGGTTCCAGACTGTAATAGAGGGAAGCGCACGCAGACCTCGGGCAATATCGCTTTATTGATTGTAACATATCACATGCATGCACAAGTGCATGCACAAATTCTTCAGAATAACAAAAGGTAGGAATCTGTAACAAAGTTTGTAAAATCCTTGTAATGTACATAGATCACCCAGAGGGTAATTTTTTTTTCTCAACAAAAGTGGAGTTAGGCTTTAAGGCTCCGCTTGCACATCTGCGGGTCTGGGAGCAAGATGGTGGGTGCCACTGGCTGTGGGGCAAGGAGAAGAGTGGACACACATCCTCTCTGCTCCCTTTCTTGCTGTGACCTGGAAAGTGGCATCCGTGACGTTACTTCTGGGTCAGCATCAATGTAAGTGAAGGGACCGGCATGTTCAGCGGCTGAAGACGAGGGTTGGTGTGCTCATTATCAGTGTGTCTTCCTGGACAAGGTGAGCGTCGGGCAGATCCTTACCTTCCTCTATTGTGCAGGAAGACACACTGATAATGAGCACACCAACCCTCGTCTTCAGCCGCTGAACATGCCGGTCCCTTCACTTACATTGATGCTGACCCAGAAGTAACGTCACGGATGCCACTTTGTAGGTCACAGCAAGAAAGGGAGCAGAGCGGATGTATGTCCACTCTTCTCCTTGCCCCATAAACCTATTTATTAATAACAATAAAATAATGTATCTAAAATTAATTATGATATATTTTAATATTTAAATATTTTGATATTTTAAATATTTTATTAATATTTAGTTATATTTATATAATACTCTATTTAGACGGATTTCGGATGCTAAAAATAGGTTGTTGAATTGGACCTCGTTTTAAAACCTCTTCTATTTTTAGATATTATTTGATTCGCGAAATTTTTGGATATTATTTGATTCACTGAATTTATTTATTTTAAATAGGCTATTAATTATCGTAAGGATTTTTAATAATAATAATAAATATCTTAATATGCACATAGGTGTAGGTTTAGCCATTTTATATAGCTATTTCTATATATTTATTGTGATTGATATTCGTGTCGTTTTTTATAATATTAAAATGAGGATTTTGTATATTGTATTGACATAGATTGTAGAAATGCCTATTCCGGACCTCCAGGAACAAGATGCGAGCAGGCTCCTAATGAAAGAAATTTCATTAATATAAGTAAACGATCGGAGGATCGGTCGGTCTATGGAGACTGGCTTATGGATTCTCTTTAGATGCAGGCAGGGCGGGTCAGTCATGTTGGAAACAAGTGCTGGCTAACCCCTGTAATGGCGCTGAGCGGTACGGTCTCCATGCCAGAAGTGGGGTGGGACGACGGCCGCAATAGCGGTATATAGGATCGCCGTAGACCAGGGGTGGGGAACCTACTGCCGAGGGCCGTATGCTGCCCGCCAAGTCATCTGGTCCGGCCCTCCATGCAGCTGAGTCTGTGTCTCAGCTGATCTGTCAGAACAGAGCCGATGCTTTCTGTATAGTTCAGGCTCCGTTCTGACAGCCGGAGTGAGTCACAGGCGGAGTGATATCAAATGCACTCCGCCTTTGACCAATACAGGAAACATGGCCTCTTCCTCCAGTGCAGCGCCGCTGCACGCTACACTTCTCCTAGCCAGCATTTCCCGCCAGCAGCACACACAGCAGTACCAGCCAGAGCCAGCAGTACCCACCAGCAGTACCAGCCAGCTGTACCCACCAGCAGTACCAGCCAGCTGTACCCACCAGCAGTACCAGCCAGCTGTACCCACCAGCAGTACCAACCAGCAGTACCCATCAGCAGTTCTTTTCAAAACGTACCACCACAAAGAGTCGACTGCGCTCCAGACTGACCGACGCAAACCTGGAAAACCAGTTGTGAGTAGCAACATCATCAATACCAGCACATCACACACCTCACCAAACAGAAGCAGTTGCAGCCATCACATTAGGGTGATTTAATTAAATGTTTTACCAAATATAACAGGCACATTTTTAAGTTGATAATTTTGTACGGCCCCCGAAGGATTTTATAAATACCCAAATGGCCCTTGGCAGAAAAAAGGTTCCCCACCCCTGCCGTAGACGATTGGCTCCACCCCGCTGACAAAGTCTATGACGCAACGCGTACGGGGGAGGAGCCTGCACGTCATCACGCTGATTCCCGGAGGTTGCAGGAAGTGTTGTAATGCCCAGAAAGTCCGCACTGCTTAAGTGCCTGACAATGTAAGTGCGATTTCATCTTTTGTGTTAATAAATAGCCTTTACAAAGACAGAGAGCACTAGATCTCCTTTTATATATTTTTTTACACCGGATGCCTTATATGTCTGGAGAGAGGATCTGGAGGCGGTGATAGGAGAGTTTACCAGGCGACTGTTATTTACCCAAAACGTGTTTGACTCTCAGGAGTCTGTCTCTGAGGTGAGCTGCTAACCTTACACTTGGCACTAGGATCACTTGGAGTGAAGCATGCAGCACCTTTGATCACACTCACAGATGAAGATTTCAGTTATTACTGTGTCACTTTATTTTCACTGTGCATTGGGACTTTTTATTATCACGGTTCACTCTTTGATTTAATAATTTTTTTGTTTGGAGAAGATCTGGTCATTTTATTAATATATTAATATATTTAATTAATATATTTATTATCACACAGCGATTATTTATCACACAGTGATTGTTTTCATTCACTTAGCGCAGCAATATTATTTATCCAGCCTGAACCTGACTACTCTGCTGCCTTATGCTCTGTTCCTAAGCATCTGCTATCTGTGACCAGCCAGTCTGCCAAGTACCTGCTGTCTACTACCCGGCAGCCTGCCAAGTACTTGCTGTTCTGCGTTACGATCGAGCCTGCATCCAATCACAGACATCACATCTGCAGCCTTTACCATCAGAATTTCTAGACAATCGTGCCACTACAGGCTTCTGTGCCTCCTGTTTACATTATCAGGGGTATCAGGCCAGAGGTGTAAGTGATCGCCTTCTCTCCAAGTCAGGCTCCATCTCCAGGTATGTGACACTACTCCCTCAATGTACATTAACCACTTGCCAACCAGCCACCGTACTTCTACAGCGGCAGGTCGGCTCTGTCCCACGAAACGACGTACATGTAGCTAGTGGGGGCGTGTGCGCGCCGCCGGAGGCACGAGTTGATTGGCCTCAGGGGAAGCAATCAGCGGGTCCAACAGCCACGATTACCGACGGGCACCCGCGATCGCTCCCCGTGGAGACAGAACGGCGGTCTGCCAATGTAAACACGGCAGACCGCTGTTCTGTCAGTAATGAACACAAGGATCATGTGTTCCTCTTATTTAGGAACACAGGTCTCTGTGTTTATTCAGCAAGCCCATCCCCCACACAGTAAGAAAGCACCCCCCGAGGAAATATTTAACCCTTTGATCGCCCTGGTGTTAACCCCTTCCCTGCCAGTGTCATTAGTACAGTAACAGTGTATATTTTTAGCACTGATTACTGTAGTAATGTCACTGGTGCCCCCAAAAGTATCAGAAATGTCAGTTAGGTGTCCGATCTGACTGCCGCAATGTTCCAGTGCTGCTAAAAATGGCTGATTACCGCCATTACTAGTATAAAAAAAAAAAATTACATAAATCTTTCCCCTAACTTGTAGACACGATAAGTTTTGCGCAAACCAATCAACATACACTTATTGGGATTTTATTTACCAGAAATATGTAGCAGAATACATATAAAATGATGAAAAAATTAGATTTTTACATTTTTTTATTGGGAATGTTTTATAGCAGAAAGTAAAAAATACTGATTTTTTTCAGAATTGTCTTTTTTTGTTTATAGTGCAAAAAAAAAAAAAAAATGCACAGGTGATCAAATACCACCAAAAGAAAGCTCTATTTATGGGGAAAAAGGGACATCAATCTTATTTGGGTACAGAGTCGCACGACTGCGCAATTGTCAGTTAAAGTAACGCAGTGCAGTATCGCAAAAAATGGCCTGGTCATTAAGAGGGGAAAACCTTCTGTTCCAGTGGTTAGTGCTGGGTGAGTCATACTACACATTCACTTAGAGATAAAGTTGTAGTGTACCAGGCTGCCAACCACCTCCCTCACAATTTTCCTCACCACACACACACACAGCAGAATGGGCAAAGTCTACTCACCAGATGCCAGGAGAGATCAGGAGAAACATCCATAATTTCTACAGTAACAAGAGACACTCCACTGTAGTGCTCCTCCACTACCCAGCCCAACACCAGCCACAGTACCCCTTCTCGTTTGGACCTCGTTTTAAAACCTCTTCTATTTTTAGATATTATTTGATTCACAAAATTTTTGGATATTATTTGATTCACTGAATTTATTTATTTTAAATAGGCTATTAATTATAGTAAGGATTTTTAATAATAATAATAAATATCTGAATATGCACATAGGTGTAGGTTTAGCCATTTTATATAGCTATTTCTATATATTTATTGTGATTGATATTTGTGTCGTTTTTATAATATTAAAATGAGGATTTTGTATATTGTATTGACATAGATTGTAGAAATGCCTATTCCGGACCTCCAGGAACAAGATGCGAGCAGGCTCCTAATGAAAGAAATTTCATTAATATAAGTAAACGATCGGAGGATCGGTCGGTCTATGGAGACTGGCTTATGGATTCTCTTTAGATGCAGGCAGGGCGGGTCAGTCATGTTGGAAACAAGTGCTGGCTAACCCCTGTAATGGCGCTGAGCGGTACGGTCTCCATGCCAGAAGTGGGGTGGGACGACGGCCGCAATAGCGGTATATAGGATCGCCGTAGACCAGGGGTGGGGAACCTACCGCCCGAGGGCCGTATGTGGCCCGCCAAGTCATCTGGTCCGGCCCTCCATGCAGCTGAGTCTGTGTCTCAGCTGATCTGTCAGAACGGAGCCGATGCTTTCTGTATAGTTCAGGCTCCGTTCTGACAGCCGGAGTGAGTAACAGGCAGAGTGATATCAAATGCACTCCGCCTTTGACCAATACAGGAAACATGGCCTCTTCCTCCAGTGCAGCGCCGCTGCTAGCCAGCATTTCCCGCCAGCAGCACACACAGCAGTACCAGCCAGAGCCAGCAGTACCCACCAGCAGTACCAGCCAGCTGTACCCACCAGCAGTACCAACCAGCAGTACCCATCAGCAGTACCAACCAGCAGTACCCATCAGCAGTTCTTTTCAAAACGTACCACCACAAAGAGTCGACTGCGCTCCAGACTGACCGATGCAAACCTGGAAAACCAGTTGTGAGTAGCAACATCATCAATACCAGCACATCACACACCTCACCAAACAGAAGCAGTTGCAGCCATCACATTAGGGGTGATTTAATTAAATGTTTTACCAAATATAACAGGCACATTTTTAAGTTGATAATTTTGTACGGCCCCCGAAGGATTTTATAAATACCCAAATGGCCCTTGGCAGAAAAAAGGTTCCCCACCCCTGCCGTAGACGATTGGCTCCACCCCGCTGAAAAAGTCTATGACGCAACGCGTACGGGGGAGGAGCCTGCACGTCATCACGCTGATTCCCAGAGGTTGCAGGAAGTGTTGTAATGCCCAGAAAGTCCGCACTGCTTAAGTGCCTGACAATGTAAGTGCGATTTCATCTTTTGTTTTAATGAATAGCCTTTACAAAGACAGAGAGCACTAGATCTCCTTTTATATATTTTTTTACACCGGATGCCTTATATGTCTGGAGAGAGGATCTGGAGGCGGTGATAGGAGAGTTTACCAGGCGACTGTTATTTACCCAAAACGTGTTTGATTCTCAGGAGTCTGTCTCTGAGGTGAGCTGGCACTAGGATCACTTGGAGTGAAGCATGCACCACCTTTGATCACACTCACAGATGAAGATTTCAGTTATTACTGTGTCACTTTATTTTCACTGTGCATTGGGACTTTTTATTATCACGGTTCACTCTTTGATTTAATAATTTTTTTGTTTGGAGAAGATCTGGTCACTTTATTAATATATTAATATATTTAATTAATATATTTATTATCACACAGCGATTATTTATCACACAGTGATTGTTTTCATTCACTTAGCGCAGCAATATTATTTATCCAGCCTGAACCTGACTACTCTGCTGCCTTATGCTCTGTTCCTAAGCATCTGCTATCTGTGACCAGCCAGTCTGCCAAGTACCTGCTGTCTACTACCCGGCAGCCTGCCAAGTACTTGCTGTTCCAGCCTGCATCCAATCACAGACATCACATCTGCAGCCTTTACCATCAGAATTTCTAGAGAATCGTGCCATTACAGGCTTCCGTGCCTCCTGTTTACATTATCAGGGGTATCAGGCCAGAGGTGTAAGTGATCGCCTTCCTCTCCAGGTCAGGCTCCATCTCCAGGTATGTGACACTACTCCCTCAATGTACATTAACCACTTGCCGACCAGCCACCGTACTTCTACTGCGGCAGGTCGGCTCTGTCCCACGAAACGACGTACATGTATGTCATTTCACAGGACAGCTAGTGGGGGCGTGTGCGCGCCGCCGGAGGCATGAGTTGATTGGCCTCAGGGGAAGCAATAAGCGGGTCCAACAGCCACGATTACCGCCGGGCACCCGCGATCGCTCCCTGTGGAGACAGAACGGTGGTCTGCCAATGTAAACACGGCAGACCGCTGTTCTGTCAGTAATGAACACAAGGATCCTGTGTTCCTCTTATTTAGGAACACAGGTCTCTGTGTTTATTCAGCAAGCCCATCCCCCACACAGTAAGAAAGCACCCCCTGAGGAAATATTTAACCCTTTGATCGCCCTGGTGTTAACCCCTTCTCTGCCAGTGTCATTAGTACAGTAACAGTGCATATTTTTAGCACTGATTACTGTAGTAATGTCACTGGTGCCCCCAAAAGTATCAGAAATGTCAGTTAGGTGTCCGATCTGACTGCCGCAATGTTCCAGTGCTGCTAAAAATGGCTGATTACCGCCATTACTAGTATAAAAAAAAAAAAATTACATAAATCTTTCCCCTAACTTGTAGACACAATAAGTTTTGCGCAAACCAATCAACATACACTTATTGGGATTTTATTTACCAGAAAAAATTAGATTTTTAAATTTTTTTATTGGGAATGTTTTATAGCAGAAAGTAAAAAATATTGTTTTTTTTCAGAATTGTCTTTTTTTTTGTTTATAGTGCAAAGAAAAAAAAAAAAATACACAGGTGATCAAATACCACCAAAATAAAGCTCTATTTATGGGGAAAAAAGGACATCAATCGTATTTGGGTACAGAGTCGCACGACTGCGCAATTGTCAGTTAAAGTAATGCAGTGCAGTATCGCAAAAAATGGCCTGGTCATTAAGAGGGGAAAACCTTCTGTTCCAGTGGTTAGTGCTGGGTGAGTCACACTACACATTCACTTAGAGATAAAGTTGTAGTGTACCAGGCTGCCAACCACCTCCCTCACAATTTTCCTCACCACACACACACACAGCAGAACGGGCAAAGTCTACTCACCAGATGCCAGGAGAGATCAGGAGAAAAATCCATAATTTCTACAGTAACTAGAGACACTCCACTGTAGTGCTCCTCCACTACCCAGCCCAACACCAGCCAGGTTCAACTCCCACCTGCTCTAACACCCCCCCCCCAACAACTACTAATATACACAGCCCCCCTTCTCCTCTACAGGTAGCCAGTCAGCCAATTAATGCAAAGCACGATGTGAGTGGCTCATAAGAATGATGTCACACACTCTGCAATGTTTACTAACATTGCCGTCCCGGTGAATTGCCAGATTCTGATAATTGATAATGAACTGGCAACTGGACTGAATTTCGGGCAAAAGTGGGTCAATGCTGAGAAGTTCCAAAATATGCACATGGTATATAACTATATGAAAACTATATGTTTATTTAACAAATGAAGATTTACTCGTGACCTACTACCATCCTAGGTTTTTTTTTTGCTTTGGATAGGGTGGAGGGGGAGATTTATTATACAGTAGTTCAGAGATTTAGTGAGCAAATATTGTTTGGCCTTTGAACTCTAGGTATATATATATATATATATATATATATATATATATATATATATATGGCACAACAAATATTTAGTACATCATTTGAAGCAGACCTTCACTCAATGTCAAGGTTTCTGTCTTCTGCCTCCCAACCCCCCTCTGACACCCAGCCCCTCCCCAACTAACAAATTTTAATTTTTTTTCTAGCATCAGGTACCTTTTATTGACAGATATTCACTCAGAATTCAAGGAATTACAGTGCATCAGATTGTGAGAAGAAGAAAAAATGGAATGGAAAAGGGAGGGATCAAGGAAAAGGGGAACACAAAATACTATAATATTGGATAGTGTCATCATGTCCTTATCTGTACCTATTCAAATATGTGCTGTGCATATTCTGAGCGCTACATATCCATATCATACAAATATAATAAAAACAAGTGATTAACAACATTACAATATATTTAAAAAAAAAAAGCACACAAGTACATACACACCCCAGGATATGTCTGGCTATGTACAGATAAGGATGGGCACAATTAGAATGTTCACAGATAAGAACATAATAACAAAATTTAACATTTCTGTATTTTGTTTCCTCTTTTCCTTGATCCCTCTCTTTCTCTTTTTATTCTTTCTTGTTTTTCTTCTTCTCCATTTTCCCCCTCTGTTTTTATATTCAAATATATAATGTTTATAAAACATTTAGAGTATCTCACAAAAGTGAGTACACCCCTCACATTTTTGTAAATATTTTTTTATATCTTTTCACGTGACAACACAGAAGAAATTACAGTTTGCTACAATGTAAAGTAGTGAGTGTACAGCTTGTATAACAGTGTAAATTTGCTGTCCCCTCAAAATAACTCAACACACAGCCTATAATGTCTAAACCGCTGGCAACAAATGTGAGAACACCCCTAAGTGAAAATGTCCAAATTGGGCCCAAAGTGTCAATATTTTGTGTGGCCACCATTATTGTCCAGCACTGCCTTAACCCTCTTAGGCATGGAGTTCACCAGAGCTTCACAGGTTGTCAATGGAGTCCTCTTCCGCTCCTCCATGAGGACATCACAGGGCTGGTGGATGTAAGAGATCTTACGCTCCTCCACCTTCTGTTTGAGGATGCTCCACAGATGCTCAAAATGGTTTAGGTCTGGAGACAGTCCATCACCTTTACCCTCAGCTTCTTTAACAAGGCAGTGGTCATCTTGGAGGTGTGTTTGGGGTCGTTATCATGTTGGAATACTGCGCTGCGGGCCAGTCCCTGAAGGGAGGGGATCATGCTCTTCTTCAGTATGTCACAGTACATGTTGGCATTCCCTCAATAAACTGTAGCTTCCCAGTGCTGGCAGCACTCATGCAACCCCAGACCATGACACTCCCACCACCATGCTTGACTGTAGGCAGGACACACTTGTCTTTGTACTCCTCACCTGGTTGCAGCCACAAACGCTTGACACCATCTGAACCAAATAGGTTTATCTTGGTTTTAACAGACCACAAAACATGGTTCCAGTAATCCATGTCCTTAGTCTGCATGTCTTCAGCAAACTTTGCAGGCTTTCTTGTGCATCATCTTTAGAAGAGGCTTTCTTCTGGGGAGACAGGCATGCAGACCAATTTGATGCAGTGTGCGGCGTATGGTCTGAGCACTGATAGGCTGACCCCCCACCCCTTCAACCTCTGCAGCAATGCTGGCAGCACTCATATGTCTATTTCCCAAAGACAACCTCTTGATGTTATACAGCTCAAATATCGTGGCTTCTTGTCAGTTGCTACAGTTAATGTTTATACTTCAAAATAAAAATTGTCTGCACTTAGAGCGCTTTTCTTTTTGTTTTTTATTTTGCTTCAGAGTTTCCTCACTTCTGGGAAGAGCTGCTCAGTGCCATTGGACATCTATATTCTGGTACTTTATATTCATGAACATTTGGTATTTATTTTACATCTCTCTATCAGTTTTTTCCTTTTGGTATTTCCCATCCCCCATTTCCCTCTCCCCTTTTTAATTGTTTTCTTCACCCTTCACCTGGTGGTTTTTAGCGCTCTTATATAGTTGTTTTTAGGGAGCCGAAAGGACTTTTGACAGTCAAAAGTGAAGCTAAATTAAGTGGTCTAGCCGTGACCAGCATCAGTCAGCGTTAATCAGCATCAGTCAGCGTTAACCAGTGTCAATCAGTAGTTCTGTATAGTCCCTGCCTATTTTGTGCATAGTTCAGTTGTTGGAGTATCCCACTCATCCCTTCTCCTATCCAAGTTTTCACTAAACCCTAAAAACCAAAGAAACTGGACTGGTTCTTGTCTGAGGTAATCACACTTGAAAACATGCTTAAACGTCCTACTGTTGCTAATGGTAACCCAGGGGAACCCACACTCAGCAGCGCCCATTGGAGTAGTGCTACACCAGCATGTAGGTATAAATACAAATTTGGAGAGCCCCACAATCACATTACATAGTGTTGGTTTTAAAAAGAATAGCTCTAACTGGCTAGGACACCTAATACAATTTGTATGCTTTACAAAGGGCGGAAGCTATCTATCTGAAGATTCTTTAAAAGTCAAATCTTGATTGAAATGCAGAATAGTTGTTCACATAGGCTTGTCTCTTTCAGTGGCTCTGTGGGAAAAGGCCGAAATAGCCATCATCCCTGCTGGAGGTGTAATAGCATTTTAACATAAAATACAGCTGTTACACGAGCTGTTACATCTGACTTCTAACAAAATATGCATCCAATATAGCTGCTTAATCAGAAATAAATGTTTGATAATCATAAACAAATGTTTGATAAATTTAATGGCTATTCCATTTACCCTATCAATCCCTTCTCTAAAAAATCTGCACACCTACCAGAAGTTTCTTGTCGCGTGGAATGCAATGGTCCTGAAAAAAAGAATATAATGTAAGACCATTGTATGTGTTCTTAGGTGTTGCAGTGGAGTCTTATGGAGGACTAGCTGTCAAAGTTACATCGGAGGAATCAACTATACTCCTGGCATTCATACACTATTAGACCAACAAGTAATTTTTAGATATTTTTGATTTTACTTTTTTTTTTTTGTCGTACTTATTTATTTATTTATTTATTTATTTTTTATATTTTGTATTTTTTAGCCTTGACAAAGCAAAATTAGATTTATCTGCCGAAGTAAATTGGATACATAAATGAGGAGAAATATGAACTAGAAAAATAAATATTTAAACTAAGATTAGGCAGTTAGAGGTGTCAAAGAATCTAGAAGAGGTAATTTTATCTGCCTTTCTTCAAAATACATTTTATGTTAGGTTTTGTATGTGTTATGAGTCCTAGTTTGCTCCATTTTTCCCAATAACACTACCTCTAATATCCACACCTAGTTAGGCCCTACACATGTTTGACTGTCACCAAAGGAATCTCAACACTGAATAGTCAAGAACCAAACAGTTTACAACCAGTGTATGAATTGGTTGTTATAGCTCTGGTATGTTTCCAAATTCCATTTGCATTACCTACATCACGGGCACAAATCATAACATATGGGTTATATAGCCACCTTTAGGTGAAGGACACTGGCAACCAATCAGAAAGGATGCCTCCCCCCCCATATAACCCCTCTCACACAGGAAGTACCTCAGTTTTTTCGCCAGTGTCTAAAAGTGATAGACACTGTGGAGAGTCTCTCCACATTTTTCTTATTTTCTCTTCAAATGAAGACAGAAGATTATGCTGTTTACCCTGATCGAAGATCATTGAATCTAAGGGGTTAGCTATCAGATCCATCCTAAACAGTCAATGGACTAAAAAGATGGTACCTGAGCCTCAAGAAACAGATGTCACACCGTGTCTGGGATTCGATCCTGAGATCTGGTGTTCCTTTGATGGTTCCCTATTGCCTGTGCCACTGGGGAACTTCCTTTTGAGTAACACTTGTTTTTCTACTCCTTGAGTTTGGATGCTGGCCCCACCCCAGTGATCCTATAAATCTTCACTTCCCCTTCCTGTCTTCGCCCTAGTATAGGTCTTGTTCCCTGGGTGTTGGTGGTTGTAACGGAACAGGGCACCCCTGAGCAGGTACCTCCGTTGACGGATGCTCCTAGTGCTTCCCGAGGGCTCCAAGCACTCCACCAGACACCGTAAGCACTTCAGACTCCACGAACCGCCGCAGCTTGGTTAGGGTCTTGGCATCTCCTACCCACCCTGGACCAACGACAAGGCCCCAGGTTCCTGTGGGTGAACCTCTCTTTCCCCAGAGAGTGCAGCACGAACAAGCTCTTACACAAGCTCTTACAAGAGCTTAGTGATTCTCTAAGGGAGTATGGAAGACCATAGCAATCCCTGCAGCAGATTCCCCCAATAACGAGACAAAGCTCCGAGATGAGGGTAAAACAGGAACAACATTTATTGGAAGAACAGAGCACACTTTTATACAGAAATTGGAACATCCTTCCCCCAACAACCGCTTTCCCATTGGTCAATTGTAAAGTACTTGCAGTTCTCACTAAGGTCCTCTCCAGCATATGCAAATGAGGGCTTGAAAATGAGTCAACAGGGATTGGTCAGATAGCTTTGACCAATGCAAGGAGACAGAAGCCCCAGGGGGCAATCAATGTACACAATAGTCAGACACAGAACAATGGTTCCCTAACAAGCCCTCAATACACATTACTCTGAGTGTCAATAGACCGCCCGTCTCCTCAGAACTTCCTGTAATGCCCATATTAGGAGTTGGCTTCCTGTTCCTTACAGTTTACAGGAATACGTTTTAGCTTCCAGGAGAGGCAAGGCTCCATTAGCCACATGTTTAAAGAAACACAAAAAGACACAAAAATGCATAACTCCCAGTCTACTGAACAGAACCCCTACATTCAACCCATCCCCAGATAGCCTGGATCTGAGCGCTCAACATATCCAAACAGCGCTCAGATGCCACAAACACAGTCAAATTGCCATGGGGTTTACGTTTAGCCTGGGCTGATGAGAGGGTCCATAGTCCCATTGCAGGAGGCGAGCAACCAGGCTTCTCCAACGCCCAGTGGTGAGATTGGTCTCGTCACATATCTCCCCCTTTCCAAAAAGACTAACAGGGTACCTGACCTCCTGCCGGTCAGTGCCCTTGTTAGTCCAGCAGCCCACCCACAAAACAGAAAAAACAGTACGGCCCACCCACAATAAATGGTTACTACACCTGGTTAGAGGAGAAACTTGTCCATGTCCAGGTGCCTCACCACGGCTGTGTAGGGGACTGGTAAGCTGCCTTGGTGGGTTGCTGAGTGGGCAGAGACCAGCGGTACTCTGTCCTGGTGCCAGCACTACAACCGGAGTAGTCTGGTTGGAGCCTGGTTGCTGGAAGGGGAGACCGCCTGTCTCCCCTTTAGATACACCACCATGCTGCTGTGGGGGAAGACCGACTGTCTTCCCTTTGGCTAAACAGCCCTGTTGCTGGGGGTCAGGACCGACTGTCCCTACCCCCTGTGCTGTGAGTGCAGAGACCACGGTCCCATCTGCACTGTTGGGGGGCTTACTGTCTCCCCCTGGTACATTAAGCTGCTGCTGGGGAGAGGGGGTAACAAGCTCCTCTCCCGATAGAACACTCTGCCCATCATTGATCCGCTGCTGGGGAGAGGTGGTAACAATCTCCTCTCCCATACATACTTCCAGTCTTTGCGGAGGGAGACCGACTGTCTCTCCTCCCAACACAGAGTCCTGCTGCTGGGGAAAGGAGACTGGGCTCTCTATTCCCTGTAGGATACTCTGCCACTGGGGAATGGAGACTGGGCTCCCAATTCCCGGCACATCACACTGCCGCTGGGGAGGGAGGACACTGCTCTCCTCTCCCTGCACTTTACACTGCCACTGGGGAATGGAGACTGGGCTCCCAATTCCCTGCAGGACCGGTGGAGAGACCTCGGTCCCATCTGCACTGGTGGGGGGCTTACCGTCTCCCCCTGGTACATTAAGCTGCCGCTGGGGAGAGGGGGTAACAATCTCCTCTCCCATACATACTTCCAGTCTTTGTGGAGGGAGACCGACTGTCTCTCCTCCCAACACAGAGTCCTGCTGCTGGGCGACAGGACCGACTGTCTCTGCCCCCTTTAACTCAGCCTGCCGCTGGAGAATGGAGACTGGGCTCCCAATTCCCAATAAATCAGGCTGCCGCTGGGGAATGGAGACTGGGTTCTCCTCTTCCTTTAACTGTACCTGCCGCTGGAGTTCCTCCCAACGTGCCAGCTGGCCCTCTCTCTCTGCCCAGTCAAGCAGAGTCCCGAACACTAAGTTCTTCACGAACCGCTTGGATCTCTCCAGTGGATTGGGTCCGAAAAAGTTCAGCCGTAACCACACCATACGGTCATATTCTCTCAGAGAGTATCTGTACTCCACTGCTGGTTCCATCCCGTCGCTTGCCACCAATTGTTACGGAACAGGGCACCCCTGAGCAGGTACCTCCGTTGACAGATGCTCCTAGTGCTTCCCGAGGGCTCCAAGCACTCCACCAGACACCGTAAGCACTTCAGACTCCACGAACCACCGCAGCTTGGTTAGGGTCTTGGCATCTCCTACCCACCCTGGACCAACGACAAGGCTCCAGGTTCCTGTGGGTGAACCTCTCTTTCCCCAGAGAGTGCAGCACGAACAAGCTCTTACACAAGCTCTTATAAGATTCTCTAAGGGAGTATGGAAGACCATAGCAATCCCTGCAGCAGATTCCCCCAATAACGAGACAAAGCTCCGAGATGAGGGTAAAACAGGAACAACATTTATTGGAAGAACAGAGCACACTTTTATACAGAAATTGGAACATCCTTCCCCCAACAACCGCTTTCCCATTGGTCAATTGTAAAGTACTTGCAGTTCTCACTAAGGTCCTCTCCAGCATATGCAAATGAGGGCTTGAAAATGAGTCAACAGGGATTGGTCAGATAGCTTTGACCAATGCAAGGAGACAGAAGCCCCAGGGGGCAATCAATGTACACAATAGTCAGACACAGAACAATGGTTCCCTAACGAGCCCTCAATACACATTACTCTGAGTGTCAATAGACCGCCCGTCTCCTCAGAACTTCCTGTAATGCCCATATTAGGAGTTGGCTTCCTGTTCTTTACAGTTTACAGGAATACGTTTTAGCTTCCAGGAGAGGCAAGGCTCCATTAGCCACATGTTTAAAGAAACACAAAAAGACACAAAAATGCATAACTCCCAGTCTACTGAACAGAACCCCTACATTCAACCCATCCCCAGATAGCCTGGATCTGAGCGCTCAACATATCCAAACAGCGCTCAGATGCCACAAACACAGTCAAATTGCCATGGGGTTTACGTTTAGCCTGGGCTGATGAGAGGGTCCATAGTCCCATTGCAGGAGGCGAGCAACCAGGCTTCTCCAACGCCCAGTGGCGAGATTGGTCTCGTCACAGTGGTAAACTTGGATTTCATTGATTGTTGTTGCCTAATCTGCCTGTTTCCGATCTTGCCTCTTGGACTACTCCTTTGGATTTTGTTGATTGCCGTGGCTGACTCGGCCTGTTCCTGACCTTGCCTCTTGGACTACTACTTTGGATTTTGTTGATTGCGGTTTCTGACTCTGCCTTTTCCTGACCTTGCCTTGTGGACTACTCCTTTGGATTATCGCTGATCTTGGTTCGCTGACTTCTCTCTCTACTAACTAACTGTGAGTGCTTGCTTGGTGTTCCTTGATATAGCATGTGTGCACTTTCTATTGAGGTCCCATATTCTGGCTATAGGATCTCAAGCGCCCTTCCACATGATACTGGGATAAGAAGACTACCGGTCAGGAAACCGGAGGGACGGTTAGAGTCTTCTGACAGACCTGACAGCAGATACGAGATTTTGCCTGTAATGCTGTCCTTTTTTAGGAATACCAAACTCCAAAGGCGCTCCATGCAGGGAGCTCTACAGGTCCAAGGCCGTGGCCCGTCTAAAATAAGGGTATCCAGTCCTTGAAGGTCGCCAAGACAAAGTTCGCTGTGATGGGTGGAGATTGGATTTCTGTTTCAAAGCAAAATCCTGCGGCAAGACTGGTGAGTCCAATTTAAAATATTTACTTATTCAGCAAACCTTGAAGGTAAAAATTGCTGGCATAATTGCAAATTGTAAATATTTTATGCACTGCTCCTTTTAATAAGATAACAGAGACCATGTGTCATATGTATCCCTCCATAAGACTATGGCTGTTATGCTTGCAAGTTACATCTTGTTGAGGCAGTTGTGGGATTGTTGCAAAGCTTGATTTAAATCATTATTTCTTTGCCTATTTTTATCACATTGTTTTTACCCTGAGCTGATCACCTGAAAGGTATCAGCTGTGACAAACAAGATTCGGCCTAAATTGCTCTCACCCCATATGGTTGTTGTTTTTCGCCCTGGCGCATAAGCGTCCCCATGTTCATCTCTGCCTTGATCGTGTGTGTATGGCGTAGGCCAATTCGCGCATGTGGGAATCTTAGCCTTTAAGTACGGGCGTACACCGCATGGAGGGCTTGTTCTAACGCAATTGGAGTATACATGGACTCCACGTACTACACCACACATCCGCGATACAGCATAAATGGACGCGTTCTGCAAGGAACTGTCTCCAACACACTAACCTCTGTCAGAGGCTGAAGGGGACACAGAGCAGCAGCAGCTGGGTTGCGCAAGTCACTGTGGGTGTATGTTACTGGCACAAACAGGTACTGTATCTTGGGATAATCAGTGCTGTGTGCATTAGGCTGTATAAGCTTGGCACTAGCCTTGAGTACCTCAAGTTTGCCTTGCTTTAAAGCAATGTCTGCCCAAAAAAGAGCTGGGGGGGAACAGTTGGAAAAGGCACTGCGATGCCACCGTCAGACCTTGAAGGTCCTAGTCATGTTTTCACTGTGTCTACTCCTCCTGAAGAGCCAGAGGCATCTTGCCAATCTGAGCCATTATGGTTGTCAGGCATAGTAGCTACTCCTAGTACTTCTGCTGCAACCTACGTCAATAAGGATGATTTGACTGTGGCATTGGCCAGCCTTGAGGGTAGGACTGCTGGTATCATTGCAGCATTCCAAGGGAAGAAACTTGATAGATCTCCCTCATCTGAGCCACATCCTGAATCAGTTCAGGATTGGGCAGAGGATGTGGAAGAATTAGCTGATGGTGACCCTACGGAAGGTCAAGCTGAGGTTTCCACTTCTGGGGAGTCAGGGTCAGAGGAGTCTCTATCTACCTCTCAGACCCAGAAATTGTTTATTCAGTTTCTTACTGAAATGGCCTGGTCTTGATACAAATTTCCTCCCCTAGAGACAGCTGAAGTCTATTTCCTCTCTAGGCTCATTGCGCCCTACTCATAGTCCTCGGACGTTTCCCATACATCCGCTCTTGGAGCAAGAAATGTATAAAGATTGGGACTATCCTGATAGGACTTTTGTTCTTCCTAAAAGGTTTTCATTATTGCATCCTATGGAGGTAAAGTTTACTAAGAAATGGAATATACCCATTGTGGATGCTTCCATTTCTGCGGTTAACAGCAGTTTAACCTGTCCTGTGGATAATGCCCAGGTTTTTAAATATCCAGCAGATAAGAAGTAGGAATCTTTATTGAAAGCCTCCTTTACGGTTGCAGGAAATGCGATACAACCAGCAGTAGCAGCCATAGGAGTTTGTCAGTCTTTAAAAGACCGTATGAAGTGAGTATCCAAGACAGTTCCTTCTCAAGGAGAGTCTATGGAAGATCTGTCAGATCTACTTCGCACTTTATGTTTTGCAGTGGATGCTCTTACAGACTTCATAAGGCAAATATCATGCGCAGAATCCTTTGGTTAAAGAATTGGTCTGCGGAATTACCATGTAAAAAGTTACTGTCTGGCTTCTCTTTTCAGGAAGAATCCCTCTTTGGTGATGATCTGGATAAGTATATCCAAAAAATCTTGGGGGGGGGGGGGGGGAGTAAGTTGCCACCCGTGAAAAGGAGAAGCAAGCGTCCTTCTTTCAAAATCCCCAGCATTCATACTACCGGTGCTTCTACTTCCAGACAGTAGCGACGGCCTCAACCATCTGGATCTGGAACCAAGCCTTCAAGGCAGGGTCATAAAAAGCCCTGGACCCAGAAATCAAGTCTTCTTCTAAGCCCTCTCTGTGCAGTTCTCAAAGGTTTGGATGGAATTGATCCAAAACAACTGGGTTATCTCCACAATTTCACAGGGGTACAAACTGGAATTTCGGGCGTTCCTGTATCCCCGGTTTATAAGGTCAGGTATACCGACAGACCCCCTAAAAAGAAGGTCTCTCTTTCTGGCATTGGACCAGCTGAAGGTTCAAAAAGTGATAATAGAGGTTCCAGAGGATGAAAAGTTCAAGGGTTTTTACTCAAACCTGTTCGTATTCCCCAAACCAAAAGGGGATGTGAGACCTATTCTGGATCTCAAAGCTTTAAACCAGATTCTAAACATTATTACTTTCCATATAGAGTCAATTCGTTCAGTCATAGCCTCCCTGCAAGGAGAGGAATTTCTAGCATCCGTAGACATCAAGGATGTATATCTTCATGGGCCTATATTCCAGGCTCATTAAAGGTTCCTACGCTTTGCAATAGAGAACCGTCATTTTCAGTTTGTGGCCCACCCCTTCGGGTTAGCCACAGCTTCAAGAATTTTCACAAAGAACCTAGCTTCAGTATTTGCTGTTCTATGGTCCTGAGGGATATCTATGATAGGATATCTGGACAATCTATTACTAATAGATTGATCGGCTTTGGCTCTAGGCCAAAATGTCCACCAGACAGTGCAGTTCCTAGAAAGTCTGGGTTGGATACTGAACTTGGTAAACTCAGCATTACAGCTGGTCCAGCATCTGAAATATCTGGGTATTCTTGTGGACACAGTCAAAGAGATTCTTGCCAGCAAGAAAGGTCACAGACCTAAAGGATCAGGTTGTTGACCAGAAATCTGGAGAAGGGGAAATCCTTTCTTCCAGTGACCTGGAAAATAGGGATTACAGATGCCAGTCTCTCCGGCTGGGGAGCGGTTCTGGAGGAAGCCACTATCCAGGGGAAATGGTCTTGGGTAAAGAAATGTCTCCCCATCAAAGTTTTGGAAATCCGAGCAGTCAGTCGGGCTTTGAAATTCTGAACATCCAGGCTTTGGGGTCACCCTGTTAGGGTACATTCTGACAATGCCACGGCTATAGCTTATACCAACCATCATGGAGGCACAAAGAGTCAGTCAGCCCAGAAAGAGGTAGATTTTATCTTGTCTTGGGCAGAGACGTTTGTGCCACGCCTGACAGCAGCTTTTATTCTGGGAATAGAGAACTGGCAGGCAGACTTTTTGAGTCTTCAACAGATGTTTCCGAGGGAATGGTCCTTACACCCTGAGATTTTTCAATCAATCTGCCCACACTGGGGGGTCCCAGACGTAGATCTGTTGGCATCCAGGTTCAACAACAAGTTGAATAGATTTGTGTCCAGGACCAGGGATCCACTCGCAGTCGGAGTGGGAACTTTGGTGACTCCTTGGGAGGAGTATTCCCTGATGTATGCCTTTCCTCCTAGGCAGCTGATACCACATATGTTGCGCAGTATCCAGCTAGAGGGGAAACCAGTAATTATGGTAGCTCTGGCATGGCCGAGGAGGGTTTGGTATACACAAATCCAGAGGTTGGCAGTGACAAGGCCTTGGGCCCTTCCACTGCGTCTGGACCTACTCTCTCAAGGTCCGATATTCCACCCTGCTGTACAGTTTCTAAATTTGACAGCTTGGCTATTGAAGCCTTAATCTTGAAGGAATGGGGTGTATCTGGCCCTGCAGTTCATACACTGATAAACGCTAGTAAACCAGTCTCTAGAAACATTTATTACAGGGTCTGGAAATCCTACATTGCCTGGTGTGAAGCCAGGAAATGGCATCCCCGCATATATATCATTGGGAGAATTCTAGCTTTCCTTCAAGCAGGAGTAGATATGAAGTTAGCCTTAAGCACTATCAAAAGGCAGATTTCAGCCTTATCAGTTTCTTCCAAGAACCAATCACTTCCCATTCGTTGGTTCAGACCTTCATTCCGCCTGTGAAGCCTCCACTTAAATTTGGTGTTGGCAATTTTGCAAAAACAGCCTTTTGAGCCTCTGGGGCAAGTTCCCCTGGTTCTTTTGACCAGAAAACTGGTCTTTTTGATTGCGATAACTTCGGCTAGAAGGGTATCGGAACTAGTAGCTCTTTCTTGTAAAGAGCCATTCTTGATATTTCATCAAGATAGGGTGATTCTACATCCACACCCAGGTTTTTTGCCCAAGGTGGTGTCCGTCTTTTGTTTTCATCAGGAGATTATACTACCTTCCTTTTTTCAAGATCCTCACTCAGAGGAGGAAAAGTTATTGCATTCCCTTGATGTAATGCGTGCACTTAAGTTTTACTTACAGAAATCAGCTCGGATTCGTAAGACTGAGAGCTTGTTTGTACTGCCAGAAGGGCCCAGAAAGGGGTTGGCGGCATCTAAGATTTCTTATTGGATTCACCAGGTTATTACCCAGGCGTATGATTTAGTAGGGAAGGTTCCACCTTTTCCTTTAAAGGCACATTCTACCAGAGGAGTAGGTGCCTCATGGGCACATCGCCATCATGCCTTTATGGCTCATGTCTGCAAGGCCGCGACCTGGTCGTCGGTGCATACGTTCCTATCGTTTCTATTGAGTGGATGTTGGGACCCAGGAGGAATCTGCATTTGGCCACAGTGTTCTGCAGGCAGCAGTGTAATCCTTTGTGGTCAGATGGCGGTATTGTTTGGTGTCCCCCTCCCCTCAGATGCATCGCTTTGGGACTTCCCATACGTTATGATTTATGACTCTGTGTCCCGTGATGAACGAAAAGAAAAATTTATTTTTTTAATACAGACTTACCTGTAAATTCCATTTCTTGAAGTACATCACGGCACGGGACACAGAGGTCCCTCCCCTCTTCTATGGGGTCTTTATTGCTTACTGCAAAACTGAGGTACTTCCTGTGTGGGAGGGGTTAAATAGGGGGCACCTTTCTGATTGGTTGCCAGTGTCCTTCACCTAAAGGTGGCTATATAACCCATATGTTATGATTTATGGCTCTGTGTCCCGTGATGTACTTCAAGAAATGGATTTTACAGGTAAGTCTTTATTAAAAAATACATTTTTTTGAAAGAAATAGCTGTGTGGCCAATTATAATGGCCAAGAGAGGGGATTGATAGGGTAAACTGAATAGCCATTTTAATTATCAAACATTTATTTCTAATTATCAAACATTTATTTTTGATTAAGCAGATATATTGGATGCATATTTTGTTAGAAGTCATATTGTGTAACAGCTGTATTTTGTGTTAAAATGCTATTTACAACTCCAGCTGTGATGATGGCTATCTTGGCCTTTTCCCACAGAGCCAATGGAAGTGACAAGCCTATGTGAACATTTATTCCACATTTCAATCAAGATATGACTTCAAAGAAACTTTAGATAGATAGGTCCCACCCTTTGTAAAACATTAATTCATTTGTATTAGGTGTCCTAGCCAGTTTAATCTATTTTTTTTTAAACCAACACTATGTAATGTGATTGTGGTGCTCTCCAAGCTTTTATTTCTACCTCTATGCGTGTATAATAAATACATCTATATTTTAATCTGGCTTTAACAGTCAAAATGTTTATGAAAGCCATGAGTTTTGGGGTTTCCCTTACAGTGTGGAGGTTGAGTCAGTTTGTGTGGTCAGGCCATGTAAGTACCTGGATTTGATCTGCTGTCAGCCTCTTGCAGTCTTTGTATAAGAGTACTGAAGAGTGAAGAAGGAGTCAATCAGTTCAGTGGCGTCACTAGGGGGGGGCCAGAGGGGGCCATGGCCCCACCAAAACTAGTCTGTGCCCCCCCATGTGCCCCCCCAATTTATGTGCACAACAAAAGTCATGGATTCTCATTCTGCGTCTCCGCGGATTGATGGGAAGCCAGGCAGCTGCAGGGAGAGAGAGTAGAGCTGTCAAAATGTAGCTCTGATGTCGGGGATGGGCGGAACTGATATGCGGACCCGCCCTCTTTGTCAGACAGCCCATGCACAGAGACAAACAGCGGAGGTTACATTGCTGGGGAGGAAGGAGACGGGGAGGGACTGATTGTAACTGCTGTATGTGGACACAGCAGTGTATAATTCAGGTTTATTATACATGCTGTGGGTACACATACAGTAGTTATAATCAGTCCCTCCCCATCTCCTTCCTCCCCAGCCAGCAGGGATGGGGGGAGAGGTGGGCAGTGAAGGCACCTTGGACAGTGGCGTACCAACGGGGGCGGGCCGGGTGCCACGCACTAGGGGCTGTCAGCCGGTGTCCTGCCCAGCGTGTTCTGACAGATCCTATGTGCAGTGGCTGCTCCTTCAGTCTGCTGCTGCTGGCAGGCATCGGCGGTAATAAGGGGGCGGGGCCTCGGCGGGAAGAAGGGGCGGAGCCTCGGCGGGAAGAAGGGGGCGGAGCCTCGGCGGGAAGAAGGGATGCAGCCTCGGCGGGACGGAGCATCGGCTGGGAGAAGGTGAGTGCCCAAGTACAAGTGTAAAGTGAATAGGGAGGTAATTGGCGCTGCCAGATGTAATTACACAGTTAAGTAAAGTGTAGGTGTCAGTGTGGGGGTGTCAGTGTAGGAGGGGTCAGTGTGGGGGTGTCAGTGTAGGAGGGGTCAGTGTGGGGGTGTCAGTGTAGGAGGGGTCAGTGTGGGGGTGTCAGTGTAGGAGGGGTCAGTGTGGGGGTGTCAGTGTAGGAGGGGTCAGTGTGGGGGTGTCAGTGTAGGAGGGGTCAGTGTAGGGGGCTCAGTGTAGGTGTCAGTGTGGCGGGGTCAGAGTACGTGTCAGTGTGGGGGTGTCAGTGTGGCGGGGGTCAGTGTAGGAGGGGTCAGTGTGGGGGTGTCAGTGTAGGAGGGGTCAGTGTAGATGTCAGTCAAGGGGGGTCAATGTAGGGGGGCTCAGTGTAGGAGGGGGGTCAGTGTAGGTGTCAATGAAGGGGGGTCAGTGTAGGTGTCAGTGTAGGAGGGGGGTCAGTGTAGGGGGCTCAGTGTAGGAGGGGGGTCAGTGTAGGTGTCAATGAAGGGGGGGTCAGTGAAGGGGTCAGTGTAGGTGTCAATGAAGGGGGTCAGTGTAGGTGTCAATGAAGGGGGGTCAGTGTAGGTGTCAATGAAGGGGGGTCAGTGTAGGTGTCAATGAAGGGGGTCAGTGTAGGTGTCAATGAAGGGGGGTCAGTGTAGGTGTCAATGAAGGGGGTCAGTGTAGGTGTCAATGAAGGGGGGTCAGTGTAGGTGTCAATGAAGGGGGTCAGTGTAGGTGTCAATGAAGGGGGTCAGTGTAGGTGTCAATGAAGGGGGGTCAGTGTAGGTGTCAGTGAAGGGGTCAGTGTAGGTGTCAATGAAGGGGGACAGTGTAGGTGTCAGTGAAGGGGTCAGTGTAGGTGTCAATGAAGGGGGGTCAGTGAAGGGGGGTCAGTGAAGGGGTCAATGAAGGGGGTCAGTGTAGGTGTCAATGAAGGGGGGTCAGTGTAGGGGTCAGTGAAGGGGTCAGTGTAGGTGTCAATGAAGGGGGTCAGTGTAGGTGTCAATGAAGGGGGTCAGTGTAGGTGTCAATGAAGGGGGGTCAGTGAAGGGGGGTCAGTGAAGGGGTCAATGAAGGGGGTCAGTGTAGGTGTCAATGAAGGGGGGTCAGTGTAGGTGTCAGTGAAGGGGTCAGTGTAGGTGTCAATGAAGGGGGTCAGTGTAGGTGTCAGTGTAGGGTAGGGAGGTTAGTGTAGGAAAGGTCAGTGTAGGAGGGTTAGTGTAGGAGGGGTCAGTGTAGGTGTCAGTGAAGGGGGGTCAGTGTAGGTGTCAATGTGGGGGGGAGGGGTCAGTGTAGGTGTCAGTGAAGGGGTCAGTGTAGGTGTCAATGTGGGGGGGGGTCAGTGTAGGGGGGTCATTTTAGGAGTCAATGTGTAGGGGGGGGTCAGTGTAGGGGGTCAGTGTAGGTGTCAATGTGGGGGGGGGGGTCAGTGAAGGGGTCAATGCAGGGGGGTCAGTGTAGGGGGGTCATTTTAGGAGTCAATGTGTAGGGGGGGGGTCAGTGTAGGGGGTCAGTGTAAGTGTTAGTGTAGGGGGGGTCAGTGTAGAGGTCAGTGAAGGTGTCGGTGAATTGGGTTCAGATCCCCATAGACAGGTCCCATCCTTCTACTTATTTCTTTTCCTACCTTTTTATCAAGCACCTTTTTTTGCTTTTATGGGTCAAACTGGGAGGAGTATGTGCTTCATTGGTGTACCACCCCATGTCTGACTTCCCTCACCCCATGTCTGACTTCCCTCTCCTCTCCTCTCGACCCCTTGTTCTCCTCTCCTCCTCTTCTCTCCTCCTGACCCCCTGTTCCCCTCTTCTCTCCTCCTGACCCCCTGTTCTCCTCTTCTCTCCTCCTGACCCCCTGTTCTCCTCTTCTCTCCTCCTGACCCCCTGTTCTCCTCTTCTCTCCTCCTGACCCCCTGTTCTGCTCTTCTCTCCTCCTGACCCCCTGTTGTCCTCTTCTCTCCTCCTGACCCCCTGTTCTCCTCTTCTCTCCTCCTGACCCCCTGTTCTCCTCTTCTCTCCTCCTGACCCCCTGTTCTCCTCTTCTCTCCTCCTGACCCCCTGTTCTGCTCTTCTCTCCTCCTGACCCCCTGTTGTCCTCTTCTCTCCTCCTGACCCCCTGTTCTCCTCTTCTCTCCTCCAGACCCCCTGTTCTCCTCTTCTCTCCTGACCCCCTGTTCTCCTCTTCTCTCCTCCTGACCCCCTGTTCTGCTCTTCTCTCCTCCTGACCCCCTGTTCTCCTCTTCTCTCCTCCTGACCCCCTGTTCTCCTCTTCTCTCCTCCTGACCCCCTGTTCTCCTCTTCTCTCCTCCTGACCCCCTGTTTTGCTCTTCTCTCCTCCTGACCCCCTGTTCTCCTCTTCTCTCCTCTTGACTCCCTGTTCTCCTCTTCTCTCCTGACCCCCTGTACCATGCTCCATAGCACCCCATGTCTGACCTTTGACTGAGGGGGGGGGGGGCATTGGGTGGAGTATGGGCGGTACTTTTTAAATGTGGGAGGAGCTTAAGCGGGACTTTAAAATGTGGGAGTGGTTATCAAATTTACCTTCGGGCTGAAGCCCCTGGTCTTTTTCCCACCTAGCAGTGCCCCTGCTAGCAACACAACAGACAGGCCGGCGGGTGTATGTATGTATATATATATATATATATATATATATATATAAAAATTGCGTTTTATAGTTGGCCCCCTACTTTTGATCCCGTCCCCCCATGTGCCCCCCCTAAATATAAAAGCTGGAGACGCCACTGAATCAGTTCAAATGTGGGCAAGAAACATGATAATAGGAAGAAAAAGCAAAGTGATAGAGGGATGAGCTTATTACTGTGCTGCTTCTCCTTTCACTGTCCAGTCACAGCCTGGGATATGTCCAGGATGACTGTAGGGAAACTATTTGCAATGAATTTCAATATAGCACCAAAAGCTGGTTTTGTCATTTTATCTTTTAATCCGTTTTTTGTTTTATCTTCTTATATTTGGCTGGAATTCTGCGTTACTTGACTTTCAGTACCAGGTTTAAAATTGACATAACCCTCTAATAAAAATGTACACTCACTGGCCACTTTATTAAGTACACCTGTTAAATTGCTTGGTAACACAAATTGCTAATCAGTCATTCACATGGCAGCAACTCAATGCATCTAGACGTGGTGAAGACAACTTGCTGAAGTTCAAACCGAGCATCAGAATGGGGAAGAAAGGGGGTTTAAGGGACTTTGAACGTGGCATGGTTGTTGGTGTCAGACGGACTGGTCTGAGTATTACAAAAACTGCTGATAATACTGGGATTTTCACGCACAATCATCTCTGGGGTTTACAGAGTATGGTCCGAAAGGAGAAAATATCCAGTGAGTGGCATTTGTGTGGACAAAAATGCCTTGTTGATGTCAGAGGTCAGAGAAAAATGGGCAGACAGTTGGAGATGATAGAAAGGTGACAGTAACTCAAATAACCACTCCCTACAACCAAGGTATGCAGAATCCATCTCTAAATGCACAATATATCGAACTTTGAAGCAGATGGGCTACAGCAGCAGAAGACCACATCTGGTGCCACTCCAGTCAGCTAAGAGCTGAGGCTACAATTCCCACAGGTTCACCAAGATTGGACAATAGAAAATTGTAAAAACATTGCCTGGTCTGATGAGTCTCGATTCCAGCTGAGACATTCAGATGGTAGGGTCAGAACATGAAAGCATGGATTTATCCCACCAGTTCGGGCTGGTGGTGTAACAGTGTGGAGGATATTGTCTTGGCACAGTTTGGGCCCCTTAGTACCAATTGAGCATCGTTTAAATGTCACGGCCTTCCTGAGTATTGTTGCTGACCATGTCCATCCCTTTATGACTACAGTGAACCCATCTTCTGATGGCTCCTTCCAGCAGGATAATGCACCATGTTACAAAGCTCAAATCATCTCAAACTGGTTTCTTAAACATGACAATGAGTTCACTGTAATCTGATGGCCCCCACAGTCACCAGATCTCAATCCAATAGAGCACCCTTGGGATGTGGTGAAACGCAAGATTCACATCACATCATAGATGTGCAGCCAACAAATCGTGATGCTATCATGTCAATATGGACCAAAATCTCTGAGGAATGTTTCCAACACCTTGTTGAATCTATGCCACGAAGGATTAAGGCAATTCTGAAGGCAAAAAGGGGTCCCTAATAAAGTGGCTAGTGGGTGTATATAGTTACATCACATGCATGTTTATTGGAGAGTTTAACCCCCAGAGTGACTTACATTCTGCAGTTAAAAAAAAAAGGAGTCCTCCACTTTTATATATTAACAAATATACACTATATTACCACAAGTATTGGGACGCCTGCCTTTACAATGCACATGAACTTTATTTGCATCCCAGTCTTAGTCCGTAGGGTTCAATAATAAATTGGCCCACCCTTTGCAGCAATAACAGCTTCAACTCTTCTGGGAAGGCTGTCCACAAAGTTTTGGGGTGTGCCTATGAGAATGTTTGACCATTCTTCCAGAAGCGCATTTGTGAGGTCAGGCACTGATGTGGACAGGAAGGCCTGGCTCACAGTCTCTGCTCTAATTCATCTCAGAGGTGTTCTATCGGGCTGAGGTCAGGACTCTATGCAGGCCAGTCAAGTTCCTCCACCCCAAACTTGCTCATCCATGTCTTTATGGACCTTGCTTTGTGCACTGGTACAAATCATTTGGTGGAGGGGGGTTATGATGTGGGGTTGTTTGTCAGGGGTTGGGCTTGGCCCTGTAGTTCCAGTGAAGGGAACTCTTAAGCATACCAAGACATTTTTGACAATTTCATGCTCCTAACATTGGGGGAAAAGTTTAGGGGTGGTCCCTTCCTGTTACAACATGACTGCGCACCAGTGCACAAAGCAAGGTCAATAAAGACATTGATGAGCGAGTTTGGGCTGGAAGAACTTGATTGGCCTTCACAGAGTCCTGACCTCAACAAGTTAGAACACCTTTGGGATGATTTAGAGTAGGGACTTCGAGCCATGCCTTTTCTCCAACATCAGTGCCTAACCTCACAAATGTACTTGTGAAAGAATAGTCAAACATTCCCATAGACACACTCCTAAACCTTGTGGACAGCCTTTCCAGAAGAGTTGAAGCTGTAATAACTGCAAAGGGTGGGACAACTCAATATTGAACCCTACGGACTAAGACTGGCATGCCATTAAACTTCATGTGTGTGTATAGGTAGGTGTCCCAATACTTTTGGTAATATAGTGTAACTACTGCAATATATCACTTCACCCATCATGTCCATCAAAAAAAACTGAAGTGTTGTCACGGATTGACAAAAGATATGTTTTGCTTTTATGCAAATTAACAGTCACTTCTTCAATGCAAGGGACTGCAAGAGTCATTATTTAAGCAAAATAATATATAACCCTTCGGTAAAATTTTCTCATCCCTTCCACTACTTTGACCATGATGCATTCATTCTCTAAAGTGTGGCAAAGCTCTCTCTGGTGGGCCGGCTGTAAAAATGTCCCCAAAAACCAAGATGGTAGAGTGGGAAAGAGTTCAAGTTCTTTTTCCCTCATTGGGGAGATTTTCCTTTATTCCTGCCCCTGTAATAGCCTTACAAGAGATTGGGGTTGCAGCTGTCACTAGAACAGGAAGGCACAAACATGATAAATACATTGTTAGACATTCTAACCCTTTAACACTCTACCATACCATAAGCATATATTTTTTCTGTGTATACATTGGAGAGATTTCCCTCCCTTCAATTCCTGTCCTGCAAGGATATTTGGGGAAATCTCCAAAATAGGGACAAAAACAGCAATAAAAATTTAAACAATCTAACCCAACCAAACCTCTAACCCTTCCCTTTTCTATAAAAAATGAAAATAAAATATTTTGGCTGTAGTTGGACTTTAAATTTCTGGGCAATATTCTAAATAGATTTAATTTCATTCAGCTTCCTCTTCTACAGAAACTGTTGGCGCACTGTGGCTAAGTATTAAGTCCTCTGTCCTAGTACTGGCATCCAGATTGAAGCCATATAGGGATACCAATTAGTGAAGTTTCTATATTTGCCTAGTGTTTGTGAGTGCAAGTTTTCTCCCACAATCCAAAAATATACTGGGAGCTTAAATGGCCTCCATCCAAACTGAGCCGAGGGTTTGACTGTAGAAGGAACATTACAACATAGGGATCGGTGTGAACAGCATAATCTATGTACTTAGTAAAGCAGATGAATAAAATATACTGTAGTTTAATCTGCTTTTTTGGAAAATATCCAAGAAGCAGCTTTTGAAGAGTTGTTTAAACAATGACGATCTGAATACTGAAAACATTTGGAAACAAATATATCTGTATATGACGGAAATGAAAGCTCACAATGAGACATCACTTCTGTGATGAATTCTGGGGTTATTTTTAGAGTTTATGGAACTTAGATGAAGCGGTTTCCTGGTAAGTCAGAGGGAAATTTTTCTACTACTCTGCACAATGAAGGGGAACAAATGTGTTTTGTGTGATTTTTAGAGAACACAACCATTGCTGACCTCCTTCTGAGAAAACTAGTTGCCTGGCTGTTTCTGGCTTTAATATTGTCTTGATCACTAATCCCAGAGTGTGCTGATTAGAAAGTCTGAAAGAAAGTCATAACTCTTCCTCTGCACGCTTTTTCTACGTCTGTGCCATAGATATTATTTTTAGTCTCACTTCAGAAACACACTAACAAGAGGATACTAAAGATAACAGGCCGTATTTTTGGTCTCCTCCTTCTTAAACCACCTAAGCTGGAGAATACCTATGGCTGGATGCTCCAAAGATCCGGGGATATTTGAGCAAATACAATCTGCTTGATTGTAGCTAACACCTTACCAGGAAGGATTGCCTTTCACGGAGCCCTATGAGTAGAATACTCCAGCTGGTCTACATTGATACAAGCACATTAGATCCCTATAATTTTGGATCCAGCCTTCATGGTAAGAGGCGTACAGTGGTCTGTATTTGAGAAAGCATCATATGAAGCACCAGTGTTGTCTGGAATCATCTTCTCTTTCATAAAAGCACCTTAATTGGACTTTTCTTTACAATGTGATTTGTGTATCAATGTGGATTTATTTATGTATTGAACACTTAGCATTCTATTTTTAATGGTTTTTAGGTTGCACACTTATCTTGTTTTACATCGATATTATTAAAGCCATTGCATTAGCATGACAGCCAGGCAACTAACATTTTTAAATGCACAATTCAGCAATAGCGGCCTTCCTAATTTTAAAGTACGGGTTTTCTTTAGGTCACTCTAGCAAGTGTGTGTCGGTTCATAGATGGTAAATTCATGGAATAGGAAAAGTTTTCCTCTAACACTCAATTTAACCACTTCAGCTTCGGAAGGTTTTACCCCCTTAATGACCAGGCCATTTTTTGTGATACGGCACTACGTGGCTTTTACTGACAATTACACGGTTGTGCGACGCTGTACCCAAATAAAATTGATGTCTTTTTTTCCCACAAATAGAACTTTATTTTGGTGGTATTTGATCACCTCTGCGGTTTTTATTTTTTTGCGCTATAAACAAAAAAATGTAATTCTCCTGCACGACCTGTACTGTGTATAGATGCTGCTGCAGAAATAATTGCATTTATAAAGCCAAAAAAGTGACATTTTCCCTGCAGGCTTTCTTCATTTTGTAAACAATCGGCTTAGGGAGCCAGTCTGTAAGATGAGGCCACAATGTAGTGCACTGGGAAAAAGATTCAAGATTTTTTGGATAAATTCTGGTTTCTCTTCCGCAGACTTTGGATACAAAGTAACATGTGCGGAAAAAATGGTCTTTGGGTGTGGAAGGTGCCTAATAACCCTATAGAGGTACTTTTGGTGAAAGCAAGAATCGCCTTCCTGTCAAAAATTGAAATGATATGCACCTGACAAACAGGTGCGGAAAAATTGGCCTTTGGGTGTCTGTGGTACTTTCACAACGTAACCCTATAGAGGTACTCTTGATGAAAGGAGGAAATAGCCTTGCTGTCAAAAATGTATACGTGCAATAACGCACTGAAATATACTGCTTTAAACATGCAATAACACACTGAACTATAATGCAGTAAACCTGCCCTGACAAAACAAACTGACACTAAAGTAAAAATAAATGGTCATTCACTTCACTCACTGAGCTATCACAAGTTTCACACTAAAATAAAAATGAACGTTTACTACACTCACACTGACTGAACTATCACTAGATTCACATTAAAGTGACACTAAAGTAAAAATGAATGGTCACTCTACACTCACACTGACTGAACTATCACTAGATTCACACTAAAGTGATATTCTACACTGACAATAGAATGAGAATAGCACACGATAGCACACTAATGGCACTTTTCCACTGCAAGTACCGGCTCGGCTCTACTCGGCCCAGCTTGGCCCTGCTTGGCCCTGTTTGGTTTTGCACTGCATGGAACCGCATGGTACGGTGTTGGAACAGTTCGGTACGGTTTGGTATGGTTCGCTTTTCCACTAATGTAGTACTAAAGTAAGTGGGTGGGATAACAACGATTCTCTGACCAATTAGTGGCTAGTAGTGACTGCATGCAAAGGATTGTGGGATATGGTACCGGTATGGTACCTCTTGGAACCACAATCGAGGTGGTACTGTTTTAGAGAGCTGTACCGTTCCATGTAGTGGAAAAGCGCCGCCGTACCGTACCGCACCAAACCGTTCCAACGCCATACCATGCGGTACCAGCAGTGGAAAAGCACAAAAGCGAGCCGAACCATTCGGTTCCATGCAGTGGAAAAGCCCTATAATCTCTAGTAGCACTAAAAATAACCCTGTTCTATCTCTCTCCACGCCGCTATCACACTACAAATGGCTGCTATTGAAAGAATAGTTTTATAGTGTGGGGTGGGACCAAGAGCAATGAGCCATGATTGGATAGAGTCATCATTGGTTTCTCTAATCATGGCTCTGACAGTGTCTGTGCCCTGATTGGGCAAAACTTTCATTGCTTCAGCCAATCAGGGCTTCCAATGCACTGTGCAGTGGCGCAGTGCATTGTGGTCATTCAGCGGGCCGAACAAATGGTTGAAAGCCCTGATAATTTGGGTGTTTGTCGAACGGGTGAACAGCCAATGTTCGGCCTGAACTCATGCTCGGGCTAAACCGTTCGTCCATCCCTACTGGTTGCAATAGTTCCTCTGCTCCCACTTACTTTAATTAGATTACTGGGTAGTTTCTCAGGAAGGGAACCCCCCTCTGTTTACAAAGGCTCTGTCCTAGGTGGAGGCACTGCCAACTTTATTATCAAATCCACTTAACAAAGGTTCTGGTTCTCTCATTTATCTACAGCAGCCTTTCTCAACCTTTTCAACGTGGAGGAGCCATTGAAATAATTTTCAGGTCCCAGGGAACCCCTGCTAAAAATGACTATATTTACAACTTATGATACATTAGTGTGATAGTCAGTGGGATGAATGTTCCTTACACTTGTGGACATTGGGAAGAATTACCTTCTTCCAGATAGCTAAAAGATCAATGGTGTCAGGGGAACTTATCTGAGAGGCAGAAATTGCTCATTGTTCAAGGAACCACTAGCAACCTCCGGAGGAACCCTAGGGTTCATTGGATCCCTGGTTGAGAAGCACTGATCTACAGGTTTAGCAGCACCCTATCCTGTTTGAGGAGAGTGATTTCTCATAACCCCCCCCCCAAAGAGGGCTGCACACTGAGAAACCAAAACCTTGCTCAAGGGTGCAAAGTTCATGCCTTCAGACCCTAACCTAAAGGGGAGCCCTAAATATGAGATATGCACATTTGGGGCTTAAAGTCCTATTCCCTCCTTATCACCACCCACTGGCCAGTGTTTTACCTGTCAGTGGCCGGTATTGAGGCCCAGGACTTTATTGGAGCACTCTTACACAGAATCGTTTTCATTCCAACGGAGAGGGGAGTAATCCTCAAAACCTCAAAGCAAATCTCAGACGTGCCCAAATAGAGTGATGTTGTCTCCTTAAAAGGGGAATAGCCTCTCACCAGTCTGAAGTTATACATGAAACAAGCTGGATCAGGATATCTTCTTGCAGTCTCTGAGGATGATGGCAGCCGCTCTGAACACTGTAGTAGTGTCAAAGTTACAGATGTTCAGGGTGCAGCTATCCTTAACCCCCTGGGCATGTTCCCCTGCACACACTTGGAAGTCCATTTGACACAGTGGTCTCTGGCAGATACAACAGTTCAGCCCCAATCCATTAACACAGGGAGCACTGGCACTCATCAGCGTCTCCAGACTCAGCAGCACACCAGCAGCATTCCCTGACTCTCCATGTGGAAAAGTGTTGCCAGAGCCCAGACTTTCAGTCCTTTTCCTCCTCTTGTTTGCACCCAGTTTCTGGGACCTGTAGTCTCAAATAGTCTTTCTCTCTATGGCACTGTTCTTCCTGGAGACTACATCCCCCATCAGCACTTGCAGCTTCTAGGTTTGGTGGAGGGGCTGTTCTCAGGTGCAGTTGTCCCCCTCTCTTGATGGTGGTCAAGGCTCTCCATAGAGGTGGTTGCAGGTATTCAGCCTGTGACAATGTCTTTCCCTTTCCTCTCTCCCTGCACAGCCGCTTTGTACACTTGCAGGGGAGGAGAGAACAGCAGCAGTATGTGGCCAGTTGTTAGTGCCCAAGCCACACGACTGCCGAGATACAGGCCAGGTTACACTTACAAACAGAATAAATAGAACAGGGTCTAGTACAGGGCCTTGTGGTACACCACTAGTAGCTAGTCTCTGTTTTGCATGATCCCCATTTACAACCACACTCTTAACTATTTTTTTAGCCAAATGCATATTTACTGACCATCCAGAGGTTAAGTCATAGCATGTACAACTTTTTTATGAGATCATCATGTGGAACTGTATCAAACACTTTGCTGATATCAAGATAGGCTCTGTCTCCAGCATCATCCTAGTCTAAAACATTTGTCATATAGTCAAAAGATTCAGTCAGATTAGTCTGACATGATCTGCCCTCGGTAGTTGCATGTTTTTAAGTGATCAATGATCCCTCTTTGACGGTGTGATATCATTAGTTTGACAACAACAGATTCTAAACTCATTGGCTTGCAGTTGCCAGCTTCAACCCTAATATCCCTTTTGTGGATAAAAGCAATATTAGCTGTCCGCCAGTCTTGGAAACTTCTCTTGTTAGAAGATATTGATTAAAAGATCAATTAATCGTCCAACAACTATACCTCATAGAACTCTGTAAAGAATATCATCAGGACCCATTGCTTAAACTGAGCCAGTTCCTCTGCTACCTCTATCTCGAATCCTGAAAATTAACCTTCTTTAATAAAAACTATATGATCCCCCGACTTATTTTGTTACTGTCATTTATTTCTGAAAAGGCTGAAAAAAATAATTGTTTATATGGTTTGCTGCATTCAGGTGTCCCTCAACATAAGTGTATTTACCCAGTTTACATTTGTGGGATCCCATGATATTTTTTTTACTTCCGCCAGTGATTTACCCCAAAAAAAGTTTTGTCTTCTTTCTTAATAGATTTAGCTATTTCCTTTCTGTGCTCTGGCCAAACTGATAATATATTTGGCCACCTGATGTCTGTTTTAATTCACTTCTCTATCAACTACACTTTCTGTTTCCATGCATCTCCTATATGCTGATTTTTTCTACTGTTCTACTTACCTCTGTAGGGTTCTGCTGCCCTCTACTGTTAGCTGCTAATATCAAAGTGTTATGTATAATTATGTATTAACACTTCCTGTCTCTTTCAGGCTGGCTTTAAAAAAAAAAAAAAAACCACAGAAGGAGGAAGTGATGAGAGAGAGACAAAGTCTCACACACGTGTTATCCGGAGGAATTGCTGCTGTTTTATTTTCACCCAGACCAGAATCAGAGACTATTATACAAGTTTTCCTATGTTCTGTTTTGCGCTGCTGGCCCATTTTGGATCCTTTATCCACAGCTCCCTGGTCAGACGTCTCCGGTGGCTGCAGTGGTGACTTTGGCATGCAGCATCCTTGAGTATGGATCCCTTAGTCTGATTCCCACATTCCAATCTACCTGATACATTTCCATGTTCATTACTATGTTATATTTTTTAACCATTTTATTTTAGAGATTATGTCTATGCATCAACCCCTGAAGAGTGAGACTGAACTCACAAAACGTTTTGGGTCACCATAGATACTATGACACATTTACCATGGACTATTTGATAACTGTATGTAACCATGTAATGGATTTGTATTTTTGGGCCAACTGTTTGGCATTATGACACCTTTTGCCAGTTCTATTGCTGGCATATAGTCAAGAAACCTGTACTATGTTTTTATTACTGGTTGTGTGGCACTACATCTAAAGTCCCAATGGGCAAAACTATGCATTTAAAGAGCTGACCCCGATGGCGTCCTTAACAATCAGCTATTCATGTCTTATGCATGGCATGCAAAGCATTTAAAACGCACTATGCGTTTTAAAAAAAAATGCATAGTGTGTTTTAAAATGCTGCAATATGAAAATCCATGCGCTTCAATGTAAAAGGGCCCTTAGGCATGACTTCCTTTTGGGAGTATCTCACAAAAAATTATGTTTTTGTTGAAGGAAATGGCCAAATTATGACTTGTATCTAAGTGCAGACTTCTGGGAAAATCAGTAAGCCAATTACACAAGCAGGAAATTACATTTCTGTGGGTCATTTCAGATGGTGTACAGAACGTCTCCATGTTGTACTGCAGATTGAAAAGTAAAGGTAATTTTTCATAACATTCAATTACACTATTACTATTTTTTTTGTCATTTTTTTCCCCCACAAAAGTGGAGTTACGCTTTAGGAGGGATTGGGTAGAAGAGATTTTTAATACCTCCTATTCATCCAAAAAGGGAGAACTAACAACTAAAATGCAAAAGGTTGATATAGACAAAAATAGTAGATAGATTATTGCTAATTTGATCAGAAAATATATGGGTTATGCTGCGTAATCTATTTGCACTCAATAAATCAAGATTTTATTGCTATCAGGTTCAAAAGATAAAGGTTTTGAAAAATAAACTTTTGCATTGTCCTTTGTGCTGGGAATTAGTCATCAATCCACACTGTTCAATAGAAATCCATCGCTGCTCACTTCAACCTTTACCATGTGATCACATTTCCACCGAAAGTGTGCTTTCACCTTGAAATGACCTGTCATAGAATGCTTTTTCCCCTCTAATGGGGATAAGTATTGCCAGCAACTGTTCTTTTCATATCATCTTCTCTTTCTCCTGGGGTGCATCTGGAAAAAGGGCAGAACTCTCATATGGCTATCCATAATATAAAAGTTATTTATTAAAAGGATAAAATCATATAGACTCACATGTAATAGTGCGCTACAACCCTTAGTGTACAGAAGTAAAGTGCTCTTTTTTCTTTATAAAATCCACTAGGTATCTGTCTACCCTCTCATCCCACCAATGCTACATTTAAAAATAGCCCTGCAATGATAAAAACTGTCATATCTCCCCCCCCCCCCCCACCGTAGGCGGTCCATGCAAATTTAGACAATATGGGGGAGGCCTGACAACAGCCCTCTTCTATTTTTGCCTACTTTGGTGGATCACTGGATCGCCTGTTGTCTAAGGGTGTCCAGTAATGATTCCTTTTTTTTTTTGTGTTTCCTCTTTTTTTGGCCCGTGTCTCCAAAACTGATGGGAATCCTTATAATCAATCCAGGTAGCTCACATGTTCTGAAACTTGTTATGTGTATCCCTATCAATAGCCATAAGCTTCTCCATATGCATTATTTCAATCAGCATCAAGGTCATCCAGCACCCAGGGCAAAGTTGCCAAACTGCACCCCCCTCCCCTATTCATGATGTGCAAGCCTAAGGAATCCTACACCAAGCGGTCACTTCCATTGTCACTACTCCTGTCAGCCTTGGAACAGACGAAAGGTGCCCCCATCCCTACAGTAAACCATTGCACCCAGGGACCCTCCCGCCCACCCCTTGTCCCGGCCCTGTCACGGCCTTGTCGCGACCTTGTCAATCAGGATGTACTTCCACTCCACTAGTAAAGGGACAGGTGTTGACTTCCGATGTTTGGTATCTGGAAATCTGGAAATGGAAAGAGAAAAGTAAAATGTACATGCAGAGATTTCTGTTGGCACATTCTAAAATCCAATATGTACTTCTTCGTAGACAGAACCATAAATCGTCATATTAAACCCATCTCTTAAAAATGGAAGGTTGATAAATACGTTTTTGTTTTGTTTGCAGTTTGTAAAACAAGCTAGCAATTTCCGAAATTCCATTGTAAAAGCTTGCAATCCTAAGATAATATCAGTGTTTCCTGACACTTGCTGAGTTCACTTTGTTGTGGTGTCATGAAAAGAGCTTTTAATATAAGACTAATCAATGCCATTTATTTTCCAAAATATCCTGAAAGTACAAGGAAGCAGTGCTGGACAATGCTAGAAGACTGTTACCAGCAGAAAAAATAAACATACGTTACATTTGTTTCAAAACCAGTGTTGTTCCTCCCAAATATTTCACTAACACTGTGAAGCTGGCCATTCACAGGGAAAATTTCTGGAAATTTCACTTTTAACTAATTTGCAATCGCAAAAATGATTAAAGCAACCTACCAGCAACAGCTTGTATATTTAGAATTATTTGTTAGGAATTATGGTAGCACCCATTAATCCATTTCATTGCTTTTGTGACTATATGATGAATAAAAATTAAAATACTTAGAAATTTGTCCATGTATATGGCCAGCGTTAGTTATGCATCCTAATAATGGCTCAGCCACTATTGCAGCAAAGTAACAGTTTTTTTTACTTGCCCACCCCTGAAGCACACAGAGTATATTTACTTTCTCCACACTTCCCCTGCTCCCGGTTTTGCCCTGTAAAAGCTTTGTTTTGCATGTTGTTGGAGCTTACACAGGATTGATTATGCCATCCCCCTCCCTCATGTTGCATTTACTGTAGTTACATAGTCAGGTTGAAAAACTGTGACCCTTATCTACCTTTATCCAGTTCTTGGGGCACTTTTCCTTCCACTGACACAAGACACTATTTACCCCACTGACACCAACATTGGGGCACTATTAATCCCATTGACACCAATGATGGGGCACTAATTCTCCCACTGACACCAATGATGGGGCACTATTCCACCCACTGACACCAATGATGGGGCACCATTCCTCTCACTGACACCCAGGGCTGGCCTTAGGTGTTCAGGCATCCTGTGCGAGCTAATCTTGTGGCGCCCCCCCATCCTCACCCCCCCTCCCCCTGGTCACCTAAACATACACAAAGAGGAAAAAAAGATTTGTAACAAATAAGAGAGAGATGCAGGGGCTGCAGGCATGGTACAGGAGATGCAGGGGCTGCGGACATGATACAGGAGATTCAGGGGCTGCAGGCATGGTACAGGAGATGCAGGGGCTGCAGGCATGGTATAGGAGATGCAGGGGCTGTAAGCATGGTACAGGAGAGAAAGAGGCTGAGGGCATGGTACAGGAGATGCAGGGTCTGCGGGCATGATGCAGGGGCTGCGGGCATGGTGCAGGAGATGCAGGGGCTGCAGGCATGGTGCAGGAGATGCAGGGGCCGTGGGCATGGTGCAGAAGAAGCAGGGGCTGCAGGCATGGTGTAGGAGATGCAGGGCTGCGGGCATGATGCCGGGCTGTGGGCATGGTACATGCAGGGCTGTGGGCATGGTACAGGAGAGGCAGTGCTGCAGGCATGATACAGGAGATTCTGCTGTGAGTAACTGACTGCTGCGAGCTGTGATGGCTGCATGGCGCCCCTGATGCCCATGACGCCATGTGCGGCCGCACAGCTCGCACACCCCAAAGGCTGGCCCTGCTGACAGCAATGATGGGGCACTATTTTTCCCACTGACACCAATGATTGGGCACTATTCCTCCCACTGACATCAATTATGGGGCACTATTCTTCCCCCTGATGCCAATGATTGGGCACTATTCCTCCTACTGACACCAATGATGGGGCACTATTTCTCTCACTGACACCAATGATGGGGACACCAATGAGGGGGCACTATTCTTCCCACTGACACCAATGATGGGGCACAATTCCTCCCACTGACACCAATGATGGGGCACAATTCCTCCCACTGACACCAATGATGGGGCACAATTCCTCCCACTGACACCAATGATGGGGCACTATTTCTCCCACTGACACCAATGAGGGGGCACTATTCCTCCCCCTAATAGTAAAGATGCATTGTTTACTCCCACTGGAGGATAATTTCTACTCCCAATGGCCACAGTCCGGTCCCCGTAAAGTCTGGAGGACAGTAAACTGGCCCTTTGTTTACAACATTTGGAGACCCCTGATCTAGTTCAACCAAAAAAAAAAAAAATTAAATACAATCCCATTTACACAATCCTATACTCACAGTTGATCCAGAGGAAGGTGAAAAACCCCAGCAAAGCATGATCCAATTTGCTCCAGCAGGGGGAAAAAATTAATTCCTGATCCCCCGAGAGGCAATCTGATTTTCCTTGGATCAACTTTACCTATAATTGTTAATACCCAGTTATATTATGTACATTTAGGAAATAATCCAGGCCCTTTGTAAAGCAATCTACTGAGCTGACCAGAACCACCTCTGGAGGGAGTCTATTCCACATTTTCACAGCTCTTACTGTGAAGAAACCTTTCTTGTATTTGGAGATGAAATCTCTTTTACTGTAGACGTAAGAATGTTATAGCTTGGCTCTTGGCTACTGCATCATGGGATTGTGATACTTGCTCTCGCAGACCTAAAGACACTAGGCATTTTGTGGTGTCTGGAACAAAAGAATGGTGGGGGAATGGTGAGTACCAGAGGATTGAGGAGTAGGCTTTAAAGAGATTCTGTGAATGTGCCCTGACTGATACTTAATAATTAAAATGTATATAAAGCAGTATGTCTCCTGTATATCCAAGAGTATAAAATGTTGACACAAAATCGTTACCTGTCAGTCAGTTTGTTCTTAAGAATACAAGAAAAGTCTTTTGTTGAGTAAAGCAGAAATGTAACCAATACAACAACAATACATGTCATTTATTTTCTAAGTACTATGTTGTGCTTCACGTGTAAAGCTGAATACCTGCATTATCTGTTACTAGGGACTCCTGGCTCCAGTAGTGTCTGCATCCACAATAAATTAATATTCATAGTTCCAGAATTTACTTCAAACTATGTAATTATATCTCAACTTCCCAGGATTACCTGGAGCAATCAGTCGAGAAAAAAAAAAAAAAAAAAATAGCTGCTTAGGCAGTAAAGTATACAGCAGCCTTTCTCAGTCTTTTCCACCTCCGAAGAAGTCTTAAAAAAATTCAGGTCTCGGAGAACCCCCACTAAAAATATTTCATAATCTGATCAGTAAATTGTAGCTATAAAATCAGGGCTGGGACAAGGGGTGGGCAGAAGGGTCGACTGCCCTGGGCACTGTGGTATCATGTGAGGTGGGGGAGGGGGGGAATTAGTGTTGGAAGGGGGAATGTGGGGGCTGCAAAGGGTAAGTATTGATCTAGGTGGGGAAATTTGGGGGGGGGGGATTGTGCTGAGTGGGGATTTAGGGGGATTTGTGTTGCTTCAGTATGTCACAGTACAGGTTGGCATTCATGGTTCCCTCAATGAGCTGTAGCTCCCCAGTGTCGGCAGCACTCATGCAGCCCCAGGCCATGACACTCACACCACCATGCTTGACTGTAGGCAAGACACACTTGTCTTTGCACTCCTCACCTGGTTGCCACCACACACGCTTGACACCATCTGAACTAAATAGGTATATCTTGGTCTCATCAGACCACAGGACATGGTTCCATTAATCCATGTCCTTAGTCTGCTTGTCTTCAGCAAACTGTTGGCATGCTTTTTTTCTTGTGCATCATCTTTAGAAGAGGCTTCCTTCTGGGACAACAGCCATACAGACCAATTTAATGCAGTGTGCGGCGTATGGTCTGAGCACTGACAGGCTGACCCCCCACCCCTTCAACCTCTTCCGTAATGCTGGCAGCACTCATACATCTATTTCCTAAAGACAACCTCTGGATATGACGCTGAGCACGTGCACTCAACGTCTTTGGTCAACCATGACTAGGCCTGTTCTGAGTGAAACCTGTCCTGGTAAACCGCTGTATGGTCTTGGCCACCGTGCTACAGCTCATTTTCAGGATCTTGGCAATCTTCCTTTAACCTAGGCCATCTTTATGTAGAGCAACAATTCTTTTTTCAGATCCTCAGAGAGGTCTTTGCAATGAGGTGCCATGTTGAACTTCCAGTGACCAGTATGAGAGAGTAAGAATGATAATTGAATACAGCTGCTCCCCATTCACACCTCAGACCTTGTAACACTAACGAGTCACATGACACATGGGCCCAATTTGGGCATTTTTACTTAGGGGTGTACTCACTTTTGTTGCCAGCGGTTTAGACATCAATGTCTGTGTGTTGAGTTAATTTGAGGGGACAGCAGATTTACTGTTAAAGTCAGCCCTTACATTATTGGTCAGTGGATGAAGGAAGCCCTTAAACTGGTGATCAGTGGATGAAAGAAACCCTTACACTGGTGATCAGTGAATGAAGGAAGCCCGTACACTGGTGATCAGTGGATGAAGGAAGCCCTTAAACTGGTGATCAGTGGATGAAGGAAGCCCTTACACTGGTGATTAGTGGATGAAGGAAGTCCTTACACTGGTGATCAGTGGATGAAGGAAGTCCTTACACTGGTGATCAGTGGATGAAGGAAGCCCTTACACTGGTGATTAGCGGATGAAGGAAGCCCTTACACTGGTGATTAGTAATAGTAGAAAAGTACAGCGCCAAACACTGAGAAACACATCAATGCATCAGTGAATTGGAAAACAAATAGTCCATATAAAGTCCGTGAAACCAGGTGCTAAGGGTCAGAAGTGAAATGAAATCAAGATTCCAACACCATAGATGGAAGCCCAAATCCTGGAAGAACCACGTGCTCATGTGTAGTAATTCCCTTACCAGAACATTAGACCTCCGTTTATGGAAGATCAAATGGGCATGGATCACAGAAAACGCCAAATCAGGTAGGGTCCACTCAGGTATCTGGCACCAGGTTCCTCACGGTAAGCTCGTCATTGGTAACGTGTCCTCACACATTCATGCTCCATGCATACTGGATAGAAATATCCCTCCAAAAAACAAATGGGGCTCCAATAGTGAAGTATGCACGTTTATTGAAAAAGAAATAACACATAAAAGACTCACATGGCATTGCTTGAAACAAGGCATGTATTCATGTAGGCCGCGGCTGGAGGTGTGACTGCATGTGGGCTGGCTTGACTGACGCGTTTCGTCGTACCAAGACATTGTCAAAGACTGGTGATTAGTGGACGAAGGAAGTCCTTACACTGGTGATCAGTGGATGAAGGAAGTCCTTACACTGGTGATCAGTGGATGAAGGAAGCCCTTACACTGGTGATCAGTGGATGAAGGAAGTCCTTACACTGGTGATCAGTGGATGAAGGAAGCCCTTACACTGGTGATCAGTGGATGAAGGAAGCCCTTACACTGGTGATCAGTGGATGAAGAGCCCCTTACTTTGGTGGTTAGTGGAAAGAATTACTCTTGCTCTAGTGAGTAACATTGGTACCAGAATTTTACAGGCACCACTGCTCAAGGAACCCCTAGTAACCCCTGTAAGACCACTTGAGTTACACGTAGCAATGGCTGAGATAGGCTGTTATGCAGTATAATCCATTAGTACGTACCTTGGGTTTAAGGTTTTGTCTTTTTTTTTGCTTTAAACACCAGGCATTTACCAGTGGCTGGAGTCTAGCACTGTCTTCCTGCAGCCAGTTCTTACTGCTGCAGGTCCCTGGTGCTGTCATCTTGGTTATGTGGCTTCCTATGGTACACAGCTGGCTCCCCACTGCTCGAGTGTAAGCTTGCACAAAGCTTTGTGAATCGTCCTGCAGGTTTCTGGGATATATGATGTGATGTGTCCCAGGAGGCTGTAGGAGGGTTGGGACCCCCTATCTGCATCCAAAAAAACTCAGTTACAGGCTGGGGGGAGGGAGTGAACTAGCGGTACTTTTCTTTTCGAGTGACGTTCCACTTTATGCTGCAAAGGCAACAGACGAGGGTGTACACATGCTGCTTTTCACCATGGTATGGCATGGCATGGCAAAAATTATCGTAGGTAAAAGCCCATATTTAGATATGGCCCCCATTCACACTTGACGTTTTTATGCTCATTTCCCCAACTATGCAGAATCTCACTCTTTCTAACACTTTTAGGCACCTTACACTGTACACCCTACACTCAGAAAAGCACATGAGCCTCTTTTAGCGCATTCGGGCATTTTTGATCGCAAAGACTGGGAATAGCTGTAAACATGCAATACATGCATTTTTTTTTTTGCCTATTTTTATGCCTCCTGTAGAATTGCCCATCCCAGGAAACAAACTCCCGAAGCTTGAAAAAATGCCTCTAAATCTTCTCTAATACGCCTGAAAACAAAAATGCTTCAAACTCACCTGGAATACGCTCTGCTCAGATGTGAATGCAATTTTTATAGTACTGTCTGTGTTTGCAAAACATAATTATGTTATAACATAATAATTAACTTCCACATATTTTTTAGAAAAGTTCTTTCTTTGTTTTTCCAAAACACACATCAAGCCAATGGCAGACAGCAGTGTTGTAAGGATGTGTGCGAGGACGCATTATCTGTATTCATTGTCATACTTTTTGTTGTGATTGCATTTCACAGGAAATTCTGCATGATGTGCACTCTATGCATTATTTAATCCTCTCTGCATTGTGCTTAATCAGAGCTCTGTTTATTTTAGGTAAAAGCACAGAAGAGCTTGTTATGGAGCCAGTCGAGCAGAATATATAGGACACCTGCCTGTATACTTTAAAAAAAGTGCCAAGGGGCTTTTCATAGTACTTTACCAAAATAGGCCTATTGACTGATTAATAAGACAGAGAGAAGGGGAGGCCATACATGTACAGTATAGCACCCTCTAGTGTGCTACTAGTGTAAGAGTAGATAAAACATATTATGACTCATGACTTATGACTGGGTCACGGTTATTAGAGTTCAGCAAAAAACAATAAGAAGGGGAGCCAATTGGATCACCCATATAAACAGTGGTATAAGGAGGACCAACTACGGTATACTAATATAGAAAACACTTTATAGAAAAACAAACCGAATATTAGCAAAAATTATGGCCACAGTGGCCGTTACCCAGGGCTGCTGATAGAAATCGCGGGGCCCCTTACAGACTACCTGACAGGGCCCCCAAGAAAATATTAAAGCTATATTTAGCTAAAAATACAATAAAATCATTATTAGCAGAAACAAATACAACATAACTCACAGAATTCCTGCTGAATCTAAAAGAAAAAACTGAGTTAATAAAAAAAAATGAAGATGAGATGAAAAAATATACAGGCTGGGCAGTTAGAGCTCTGGATCAGAGAGACAGAGGGAGAGAAACAAAGATACAGAGATAAAAATCTCAGGAGCAGAGCTAACATTAGAGCCAGGGATGGGAGGGGGGCCCACACAGGGAGGGGGATTAGTGAAGGATAACTGTCTCTTTCTCAGTAGATAAAAGCTGGCAGCAGGGAGAGGGGGAGAGACCAGCTTTCGGCTGCTGGAGGAAGAGTTCATCACTAAGCCCCCTTCCCTGTGTGGGCCCCCTGTGTGTTCGGGCCCCCTACTAAATCCAAAGGGGGCACACAGAAAATGCTGAGGGTAAGCTAGCTGTTTTGAAATGGCACTGGGGTGGCACTGAAATAAATTGCCGCCAGTGCTATCCCTACCACATTTTAAAGCAGTGGCGATGGGAACTAAAAAAAAAAAAACCTCAAAAATAAGCTGGGCATAAAATTTCTGCACCTGAGGAGCTGCAGGTGCCACCGTATACAGCCTTCTATACAAGTTCATGTTCTCTTGATAAAAGCTGATGCTTCAGATACTGTATATAGATCTTTCAGTTCATCTCATTGTTCCTCTCTACACTCTCTTCTGTTCTCTGTCTCTTTCTTTCTCTCTTTCCTCCCTCATTCGTTCACTCTGTTCCTCTTTCATTCATTATGTCATCCTTTCCTCTCTCTCCATTTATCTTTCTGCTCTCTCCTTTTCCCTCTGTCCATTTTGCTCTCTTTACCTACCTATGACATATATATATATTCTATCTCTCTCTGCTGTATCTCTATATTTTCAGTCTCTCTCCCTCTCTCTCTCTTTATCCATCTATCTTTATTCTGTAATATATAATCTTTATCTCTCTGTCTTTCTCTTTATTTTTCTCTCTATTTCTCTTTCTCTCTCTCTTTATTTCTCTCTCTCTCTCCCCGCCCCTCTCTCTTTCTGCCTACCTCTCTGCTTCTTTCTCCATTTTTCTTTCTCTCTCTCGCTCTCTCTTAATTTTTTTCTTATATAATATTTATCTATCTGTCTCTCTCTTTCTGTCTGCCCCTCCATCTGTAATTCTCTCTATGTCTTGTTTTCTCCATCTGTGGCTTTCAGTCTCTTTCCCCATCCATCCATCCATCCCCCTCTCTCTCATCTGAGTTTTTATATAAAGTGAAATCAGTAAATTTTAGGGCAGTGTTATAATGCTTCCTACCTCTGGCAGGGAGAATCCTCTTTGTTAATTCATTACCTATTGAATTCCTGATACTTTCCCTTGTAACAGAAGTGACAGAATGCATCTTATGACACTGCTATATGGTTAGTTAGCATTTTATTTCCAACATGAAAAAAAAAAAACTTTTCTGTTTTCAGAAAGTTTGATTTAAAAGCACACATGTCAAAGGATAACTTTTATTTCTATTTACTATAGAAGCCTTTAGGCTGACTTGGGAAATAACAGGCAAACACATATTTAGGTATAGCAATCCTGCAAACGTTCACAAAGTTAAATAAATAAAGAGACAATCTGGACTTTCCCTGAATTTATAGCCCTGCCTGACTTTATGTGAAATAAATGTGTCTTCAGACAGTCAGACACACCTGTTCTGCTGTGTTAGGCACTGGCAGCATCACCAACCTCTTCTTCCCCTCAGTTCCTGCAGTGCTGCTTCCTGTGGAGAAACGTCGGCTGAGCTGTTTCCTCTGCCGCCTCACAGCATCCAGGCTGAGTGGAGAGCAGAGCTGAGCACTGTGAGCAGGGGAAGATAGATCACTCCGCCAGGGAAGGCAATATACAGAGAATCCTATGCAGGGCAGTCACTGAATTGACATGCGCCCGAAATAGGAGAAGTAGTCCCTCCCACACACTCACCAGAACATCACTGCAGAGGGGCCCAGAAAAACGAAAAACTCACCCAGCTAAGTCATTAGGAGGGGGGTGCTGCCTGGTTTTAATTAAGGCTTTTTTTTTTTTATTCTGCACTGTGTGTTTGATTTTAGATTGCCCGGGCCCCCCTGCTGAGCTGAGCACTCCGGGCCTGGTACAACAGGGCCAGTTGTACTGGCTTATCAGCGGCCCTGCCGTTACCCTCCAAACACTCAACAAATCAAAAACAAACATGACAATGTTGTCAAAATTAGCACAACAAATCAGGCCTCCACATTCATGCTCATGCAACACACAGACCGAATACACTAGCCAGACCTCTCTAATAGCTGACTAGGCAATAAAATAGAGACCTAGGGACCCGGGAGGCACATTCCCACATGGGAGCCTGTGTACTCTAGTGACGAAGCTGAAATGGACAGTTTAGTCCCCTGTATCCCCTCAGTGTCTCAATGTATAGCTTCAGAGATGAGACCAAGCACTGTGCACAACTTCCCCTACATCTCGTGTGGCTGCTGGGGATAAAACAACAAGTGAAAACATCTGGCACCAACTTCTAGGGATAATGGGACCCACAGTTTGGGGTGTGACATTATACCTATAGTCACACCATAATGAGGGTCATTGGTGGATGTGCCCTTGCAGGCAGTCAATCAGCACTAATCCACAACCGGTCGGTACATATGGATAATGAGGTATCCATCTTCTAATTAGCTCCAGGTACATAGACTCACACAGTCATTCAGTAGTAATTGTAAGGTAGTGGTGACCCTGGGCCAATATGTAGCTCTCTGGATATAGATGTTGTTACTGGGGACCAGCAGCCTCAAACTGTTTAATAACTGAGTCTGTGTACTAGCAAGTGCATTGCCTAGCACTGCCAAGACCGTCCTCTGTACAATGGTAGCTCTGATGGTCTGACTAGACTCAAATCTCGATCAAGAAAGTGTAATAATGACATAAAATCCCATTAGGACACTCAAAAGCATGATTAGCTGTGCTCAGCATGTGAATCAAATGTCAGGCTGCCCACAGGCTCTCCCCACTCAGCAGTACTTGAGTGTATCTCCTTGATGGGAGTCGTATTCCTCCATTCTAATGACAGTCAGCATAATCCTGTGTACCGTGGTACTTATGGTAGTGTTTGGGTCTAACAATTGGCCTCTTGTTTCACGTCAAGCAGTTAGTGAGTCTCAAAGCCTGTGCATCATGCCAGGTAGGTTTGTGAGGGCAGCGGATAGGACGCTGCCAGCATGACAAAGTGCATGGTGGAAAGCAGGGCGCACATCATTAGTGCTACTTTTATTCTTATTAGAGATCAGGGCTGGGTGACTCTGGTGCTTTTTCCCCTGGGTCTGGAAGTTTGGAGAAACTTCTAGAGGCTAGTGGGCGGAGGCCAGGAGGATTGACCTGCAGTGCATACTTAGGGGAGCTTGACTAATTCCTGGTTGGTGGGCCTGGCAGGGTGGTTGGGCTAACCCTTAAGTATTAGATGAGTCATGCTGGCAAGGGGAGTCAGATGGAAGCTGGAGATGCAGTGGGGAAGGAACTGTCCGTGGCCCTCGAGGGACCCCTGCCAGGGAGGGGCTCTATATCGAGTCAGGCTCAGGTGCTTGTCTGGAAGGATCCTACCTCAAGTGAAGTTGGCAGGAGGCTTTCCTGAGAGGCAGCGGGAGCAAGGAGAAGACAGTGTGAGTACTACAGCATGGTGCAGTGACTTACAAGAAGAGAGACTGCCACATGTAGCAGGCTTCTCTGGAAGATAGTGGCTTTCCTTAAATCTACCCTACCTTGCCCTGGGATATCTCCAGATAGACAGTCAGGTATACTGGTGAAGAGGCAGCAAGGTGGGTTAGTATTTCCTGTAATGGTAGAGCTGGGATCAGAGTCTACAGGGAAATTGGAGGAACACCAAGATGCAGTTCACAACACATTGTGCTACTTGCTAAGGGACTGAGATTTCCCAGCCTGTTAGGGGTTGTTGCTGCCCTAACAGAGACTGTTAGCTACTACAAAGGAATCAATTGGAGCTCTAAATAGGGAAGAAGTTTTCCCTGATTTTGTCACTATCAAGTTCGGCATCCCATAATTCCTATCCCCATCCAAGATATTACCCCCTAATGAAAACACAAAACAAAGCTCAAGGACTGTTTACCGTGTTTGGATGAAAGTTAAAGCCGCTGTGTGCCTGGCTGTGCAGCAGTGGGGAACCCTGTCATTTGCAAGCCCTACAGGACGAGTGTTACACATGGATCAAAATTCGGCCAAGCAAACTAGGCCTTTTTGCAATTCAAGCCATCCTTTGTCAGTCTGAGGGTGATGTGTTTAAAGAACTTTATGGCCAGGAAACATATTGGATCTTTAGCTAGACAGTCTACACCCTGGTGGACTTAAAATGGTTGTAAAGGCTAAAGGTTTTTTTACCTTCATGCATTCTTTGCATGAAGGTAAAAAACCTTCTGTGTGTTGCTCCCCCCAAAGTTCTCCCAATACTCATCTGAGCCCTCTTGATCCAGCTATATGCACAAGAGCCTTGGCTTTCTCAAGACTCCCTCTCCTCATTGGCTGAGACAACAGTGGGAGCTATTGTTTCCCACTGCTGTCAATCACAGCCAGTGAGCCAATGAGGAGAGAGCGGTGGTGGGGCTGAGCTGTGGCTCTATGTGTCTTATAGATGCGTGTAAAAAAGCCTTACAATACACAAAGGGGATATTCCTTCTCCCTTCTCCTTGAGACTCATCTCAAAAAACACACTGGCAGGGTAACTAACACCCACCTTGTACTATCCCCATTATGTATTGTAAGGCTTTTTGACATACAACATATATCCAGTGAACCCAGGAGGAGGAAAAGGATCCCATGCATAATCCACAGTGCTTTCATAGCTCCAGATGCCAATTTTTCACACTGTTCTGGTGAGTAGGGACACGAGAGGGGAGCACTGAGTGATTCACCTATTCTGGATTTCAAGCAATGGCACTTTGAATCACAGAAGGACTTTATACAGTATATTTATGTAATTTAATATCACTTCTGAGATATAAGGGCTTCTTGCACAGAGCACTTTACTTTATTTAATCTGTTTGTTGATAATTATGTATGTTATATAGGTGCGATTCCCAAGACCTTAATAGTAAGTTTTAGCCTTCATCCCAAGGAGAATTTGAAAAGGGGGGAGTTGGTGCCTCAAACCAGTTGATTGGGACTTTATGGGATAATTATGTATGTAAATACAATATTATATGTATAGCATAGTTGCCAACATTTGAAAAAAAATTCCAGGGACACTTTGCAGCACAGCTATCAATTACTTACCACACCCATTTCCCCAAAGCTCCGCCCACTCCACATAATTAATCTCTGCCTACTTATCAGATTATAGGGTCTACTTCATAAAGAGAGAATTACAGGAAATTGAAAACTTAAGGCCAAAGTAGCAGAGTTGGAATAATTCTCCCATTCAGCTGCATTACTTCTGCCTAAAGTTTAAAATTCTCATCACAATTCCCTGCAATTCTAAAGTGTGAAATGTGCTCAGGTGTGACCGTACAAAAAATGTAATATGGAAATATAAATAAAGTGCAAGGTGTAAATAAGTATGATTATACTATCTGGTATAATTAGATTTTATCGTACTTATTTACACCTAATACTTTATTTAGATTTACATATTCCATTTTTTGTATGGTCACACCTGAGCACATTTCACACTTTATTCACCTGTCTTTGAATTCAGCCCTCTGTAGGGTGATAATTTTCATTTACATAAAACAATGTAGCATCCTTTCCTTCCTAACACATTACCCAGCCCATACCAGTATAGATCCTAACACGTTACCCAGTCCATACCAGTATAGATCCTAACACATTACCCAGTCCATACCAGTACAGATCCTAACACATTACCCAGTCCATACCAGTATAGATCCTAACACATTCCCCAGTCTATACCAGTATAGATCCTAACACATTACCGGTCCATACCAGTACAGATCCTAACACATTACCCAGTCCATACCGGTATAGATCCTAACACATTCCCCAGTCCATACCAGTATAGATCCTAACACATTACCCAGTCCATACCGGTATAGATCCTAACACATTCCCCAGTCCATACCAGTATAGATCCTAACACATTACCCAGTCCATACCATCCTAACACATTACAGAGTCCATACCAGTATAGTCCATACCAGTATAGATCCTAACACATTACCCAGTCCATATTATCCTAACACATACCAAGTCCATACCAGTATAGATATCCAGCATGAGATTTTTCCCATTGAGGATTGAGGTCTGTTTTCATTTTTTTGAGCAATATATATATATATATATATATATATATGCACACACATACACATACATGGATATGTACACACATTTATCTAGAGCTAGAAAACTATATATATGTATCAATTAACAGGTGTATAAATTATATCTATAAAAAAAAACATTATTGATAGTAGTAATTAATGGAATGTGAGGCCTCCAGCTTGTCGGAAGGTGCTCTGCCTTCCCCTGCTGGCGGATTTTGGAAAGTTCACCATGCTGACACCCTGCCTTCGGTGACACGTTAAATTTGCGACAGGCGGGAAGAGTGAGCGGGCACAGAGAGAGAGACAACCTGCTGCCAGAACTACAACTCCTAGCTGGGGTGAGAGCAACACTGTGTGGCACAAAATTTAAAAAAAAAAAAAAAAAAAAAAAAAAATTTTTTTTTGTGATTTACTTTGTCCCTGATTAACAGGGACACTGTAAAATACCCGGGACAGGCTCCTATTTGCCGGGATTGTCCCGGGAAAAACGGGACAGTTGGCAGGTATGGTATAGCACTTTATTATTGCTCAACACAGACTATAAAGTCCAGCAGCGCTGATACCTTATTTATTCAGCATTCATAATAGACTGAAGGGGGGATAGCTTGAGTATAGGTAGGCCAGTAAGGAGGGAGTTGCAGTAGTCAAGGCAGGAAATAACCAAGGAGTGAATAAGTTGTTTTGCAATGTCGTTAGTCAGGAAGGGGCAAATTCTGGAAATGTTATAGGGGTTAAGGTGGCAAGATTATATAGTGATTGGAAGTGGGGGCTGAAGAAGAGGTCAGAGTCTAGGATTAGAAAAATGCAAGAAATGTTGGGACCGGCGCTACCACTTTAAAATGTGTTTGTGCAATTATACAAAAGTGCATATAGTGCTTGTGGTACAAACAATAAAATAATAATAATAAAAAAAAGGTGCTACGTGCTGTTAAAACTTCAATGAGTTTAAAATGGGCTGTGCTCAGTGTACCATATAATAAATATCATAAGTTAATTATACATATATGCAAAGTGCCGAGTGCTAATAATGCCAAATACCACGTGTTGTGATTGGTGCTAAAAACAATGTATGGCGTCGGTAGATAAACCACCAAGGACACCGCTGCTTACCGCACTCTTTGGCCCGTGACTCGACACTCCTTGGTCACTAGAACAAAAGATAAGCCTCCATTGCGTAGCATATGTTGTGTATAATAAAACAACTTAGCATCCACTCACAGTTTAGGGAGTTCACTGTCAGCTCAGAAGGTGTTCGCCGGGCCGCTTCCGCGTTCCACCGGCTCAAACCACCATTCCCGGAAGTGACGTATTGACGTACACAAACCACGCCCTACGCGTTTCGTCATACGCCATCCATCGCTACTCCCGGTCTTTTTATAGGCTGGGATGACGCCATCTTGGTGTACCTTATTTGAGACCGGACACGGCGGCCATCTTGGTACACCTATTACATAGCCTAAGCAATGTATTACTCATCATGTGAACTCCCTTCATGCTGTGTTTGCCGTACATATAAAAAACCATACTCTTTATTAAAACATAGGGTACGACCAAACATTAATAACGATTAACTAGTTAAAAACATTTTACATTCATGTGAAAACAATTTGTGTGAACAGTGATGTGTCTGGTTTAATTGGGGATGAGCCGATAACCAGTAGTGCCGTGATTTAAATGAACGGATTAAAAATGATTTTATTATAGTAACATAGTGATCAAGTGATATGTGTGAACTATCCTTAATATATAATTTCGTGGGCCCAAGTGTCTATGCAATTAGTGCTAGACTATGAAAAAAGTGCCCATACATGTAACAATAAATCAGTGAGATGAAATCGTACTGAAGCTAAAAAGCTATTATTTTAAAAATGAACTGGGAAAAAAAGTTTTTGGTGAGTCCATATATTATGATACGAGTCCATGATCCTCATGACTTTGTATATTTGAGCAGGGTCTCGTATTTTATGAACAAAATTAGGATGAAAATTAAAATCCGTTATACAATTCCAGAAGTTCCAGCAAAAAAGGAGGTTAAATGGAGGAACCATATGTAGTAGGACACTCCGAGCTGGATGTTCTTATGAAACTAGGAATTATTAAATAAAAATAAAAATAGGAATAAGAATAAAAATATATAATATAATAATTAAGGTAGGTTTACCACGAAAATACGAGGGATTCAAGACTGGATTTTTCTAAGGCTGGATACTTGAACAAAGAGTTTTGATTCAAGAATTTTCATAAAAGGAGGACTGATAAAGGGCTTGATTTGCATTAAGGAGGGTATTAGAAATGGGTAATGCATTACTTTGATGCATGTAAAACGGGGATTAAAAACTCTTAAAATCCCTTAAAACCCTTCTTAAAACCTTCTTAAAACCTTCAAAAAATTATATTCAAGGGCCATTGGGAGACTACATCAAACCTCATTGGTTGAAAATTCAAAAATTAAAAATTAAAAGTACAAAGGTTAAAAGGATTCAAAGGCTCAAGGGCAAACAGAAGGTTAAAAATCAGTGATAAAACAGTTCAAATCAATATCGATATTCAAGCCTTTGGGTTGAAGGGTCTGCATTTGATATATCCACTTCGTTTCGTTCCTCGACGCATCTATTTTCTTGTTGCTTCCTCTCCAGTTGTTTTTTATTTTATCAATGGCATAAAAAAACATTACCGTGGGGTCTTGGGAATGATGGAACTTAAAGTGTCGTGACAGACTGTGTTTATCGAACCCCTTGCGGATGTTCTTTACATGCTCTCTAATGCGGACAAATAGGGGTCTAGTGGTGCGGCCTACATACTGTAATTTACAGGGGCACTCCACCACCACGCTGAAGAAGAGGTCAGAGTCTAGGATTGCACCCAGCACCCTGGCATGTGTGGAGACACCAATGGTTGTGCCATTGATCTCAGGGGTAAAGTCATGGGGGGGGGGCGATTGGAGAGGAGGAAATATTACAAGCCCAGTTTTAGAAAGTTTTAGTTTGCTGAAGATGAGTGACATACATACTGATATGTTGCTTAGTAAGCTTGTGATACGTGAGGAAACTGAAGGGGTGAGTAAAGGAGTCGAGAGAAACATCTGGGTTTTATTGGCATAGAGTTGGCATTGGAAGCCACGGGAGATTATCAACGGACCCAGGGAAGAGGTATAGAGAGAGAATAGGAGGGGCCCAAGGACGGAGCCTTTGGGTCCCCAACAGAAAGAGGAAGAGGAGCGGAGGAGATGGTGTTGAATTTGACACTGAAAGTACACTGAGATAGGAAAGAGGAGACACAGAAAAGAGCAGAGTCACGGAGGCCAAGGGAGTGGAGTTTATTGAGGAGGAGTGAGTGGTCAACTGTGTCAAGGGCAGCAGAAAGGTCTAAGAGTTAAGGTTTAAGTATAAAGTATTGATCGTTGGTTTCAGCAGTTAATAGGTCATTGGTGAGTTTTAGTAGGGCAGTTTAAGTTGAATGTTGTGGGCGGAAGTGTAACGCTCCTGCGTTTCATGTATGGTGTGGATTTTCAGCTGCAGAAATATTCCACTTCAGTAGTCATGTAAGAGAGATGCTGTGATACCATTCCCAACCTCAATGACTCATCATGTGTGGAAGGTCTTAATTCAGCTAGTAAATACACACACTCAACAAGCTGGTTCCTAGAGTGACTTTATGTATGTAGTAACACAGTGATGAAGATTTAAGAGACAGGTTGAGTGGAGGTGGTAGGTGACAGACACTTGAAGGTAAGACAGTAGCAGATGGATGCAGGTAGGTTTAGCAATCATGTATGGTAGCAGATGACAGAGTAGCAGGTGGACATACAAGAGTGATCAACCCAGTGCAGGAATAAGTAGCAGTAGTCTTAAGAGCTAGCAATCTAGATATGCAGATGTGATAAATAGTCTTTACTATGCAGAGCTAGATAGTGTAAGCTTAGTATAAGTTTATAGAGGGTTCCCCTGCGGGGTACTTAGCACTAATAGCAATACAGCCGAAGGTTGGTTCAGGAGGAGCGGATGATCCGGAAGCGGGATGCAGGGATCAGCGCAGCGAGGTTCCGTCAGCGAGGTATGCTTGCAAGCACGAAAGCTTCAAGCCAAGTTAGCATCCAGGTAAGGGTGTTTGAACGAACACATGTGAGTGAGAACCGGCGATTTAAATAGCCATCTAGTCCGGCGCTGAATGATGACAGCTTCAGTCTTAAAGGTGTATGCGCACCTCTCCAAAAGAGAACGGTGGGGCGCATACAACCGCGAAAAAGAGCAATCCAGGGCACCAAAGGCACCGGAACATTACAATACCCCCCCTTAAGGCCGGCTCCTGAAGGCCTCTGGAGCTGGTTTGTCTGGGTATCTCGCATGAAAATTGCGGATTAATCTAGGGGCATGTATTTCAGAGGTGTTTAGCCAGGTGTCGTCTTGGGGCCCATAGTTCTTCCATCTAACCAAGTACTGAAGTCTTCTTCTGTAGATACGAGAATCCAGAATCTCTTTTATCTCGTATTCTTCTCCACCTTCAACTTGTACAGGAGGCGGAGGTGGAATATTAGGCCTTATTCCTTGGTCCGGAACATGGGGCTTCAGTAGCGACACATGGAAAATGGGATGGATTTTTAGGTCTATTGGCAATGTAAGCTGTACTGCAGCTTTTCCAATAAGTTTTTTGATTGGGAAAGGTCCCAAGAACAGAGGTCCAAGCTTTTTGCTAGGGATCTTTAGTCTTACATTTTTTGTTGAGAGCCAAACGAGGTCCCCGATAGTGTACTGTGGAGAAGGTCTTCTGCGAAGATCATAGTACTTCTTTTGTTGACTGTGAGCGTGTGCAATGGTAGTATTTAATAAACCCAGAGAATCCCTTATTTGGGTAAGATAGTCTGAGGCTACTGGGTTGTTTGAAGCAAGGATGCGTGGTGGAAGAATAGAGGGATGAAACCCATAGTTCAAGTAGAACGGACTCTGCTTGGTTGTACTGTGGGTTGCGTTGTTGTAGGCAAATTCTGCCAGAGGGAGAAGATCCACCCAATCATCCTGTTGGTAAGAAGTGTAACAACGTAAATACTGCTCGATGCATTGGTTGACTCTTTCAGTCTGTCCGTTGGTCTGCGGATGGTAAGGAGAAGTGAGCTTCCGCTCGATCCGTAGTATGTGACATAGTTCTTGCCAGAACTTAGAAATAAATTGGGATCCACGGTCAGACAGAAGAGTTTTTGGGATACCATGTAATCTAAAGACATGTTTCATCAGGAGTTCTGCCGTTTGTTTAGAGGAAGGTAGTCTGCGAATAGCAATGAAATGTGCCATCTTTGTCAGATGGTCCACTGACACCAAGATGGTATTAAATACTTTGGAAAGAGGCAATTCTACGATGAAGTCCAAGGACAAAACTTCCCATGGAGTTTGGGGTATTGGTAGACTGCATAGTAGACCGGATGGTCTCGTAGTGTCAATTTTGGACCTGGCACAGACATTGCATGAAGAGACGAATTTTTGTATAGATGTTTTCATGTCAGGCCACCAGAATTGCCGGGAAATCAAATTAAGAGTCTTTGTCATACCCATATGTCCTGCCATAGGCACATCATGAGATAATTCCAAGATCTTGGTGCGTAGGGTAGGTGGTATGTAAAGTTTGTCGTTGTAGTAGAGGAAGCCTTCTGCATCAGTATTTAGTTGTGGTGGGGGTGAATCCAAACTTATACCATGCAAAACCTCTTCCTTCAAGGAACGGACAACTCCAATAATGCGTTTGTGAGGTATTATAGGAACGGAAGGGATTTCAAAGTAGTTTTCTTCAGTTAGTCGTGATAGTGCATCCGCCTTTTTGTTCTTATCTGCAGGTGTGTAAGTCACTAGGAAGTTAAACCTTAGAAAGAATAGTGACCATCGTACCTGTCGGTGCGAGAGAGTTTTGCTAGTCTGAAGATATTGGAGGTTTTTATGGTCCGTGTATATAATTATTGGTAATTGGGTGCCTTCGAGTAAATGTCGCCAATTCTCCAGAGCCAATTTTATAGCAAGCAGTTCCTTTTCACCCACGGGGTAATTTATCTCGGGACTGCTTAGGGATTTAGAAAAAAAGGCGACTGGATGAAGTGGTGAAGTGTGGGTTGGTCGTTGGGAGAGTATTGCTCCTACTGCCATGTTTGACGCATCTACCTCCAGAATGTATTGGAGGGATGGGTCTGGATGGCGTAATATGGGAGCGGAAGTAAACCTTGTCTTTAACAAGTGAAAAGCTTTATTGGCTTCTTCTGACCATTTGAATGTTTTTTTTATGCTAGTGAGCTGTGTGAGGGGTCTCACAATAGCAGAAAAGTTTTTAATGAACTTCCTGTAGAAATTTGAAAATCCCAGGAATCGCTGTAGCGCCTTGCGTGTGGTTGGTGTAGGCCAATCCTGAATGCAGGATATTTTACTCATGTCCATCTCGATTCCTGTTTTGGATATGATGTAGCCTAGAAAGAGTACCTCATCTTTATGAAACAAGCATTTCTTCAGTTTCACATAAAGGTTATGTGCAAGCAATCTCGATAGTACAAGTCTTACATGTCTTATGTGTTCAGACAGGGATCGTGAATATATAAGTATATCGTCCAGATATACCACAACACAGACATCTAGTAAGTCTTTAAAAATATCGTTTATAAATCGTTGGAAAACTGCAGGGGCGTTGCATAGCCCGAATGGCATCACAAGATATTCGAACAATCTGTATCTGGTTCTGAATGCAGTCTTCCACTCGTCTCCATCACGGATTGGAATGAGATTGTATGCTCCTTTCAGGTCCAATTTTGAAAAATAGGTAGCTCCACGCACCTGCTCAATGAGCTCAGGGATAAGCGGTAGAGGATAGCGATCTTTTATTGTGATAGCATTCAATTTCCTGTAGTCGATGATAGGTCTGAGACTTGAGTCCTTATTGCGAACAAAAAAGAGTCCTGCTGCTGTGGAAGAAGTGGAAGGTCTAATAAAACCTTTTTCCAAGTTCTCATCCAAATAGGTTTTGAGGTGGGAAAGTTCATCCTGTGAAAGAGGATAAACATGACCGAACGGCAATTTGCTATTTGGGAGTAGATCAATGCTACAATCATAGTCTCGATGAGGAGGTAATGCTTGAGCATTTTTCTCAAGAAAAACCTCAGAAAGATCCTGATAACATAGTGGTGCAATCTCATCTGTCACCATAGACAGAATCTTCCCGGAAGACGGGAGGTTACACGTATCCTCGCAATAGCAAGAGAGGAAGGCCAAGGACCGTTCCTTCCAATCTATGGTTGGTTGGTGTGTGTGTAACCAGGGAAGTCCCAACACAATGGGAAAGTGGGGTGAAGATATTAAATCGAAGGTAGTAGTCTCCCTATGAGACTCGTTAATAGTGACTAGAAGTGCTTGTGTCTGATCGGTGATCGGACCAGAGGATAACGGAACACCGGTAATAAGACTTACTGAGACAGGTTTAATTTTAGAAATAATAGGAATTTTATTTGAAGCAGCAAAACATATATCAATATAATTTCCACAAGATCCTGTGTCAATCATGGCCTTAGTAGTAATCCTGTTCTGGTCCCACTGTAATGTCAAACAAACAAAAATGTAAGGGTTAGTGAATGAAGTTGTCAATCCCCCTAGGAGGACATGTGAACACTCACCCTTCTTTTTGTTGACTAGGGGACAGACATTTATCTTGTGATCCGGGGATGCACAGTACAAGCAGAGATTTTCATATCGTCTTTTGGCTTTTTCCATAGTTGATAGCGGTGGGCGTATGGTTCCTACCTCCATAGGGACGGGGTTAACGGCCGGAATCCGAGAGGAAACGAATAATGGCATTCCCATTTTCTCAGCCTTTCTTTCTCGTAGTCTTCTATCTATGGTAATACTGAGTTGTATTAATGCATCCAGGGTTTTTGGTAGATCCGCTCGGGCGAGTTCGTCCTTAACGGCTTCTGATAGGCCAAGCCTAAATTGGGTTTTCAGAGATGCATCATTCCATTCTGAATCAAGGGTCCATCTCTTGAATTCCGCGACAAAGTCTTCTACAGGCCTCCTTCCTTGTTTCAAGGATCTTAATTGAAGATCGGCAGTACTCTGCCTTTTGGGGTCATCATATAGGCTAGTGAGTTCTGCTAGGAACAAGGCATAGGAGTTGAGAAGCTGGTCGTTTTTCTCAAAAAGAGAGTCTGCCCAGGCTCGAGGATCGCCTGTTAGGTAAGAAATAATAGTACAAACCTTAATGTGATCAGTAAGGTAGGTACGAGGTTTGAAAGGTTGTATTAATATGCCTTATGATTTTTTAGATATATTTCGGTTTGTGCCCATTCTGTGATGAAGTGTAGGCCCTTGCATTTACATATTAACGAGCTGGCACTGACAGCCATTCATCCACCTTGGTCAGCAGACAGCTATGTTTTGCATTTAGACGACATGTAAACACCTGTTCATTCATTCATTGGGACACTTGACAAAGTTAAGTCTGCGCATGGAAATTACGGACTCCACCTGTACACATTTGACAATTGCTTACATTAACACATGACAGCTGAACACAGACCAAGTGTCTGCCCCACAAGACACAATCTCCAAACACACGACACCCCACATATTGTCACAGATGTATAGGACACAAAATCCTTTTCATGTAACTGTTTCTATGAGTGATGTTGTACTGTTCAATTGACTTCGGCTTGTAAACCAGTTTCAAGCCGTTTTTGCCGCCGAAATACCCTTTAAATGGGAGCACGAAACTTGAAATAAACAGTTGTGACTGCACCAAGTTTGAGTGCTGTGTGTCGTCATAACTCCCAGCTGGTTGGAGGGGAAATCCATTATCTATTGGGGGAAGGGCTGTAATATCATCGTGATTGCCTCCTGACGAGGATTGAGCTAACAGTTTGGTGTCAGAAAGTTGGATCTGCCAAAAAACACAGTATGGGGTAAGTGATTATATTTTCTATTATTATTATTACTACCCTATACTGTCAGAGCAGATAAACGGTACCCAGTTAACCGCTAATTTTAGCAACTCCCAGGAATCTGAAATTCCCAAAGATGGGGTTTGATACTCCAGCGCTTGGAGCGCCAAAGATAAAAAGGGGTCTGGAACCCGGTTACAAAGCAGTACTGTGTGTGATGGTGGATTCCCCCTCCAAAAACCTTGTATATATTTGTATAGACACTTAAGTGTATTTAGTCGTTATATAAGATTGCATGCCATTGTATAGATGTATGTGGAGATTGTATGTGATATTAGGCTGAGCTTGAAGGTATAGTCTTGCCCACCAAGGATAGTTAATCAGCAGACCATGAGTTGGATATGTATAAATCTGATTATTTAGGCGCAGCAAACCACATAAATTGGGAAACTAGGTTTTTCCAATAAAGTATAAAACACTGATGTCACTACCCATAGATATATAAACTTTCAAACTCAGCTGATCTCACGTTGTATTCTGAGCTTAAGATAATGGGAAATTTTCAAGGTAAGGAGAATTCCGAGAAAATGATGAAATGTACGTTTAGGAAGATTGTATGAAAATTGTATCGTGTATGGGCAACCTTAGATCCATGAATCGTTATGTTGTGTTCGTTTTAACACTGTCCCTATAGGTGCTGCTGTATCAACAAAGCATTTCATAACATTGAATGAATGTTGGTTGCATAATAATTTGTTTTGTGGTTATTACTTATGTTTTAAAAGTGATGTGATTTTGCCGTACTATGCTGGTCATGGCAGCTTTTAGAAGCAAGGAAATATATATTTGGTGTGTAAAGTGTGACCTTAAGGACTAAAAATTGTATCTCTATCCTTAAAAAAATCGTAAGCAATTTTGAACTTTCATCATTAAGGTTTTGTGTCACCAACTTTTCTTTCTTCACTGGCTTTTTTAAAAAAAAAATATATATATTTTCTAAGTGCCCTTTTAGCAAACAAACCCTCCTCCCCCCCCCCCCCCACCTCTTTTGGTCTGTGACACAGGTAACTGCAAAGGGACTGTAAACAGCTGTATTGTCATACAAATTAACGATCAGTTTTGCCTTTTAGAGAAAACAAGTTTTAAGGAATGTTCCGAATTGCTAAAGAATGGGTGACGTATGGGTTCTTGTATTTCAAATGAGAAATTACTAATGTTTTGAGCTGCTCATTTTTTTTTTCAACCATGGTGAACAATAATAATTTTTTTCTTTAAGTTTATGGTATACCATAATAATAACAAAAAATATAGAAATCCACGTGGTAATAATTAATTTGACGTCAACAATTTTTGGTATTAGAAAAGTGCACTGTTAGGAAGGAAATGTTTGATATGCTTACTGTATGCTCAATTCCTCTAACCGTTGGTTTATTTTTAGGAGGAAAAGTAAAATGTTTTGTTACTAAACCTTTCTGATGCTTATTCCTCAGATAAGTGAAATTTGAGATTTTCAGAACGACCAAGCACAGCCTTCAACAACAACCAACCTCATGGGAGTATTGTTTCCAAATAGATTTTTTCCTGATTGATTAGACTGTTTTTATGGGTGTTAGAAAGTTTTTATTTATTGGGTGTCAGATATTTGATGTGTTCTAATTTGACATATATGAGCTCTGGCATAAATGAGGTGCTATGCTTTAGATAATTAAGCATCTCTGGTCTTTTTTTTTAGAGTTTTCCTTTGGTATATTGGTACATACTTTTGTATTCTGGTGCTAAACACTAATTTTTGAATTTATGCACTTATGCTTTTACTACCTTTTCTCTTGACAAGATTATTGGTATGGGATAATGTGCTCAGGCAGATAATGTAGTACTACTCTTATATTATGATCTTGGATACAAATGAAATTTTACCGATTTGTGTACATATACCATATGTAGCTCTGGAAACTAGTGAGCTGATTGTCATTTATATGTCACAGCACGTTATCAGATGTGCAGTATGTGAAATCTGTATTGTTAAATAGTAGAATAGAAAGCTGTCATTCAAAAAAAAAAAAAATAGGATGGAAGTGGTTGGCTTGTTGATAGTATGCTAAGAATTAAAATGAATTTATGCCAGCGTTACTACTTTGAAAGGTAAACCTCCTGCGGTGAATTCAATTAGTTGATCTCTTTTCATCCTGAAAGTGACTCACTGCCCAGGTTTTGCATATGAATGGTTCTTGAAGTCAGATTTTGTGTCTCCAGGGCCATTTGGTTTCAATTTCCTGTTCAGGTGTCACCAAGCAAACTGTGCAATCTCTTATAAATTTATGTTTGCATGAGTACTGACTTCTAGCTGTTTTGTGTGTCTCTATGTGTCCATGTACACAAGACAGCTTGAATTTCACTCCCTGTTGTTGAGTGATCACAGCATCTTAGCCATGCAAGGGATACTCAGTTCTAGGTAGCTTCCTGCTTGGGTGAGTCAGAGGACTGCAATTTAACCCATCTCCACCTTTGGAGGAATACAAGGCAGTTCAACCCCTCCAAGGGTCCTCACCATTGTTGCATGTGTAGACATGCTGTGTTCTCCCACAACAGTGCCATTAAGTATCCTTCCTGTTACCTGCCTTCCTGTAGGCCCTAAACCTCAGTGCTGCGAGTAGCTTCACTAGCATTTATTTTTTGCTGCCTGTCTATAGGCCAGACGCCAAGTGGCGCAAAATACTCCTGCCATTCTTGTAAAACTTGTATTTTTGTCTCTGTACTTACCTGCTATTCTTGCTAAAGTCAGAATGACTTCAGACCCGTCTCAACCCCATGAGTCCATTTATTCTCATATCTAGAGATTTTGCAAGAGGAAAATGTGGCAGAATTAATTAATTGGAAAATTAAACAGTGATTATGGTGATCTCTCGCTCTCGTTTCCTTTGCCAACAGGTGCACCAACCCACCCATTCAAGCCTGGTGACAGAATCCTGGTGAAGGCCCCTCCATAAGCTGACGTCGCTAGACCGATCCTACGGACCCCCTGCAATAGTTCAAGCAGTGACCAGAACAGCGGTACTGACTTACGACTCCCCGGTTTGGATCCACGCATCGCGACTGAAGGAAGCCCCACCCCTGGACCCCACGACGACGGACCGGAGATTGTGACGCGCACCAGACGAATTCCAGTTGGATCCAGACAGACGCATTGGTACAATGCCAACGGACACCCCTACTCCTGGAAGACTTCGCATTTGTGCGACAGTGGTACGCTTTGTAGCAAGCTGAGCACTAGTAGCCACTGTCTGGTTACTTGCAACATGTGCTCACCACTCGAGAACCTCTCCTCATTTTGCCCTTGCTCACCCCAGGAAAAGAGAGAAACACGAGACATTCATGTCTCCACTTTACAGTCAAAGTCAAGCCGATTGGACACAAAGGACATTGTTTTTTCGTTATAGCCGCCAGGGACATGGTCTGACCGCTCTGAATGAGGGTTGAAAGGAAATTTTTTTCCTCTCATTAAAAACGGGAGGTTTATTTTTTGCCCTTTCCTGGAAAAGGCCTTAGGACATGTTGAAAAATCACATGCCATCGTCAACAGGTGGTATGTGCTGCCATGGTCTATTTTGTAGTGACTTTATTGCCATAATAATGGAGTTGGATTTTTCAGGCCATGGACTCTTGCAAGCTATGGCCCTCCCCATTGAACATGTCTGTTTTGATTTGATAGAATTCTAAGAAGTTATATCCCTATGTGCACACAACCAAGTCACCAGCCTACATACACCTTGGAATATAATGTCACCTGTTTTGTGCTATTCAGAGACTCTAAGTGATCCCACCGTTATGAATAAGCTGGGATCAAAGGTTGGGTTGAAAGGTTGTATTAATATGCCTTATGATTTTTTAGATATATTTCGGTTTGTGCCCATTCTGTGATGAAGTGTAGGCCCTTGCATTTACATATTAACGAGCTGGCACTGACAGCCATTCATCCACCTTGGTCAGCAGACAGCTATGTTTTGCATTTAGACGACATGTAAACACCTGTTCATTCATTCATTGGGACACTTGACAAAGTTAAGTCTGCGCATGGAAATTACGGACTCCACCTGTACACATTTGACAATTGCTTACATTAACACATGACAGCTGAACACAGACCAAGTGTCTGCCCCACAAGACACAATCTCCAAACACACGACACCCCACATATTGTCACAGATGTATAGGACACAAAATCCTTTTCATGTAACTGTTTCTATGAGTGATGTTGTACTGTTCAATTGACTTCGGCTTGTAAACCAGTTTCAAGCCGTTTTTGCCGCCGAAATACCCTTTAAATGGGAGCACGAAACTTGAAATAAACAGTTGTGACTGCACCAAGTTTGAGTGCTGTGTGTCGTCATAACTCCCAGCTGGTTGGAGGGGAAATCCATTATCTATTGGGGGAAGGGCTGTAATATCATCGTGATTGCCTCCTGACGAGGATTGAGCTAACAAGGTTTTAGCAAAAAAAGTAACTCACATGCGTTTTTAAATTCGCGAAATTTTTTGCGATCGCCTGTAAATACCAAAGGGGGATTTATCTTGGGTTCAGGGGACTGAGCAGAGGTAAGTTGTGTCAGTCTAATTACCTGCTGCGACAGAGCCTGATTGTCTTATTTTAATTCAGCAAGTGCGTGTATTAACGCAGTTACTTGCTGTTTTAATTGTGTCACCTGAGTGGTTATTTCTGCTGAATCCATTTGTAGGTTCGTTCAATCTGTAACGCTCCTGCGTTTCATGTATGGTGTGGATTTTCAGCTGCAGAAATATTCCACTTCAGTAGTCATGTAAGAGAGATGCTGAGATACCATTCCCAACCTCAATGACTCATCATGTGTGGAAGGTCTTAATTCAGCTAGTAAATACACACACTCAACAAGCTGGTTCCTAGAGTGACTTTATGTATGTAGTAACACAGTGATGAAGATTTAAGAGACAGGTTGAGTGGAGGTGGTAGGTGACAGACACTTGAAGGTAAGACAGTAGCAGATGGATGCAGGTAGGTTTAGCAATCATGTATGGTAGCAGATGACAGAGTAGCAGGTGGACATACAAGAGTGATCAACCCAGTGCAGGAATAAGTAGCAGTAGTCTTAAGAGCTAGCAATCTAGATATGCAGATGTGATAAATAGTCTTTACTATGCAGAGCTAGATAGTGTAAGCTTAGTATAAGTTTATAGAGGGTTCCCCTGCGGGGTACTTAGCACTAATAGCAATACAGCCGAAGGTTGGTTCAGGAGGAGCGGATGATCCGGAAGCGGGATGCAGGGATCAGCGCAGCAAGGTTCCGTCAGCGAGGTATGCTTGCAAGCACGAAAGCTTTAAGCCAAGTTAGCATCCAGGTAAGGGTGTTTGAACGAACACATGTGAGTGAGAACCGGCGATTTAAATAGCCATCTAGTCCGGCGCTGAATGATGACAGCTTCAGTCTTAAAGGTGTATGCGCACCTCTCCAAAAGAGAACGGTGGGGCGCATACACCCGCGAAAAAGAGCAATCCAGGGCACCAAAGGCACCGGAACATTACAGGAAGCTGGACTGTAGGGGATTGAGAAGGTTGTTGTAGGTAGCAACTCATATGGATTTGGACACGGTGTTCAAGATGCTTAGAGGCAAACAAGAGCAGGGAGATGGATCTTAAGTTATTTAAACAGGTGGGGTCCAATAAGAGTATTTTAAGAATGGGTGTAACCAGTGCACGTTTGAACAGAGAGGGAAAGGTGCCAGAGAAGAGGGAGAGGTTGAAGATGTGGGTTACAGAGTTTAGGATAGAACAGGAATGTGGTCGCAGTAATTGTGAGGGGACAGGTTTCAGGGAATAGTTGGTGAGGTGGGCTGCCGAAAAGAGTTTGGCTACTTCCTCAGTGGTAAAAGGTTTGAAGGAGGAAAGTAATGAGTGAGGTATTGGACCTGGTGTGCTGGTTTGAGGAGAAAGCTGGACACTGGATATCTCATCATGACCCGTGTCAATTTTGTTTGGCAATCTCCTAGGCAGTAAGTAAGTTGGTGGGTGGAGGCAGTGGGGGGGGGGGGGGTGAAGTAAGGAATTAAGGGTAGAAAAGAGTTGGCAAGGTTTGGCTGAGCAGGTTTTGAAGAGAGTGGTGTAGTAGGTTTGTTTAGAAGTGTGGAGGCAGAAGTTGTATTTGAGAAGGGCAGATTTGTAGAGGGTGAAGTCTTTCAGGGGTTTAGTTTTACACCATGCTCACTCAAGAGCATAAACTAAAAAATGTAGAGGGGTGGTTCCTAGAGAGGCCTCTGAATAAATACCAGGGAGATTACTCAGACTAAAGGGTGTCTGCAAGAGTGCCTATTGATCCCATCATAATATATACAAAAAAGAAATTCTGTGAATGTGATGGAAACAAGATTGCCTCCAAAGCATTCACAAAACAAGGGTGATCAGATATAGGCGCCACAAAAAAGACACTAGTATTGGCTGAGTAGTGGTGAAAAATAAACAATAGGTTTATTAAGGCACTTATGCCTGGTGAATGACCAAAGAACAAGACTGGACACAAATACAATTAAAACATTAAAATCATGTACATATCATGGATTGCATCACCACAGACCTAAATACAAAAATTGTATCAATATTGGAGTGGTTCAAATAGGGATCAGGGATAATGTATCCAACCGGGAAATGAGGATATGTATGATCTACAGGGTTGCTGATACCGGTCACAGGTATGCCTGTGTAGCGGAAAAAGGGATCGTTAGAAAAAACCCACAACTCAAGTCTGTAGGAAGATAAAGGGTTCCAGTTACTCAAAATCCGGTGGCAGATGGAGAATTTGAGGATGATGCTGTAAATGTGGCTATTGGGAAAATAGTCCAAAATGGATGAAATAGGCTCCAATAAACAGTATAATCCCTGAAGAAAAGAACCAGACAATGTGCAGGTATAATTTCCTCCTTGAAAATGTCATAGGCACTGTATATGGAGTTAAGTCCATTCAGGGATTGCTCATCATGTCCCAATGGAGGTGGGGGAAGAGAGCAAGGAGGTCCTCCGTGCCAAGTGAATGAGGGGAAAAGACCATGCAACAAACAGACCAATAGTTACAGGTAGTTCATACCTCCGAGTGTGAGGTGGCGGAGTCCCGGCAAATACCGGCTGCTAGACGGCGTGATCCCGTTCAATGGTCGGTGCTTGCTCCAGCCTCGCTTCCGCGTAGTGACGGACGGGTCAGAGGTGGCCGGCCCTACGTCACATCCGGTGGTGGCGAGCAGCAAAATCAAGGGAGCCGTAGCTGAGCCGCGGTTGCGGGGGTCGCCTGGATACTCAGGAGAGAGAGGTCCGGGTGGCACAATCCAATTGGGAAGCTTGCTAAGAGCATGGCTGTGTCTTTTGAAACTTCTGGTGTCGTCTGTTTGCCGGGGTTGTAGCAGGCCTGGTTCTGCGTGTAGAGAGGTGAGCAAGTGTGCCCAGGGAGGATGACACTATGTTGTTGTAGACAGAAGTGGCCAAGTCTGGCCAGGACAGGGGTGCGATTTTATCATAAAGGCAATCAGTAGCAGAATGAAGAAGGGAAGTGTTGAGGTGGTGAAGGTTCCTGCGGGTAACTGCAGGTTGAAGGCATGGGAAGTAGGAGACAGGGAGAGTGTGAAACTGATAGGGTTGTGATCGAAGCTATTTAATTTGACTATATTATACTTATATTGATTGGAGGGTTAGAGCCTTTTATGCCTTATTGTTACTTTTTATTATAGCTGCTTGTTTATTATCGGAATGATTATACTAATGTATTATTTTTGGCAGATTATTATTTTTTCCCTTTCCTGGGGACTGTTTAGGTTCTTGTATTGGCATTCATAAATATACAATATACAGTATCTCACAAAAGTGAGTACACCCCTCACATTTTTGTAAATATTTTATTATTTTCATGTGACAACACTGAAGAATTGACACACCCGCTACAATGTAAAGTAGTGAGTGTACAGCTTGTATAACAGTGTAAATTTGCTGTCCCCTCAAAATAACTCAACACACAGCCATTAATGTCTAAACCGCTGGCAACAAAAGTAAGTACACCCCTAAGTCAAAATGTCCAAATTGGGCCCAATTAGCCATTTTCCCTCCCTGGTGTCATGTGATTTGTTAGTGTTACAAGGTCTCAGGTGTGAATGGGGAGCAGATGTGTTACATTTGGTGTTATTGCTCTCACTCTCTCATACTGGTCACTGGAAGTTCAGCATGGCACCTCATGGCAAAGAACTCTCTGAGGATATGAAAAAAAGAAATGTTGCTCTGCAAAAAGATAGCATAGGCTATAAGAAGATTGCCAAGACCCTGAAACTGAGCTGCAGCATGGTGGCCAAGACCATACAGCAGTTTAACAGGACAGGTTCCACTTAGAACAGCCTCGCCATGGTCGACCAAAGAAGTTGAGTGCACGTGCTCAGCATCATATCCAGAGGTTGGCTTTGGGAAACATAGGAGTGCTGCCAGCATTGCTGCCGAGGTTGAAGGGGTGGGGGGGAGGCAGGGGTCAGCCTGTCAGTGCTCAGACCATATGCTGCACACTGCATCAAATTGGTCTGCATGGCTGTCATCCCAGAAGGAAGCCTCTTCTAAAGATGATGCACAAGAAAGCCCGCAAACAGTTTGCTGAAGACAAGCAGACTAAGGACATGGATTACTGGAACCATGCCCTATGGTCTGATGAGATCAAGATAAACTTATTTGGTTCAGATGGTGTCAAGCGTGTGTGGCAGCAACCAGGTGAGGAGTACAAAGACAAGTGTGTCTTGCCTACAGTTAAGCATGGTGGTGGGGGAGTCATGGTCTGGGGCTGCATGAGTGCTGCATGGCAGTATTCCAATATGATAACGACCCCAAACACACCTCCAAGATGACCACTGCATTGCTAAAGAAGCTGAGGATAAAGGTGATGGACTGGCCAAGCATGTCTCCAGACCTAAACCCTATTGAGCATCTGTGGAGCATCCTCAAACGGAAGGCGGAGGAGCGCAAGGTCTCTAAAATCCACCAGCTCCGTGATGTCATCATGGAGGAGTGGAGGAGTGGAAGAGGACTCCAGTGGCAACCTGTGAAGCTCTGGTGAACTCCATGCCTAAGAGGGTTAAGGGTGGCCACACAAAATATTGACACTTTGGGCCCAATTTGGACATTTTGACTTAGGGGTGTACTCACTTTTGTTGCCAGCTGTTTAGACATTAATGGCTGTGTGTTGAGTTATTTTGAGGGGACAGCAAATTTACACTGTTATACATGCTGTACACTCACTACTTTACATTGTAGCGAAGTGGCATTTCTTCAGTGTTGTCACATGAAAAGATATAATAAAATATTTACAAAAATGTGAGGGGTGTACTCACTTTTGTGAGATACTTTATAATCAAACAATGGATTTATTATTACAAATAATGTTTTTACTTGATGTGCAGTCTCATTGCTTCATTCAGTGCTGATATCCATTTTTTGTGTATCAATGGATTTGATTGTTTTCTGAATACAATTTATATACTACTGTATTGTTTTTAATTTAATTAAGTACTTTTCAACTGTACATATATCATCACACATGAACACAAATATGCACACCATACAGTGCATATCTGTAGTCTTACACAAGATTAAATCATACAGCTGGTTTATTATTAAAGAAAAAAAATTCTTGCTTTATTAGTCAAATGCAACCATGTCGATAGATGTGATTGGCTTTTTTTTAAAATAAACTAAGTATACAACTGTATTTATTTTAATTATGACTTTTAAGCACTTTTTGTACATACAGTATACGATCTCTAATTGATACTGGCACACCATATAATGCCTGTGTAGTCTTTTTGCCCTGGCTCAATGTTTCTGTTATGGCAGGATAGCAATAATGTAGCAGTATGTTGGCATTCAAGCCATGGAGGTAACTCATTAGGTAGGCTAATGAGGGGATGGTTCTCCCCGAAATGCGTTCCTGTTTCTTCTGACATCACTTCCGGGACATCATTGGACGGTGTAACAGAAAACAGGACACCCCTGACTGGGTACCTCCGTTGACAGATGATCCTAGTGCTTCCTGAGGGCTCCAAGCGCTCCACCAGACACCGTAACCACTTCAGACCCCACGAACCGCCGCAGCTTGGTTAGGGTCTCGCCATCTCCTACCCAACCTGGACATATTACAAGGCTCCAGGTTCCGGTGGGTGAACCTCTCTTTCCCTAGAGAGGGCAGCAGAACAAGCTCTTACACAAGCTCTTACAAGAGCTTAGTGATTATCTAAGGGACAGGACTCTAGATTGAGGGTGAAGTAACTCTATAACTACTTTATTGAGCAAGAAACAGACTTATATACAGTTTTCCCCCCCACAAGGTTACCGCCCAGGTGGACCTTGTTGAAGACTGGACGTGACATTCACAATCCAATAGAAACAGGGTTTTACACTCCCATACAGTGTACACAAAAATATACAATGTGGGACAATCCCCCCTCCCCCTTAGCATCCACTCCACATACATATATACATCCCATAATAAGTTTCTCTTAAGGCAGACAGACAGAACAGTGTGAGGTCATTAACATTTAACATACTACACTATCAGCCCTTTTTCACTGCTGCTCTTTGTGTTTACAGCCTAGTACACACGTACACACGGACTGAATGCCGGCAGCATCGGCTGGTTCAATAGAAACTGTCTGACATTTGGCCCATTGGGCCAGCTTCTGTCAAAGGGGCATGACTGAAAAAAGGTCTGCTGACCGACTCCCAATCAGCTCTCTCAGCCAATGGCAGGAGTGTATTAGCGGAGGGGCAGTCCCCTGTCAGTACACATTAGCACAGCAGCGGAGATAGCTGTACTAACATCATATTGTTAGTACAGCAGCTCCGAACCGAGCAGTCAGTTTTTTTTCGTTCAGCCCTCTGTCTGGATTGATTGAAAAAAAAAAACTTGTAGTGTGTACTAGGCTTATCTTTAATATGAATCTGGGAGCTCCCAATACACTGCAAGCAAACTGACTCCATTGGATTTTTGTTTGCGTAATCTGGGCTGACTTCCTAAATGAATACATATGTGTTTGTACTTGTTGAATAGAGTTTGTGTGTCTTTTTTTCATTATCATTAAGACGTGTTATCATGCCCTATTTATATTGTGGTTTTTATACACACCTCCATATTTGTTCTATTTAGTGTGGTTGAGTTCTGTAAGGAAACTCCACTCCAATTGACCACTAACTGTGATTAACAAATTATTTAAGTATTACTACTTTACTAATTAAGGGCATGGTGCTTTTTTTTATTCTTACTAATATTTTAAAAAACTCTGTTGTCATATTTCAAATACAGTGTTTGTAAAGGATTTTGTTTTTTGGTCACATGTATTATCTTTCAATGTTTTAGTCTTATGTATTAACTAATAAATTATAGGGATGGTAGTAGAAATTGGTGCATGAAGGTTTAATTCTCTTCCTATTAAAGTGGTTGTAAAGGCACTTACACCTTCTGTGTGCAGGAGCCCCTCAGCCCCCCAATACATACCTGATCCCCATCTCGATCCAGTGATGTGCACGAGAACCTTGCCTCCCTAGAGACTTGAACTCCTGATTGGTTTGGCATCGGCTCCCGCTGCTGTCAATTACAGCCAGTGAGCCAATCAGGAAATGAAGGGGGTGGGGCCAAGCTGTGGCTCTGTGTGTGAGTGGGCACACAGAGCCGCGGGCTGGGAGCACACCTGCTTGAGTGCCCCCACAGCAAGCTGCTTGCTATAAGGGCACCCGGCAGGTGGGAGAAGCCAAGAGCGCCGGTGTGGGACTCAAGAAGAGAAGGACCTGGGCTGCTTTGTGAAAAACCATTGCTCAGATCAGATAGATGTAGCACCTTCCTAGGTAGGTGCTAGGAAAAAGCATCTATTGCTCCTTCTGCTTAACAGGGGAGCCTGATCCATTAGGTTGCCTGCCACATGTTTCCAGGTGTGATTCACTGGGTCTGAGGGAGTGTCCCCACTGTATCCAATGAGGGAGCTTGTTGGACAGTGGAGGAAACCTAGCCAGTGACACATTAGCTTGTATGGGAGTCCCAATGGGAGGGGCCTTCTTGCAATGCATCCTGGGATTGCCAATCAAAGCGGAGGGGACATGTGACAGGGCGTCTTTTGCGGGAGTCCCAGGAGGAGGCAGATGGATGGTCTCTCCTCCTGCTGTGTATGAGGAAGGTGGTCTTAGGCAGTCGGCCTAGTGAACCAGGTGTGGAGCTGAGCTGCAGAGGATCCAATGTAGCTGACAGTGAAGTTGCTGGCAGAGTCTCTCATGAAAAGCAGTGTCCGTGAGTATTCAGGGACTTGCCAAAGGGTCGGCTCAGGAAGGAGAATCAGTCCAATGAGGTCAAGGGATCAAGGGGCTAGCTCACACAGAGAGAATTATAGTAAAGGGGGTGCCGTGTAGAACCCTGAAAATTAGGGATAAAGGGGTGCCTAGTTGGGCCCAGAAGAGCGATTCACAGAGTAATACAAGTCCAGTAAAATTCTTCTTCACTGCTAGTGACAAGGTGAAGGAGCGGCCTTGCCGCACTCAGTTATATCTAAACGTCTCAGCAAATTGTGCATAGTTTATTCAAATTGGAGTATCCCACTCATCCCTTCTCCTATCCAAGTTCTCAAATAAAACTACAAGAAGCCAAACTCCTAGACTGTTGACTGAGCCAAGCACTTCAAAGTCGCTAAACTATTGTGTTGTTTCTATGGGTTACCCAGGGGAACCCGTCACCAGCAGCTCCCAAGGGTGTAGTGCTACATAAGTATAACATGTTTGTTATTTAAAAAAAAAGAAAAAAAAAAAGACTTTTATATCGCTTTAAGGTTTACATCAGGGACTTGATCACCGGCCTGAAGAATTTAGAGTTTAGTAATACAAAGAAATAAAAATTTCAAGGACACCCTAGCCTGTACAATAAGTACTAATTAGTGTTTAAAGCTTTATTAAAAAAAAAAATGCAACATATTGCAGCTTACCAGTCGTTAGATATAGGGCTCTTTCACACGGTCCGCCTCCGTAGGCGGATCCGTGTTGCTCAGCGGGGATCGATCCACGATCCCCGCTGAGCCGGCGGATGACATCTCCGTCTCCGCTTGCAGAGCGGAGAGGGAGGTGTCTCAGCACCCGCTGCCCTCTATGAGGGATCGGATGAGAGCGGACCGCTTGTCCGCTCTCATCAGATCCGATCCGATCCGATTACTGAACGGATGGAAAAATAGGGTTTCCATCCGTCCAGATTTCACGCACAGGATCGGATGCGGATGGCAGGGGGTGTCAGCGGAGGTGTCTCCGCTGACATCCGCTGCCCCATAGAGCTGCATGGAGGATCCGATCAGATCCGCCTAAAAAACTGACAGGCGGATCTGATCGGATCGCCCGTGTGAAAGAGCCCATAGTGACTGTGTTTGTTTTCTTTTTTAGGATTTTTTCCCCTCTGTTTCCCCTGGTGATCTGGCCAGTAACAGACCTCCTGTGTTATACAGACACCGCACTGAAGGAATGAGGGGGCAGGAGGCAGATTTGGACAGCAGCATTGTCAGTCTGGGGAGGGGAGTGTTAGATGTACTAGCATATTAAATGACATTTAACCACTTGACGACCGCCGCCGCAGATTTACTGCGGCATGCAGCCGCTCCTGGGCAAAGCGACGTAGCTCTACGTCGCTCACTCTCAGGAGGCTAGGGGGCGAGCACAAGCCACCGTCGGCGCGCTCCTGGTCCCGTTTTTCAGCCGGGGAGCCAGTGTGTGTTAGGCGGCTCCAATTGATACCTGACCGGCGACCCCCCCCCCCTACTGACAGAGAAGGACGGACGGCTGATGTAAACACAGCCATCCGTCCTTCTCCCTGCAATGATCACAGAGGCTATGGGATCCTGCTATATAGGATCGCATGTCTCTGTGATCATCTCTCAAGCCCATCCCCCCCACAGTTAGAATCACTCCCCTAGGCTTACATTTAGCCCCTTGATTACCAATAGTATCAACCCCTTCCCTACCAATGGCATTATTACAGTAACCATGCATATTTTTAGCACTGATTACTGTAGTAATGTCACTGTTACCCCCAAAAGTGTCAACAATGTCAGTTAGGGGTCCGATCTGTCCGCCGCAATGTCGCAGTCCCACAAAAAATCGCAGATCGCCGCCATTACTCAAAAAAAATCAATAAAAATTACATAAATCTTTCCCGTAGTTAGTAGATGCAATAACTTTTGCACAAACCAATCAAAATACGCTTAATGCGATTTTCTTTACCAAAAATATGTAGCAAAAAACAAATTGGCCTAAAATGTTAAAAAATTTAGATTTTTACATTTTTTTTGGGGGGAATGTTATATAGCAGAATGTGAAAAATATTGTTTTTCTTTTCAAAATTGTCGCTCTTTTTTGTTTATAGCGCAAAAAATAAAAATCGCACAGGTGATCAAATACCACCAAAAGAAAGCTCTATTTGTGGGAAAAAAGGACGTCAGTTTTATTAGGGAACAGCATCGCATGACAACGCAATTGTCCATTAAATTAACGCAGGGCTGAATCGCAAAATAGGGCCTTGTCATTAAGCAGGAAAATCTTCCGGTCTTAAAGTTGTTAACTACAGTAACAAATTGAAGCTTACTTCTAGCTAATACTTCATGAGTAACAGCAAATACTTTTTTTTTCTTTTTGGGATAAAAATTTTACATAAATATACAAAAGCTGATTATTTTAAGCACATCTGCTAGTGTTAGATGATTTGTCTCATTCATGTAACTGAGAGCTTTTCAGTTGAAAAACAACAGACTTACTGGCTGTTTCACCTGGTGAAAATAAAAGAAAGAAAGCCTTAAAAAAAGGAATGCAGCCATCACATCTAAGAATAGGTAAGCTGCAAAATAATACATTTTGCTTTTGGGTGTAATACTACTTTAAAGTGTTAGTTTTCTGAAAAGGTGAACTAACACCATACATCCTACCCCCCACAGTCCTTGCTGTATTACCTCCATGGATGCTGAGCAGTCAAAGCCCACATAGCCTGTACAGCTGTCCAGAGACTTGAAATCACCACTGTTCTTCCTCTTTCCAGTGGCAGAACTACCAGGGTCACAAAGGTCTCTCTTTGTGACCAGGCCCTGGTGTTCCACCACTGTTATATGTGACTATGTGATAGGTGGTGGATATGTGACTTCTTCTTCAGTTACACTCCGGTTGGGACAGGGGAGATAGTACACTCACTGCACAGTACAGTGGACCACCAACACAGTCTCTGGTTTGCTCATTTAGTTTGCAGGTGCAGGCAGAAGATGGGGCATGCCATCGGAGAGCAGAATCTAGAAGAGAATCAGCTGACCCAGTACAGTGAAGGGGGAGGAGCTGGAGGAGATCACAGCCGCTGGGTAAGGAGACCCCATCACCTTAAAGATATCAGTGGAGACACGTAGAGCATAGGGAGCCAAAAGAGACAAGGAGCATTGTGAGGGGAACTGAGTGAACTCTGACAGCAAGTACGTGTCACTGATCCCAGCACCCAGCACAGTCACTGAACCCAATCCCCACCATCACCAATGATTTCATCTCCCTAGCACTGCTACTCATTCCATCCCCCTACCAGCACTGCCACTCATCCCATTTCCCCCATCCCAGCACTGCCACTCATCCCATCTTTCCCAGCAGGGCATATGTACAGGGGTCGCAGGGGTTTCAATTGCGACCTGGCCCCATGCTCCAGGGGGCCCATGCAGCCCCCTGTATACCTGGATAGGAGGGGCGGCATATACAGGAACTGATGATCAACTCCATTTTCTTCTTGCAATCTTTCAGTCTTTCATGCTGCCCTGTTGCCCCTTCTATCAACCTCCTTCTGCCCCAAACTCCTGTGTACTCCCTGGCATCCCCTCTCATCCCCGAAGTGCTGCCAGCTTCCCCCTTCCCCTCCTTTGCCAGGGGGAGAGGGGGGGGGATCAGTCAGGATGGAGAGAGGGAAAGGGGCAGGTAAAAGTGCCATTTACCGCCCCCTTCTTTGTCTTAACAAATAGAGTCAGTGATTGGTACTGATCATTGACTCACTGACTAAACTGTGTTTACTATTATTCAGTTTTTGAATGAACGAGAATCTCTGTACAGAGCTATTCCTGTCCATTCATTCTGTGCAGCTGAGGCTGCAGAGATCGAGATTGAGGGCTAGCTTTCTGTCTCAAAGGTGAAATATCAGAGGTCTGTTTAGACCCCTGATATTTCACCAAACCTCCCCAACGGGGCTCCTTAAAAATTAAAAAAAATGAATAAAAAAGTAAAATTGCAAAATAAATTTACTAAATAAAACAATAAAAATAAAATGGTAAAAAACTATTAAAAACAAAATACAAAAAAACTGACACCAGTGGCAGAACTACCAAGGTCGCAAAGGTCGCACTTGTGATGGGCCCTGGTGTTCTGCTACCATGGGGGGAGGCCCTGGCTGTGGGCTTGGGCGGGGGGGCCCTTTATGATTTCTTGCACAGAGACCCTAAAGGTTCTAATTATGCCTCTGAAGCAGCCCTTCTGAGAGAGATCAGAGCAATGCTCTGTGCCAGTCAGAATCTGCACAGAGGGAGATGGACTTTTGCAAGGGCTGCGCAGGCATCAACAGAGGAAAGTACAGCGGGGACCCTATGCCACCCAATCTGATGTATTGTTGAAAGAGTAGCACTGAGAGAGAAGGCTGCTGTGGTTGAGGACACTGGACTAAGGTGGCCATTGGTATATATGGATTACCTGGGAGTTACATTGCATTTAATCTTGTGTCCTCGAGATCTGGTCTCTCATCACTCCTAAAAGAAAAGGACTAGGTGAGAAAAGAATTTTGGATTTAATGCAGCAGAGGTTTGATCTGAAGCCTCCTGAGATGTACAAGTGTAACGTTATGTATGAGTTCTAACTCAGTGAGAGAACCCCAGCCTCTGTATGATGCAAGTAAGCTCACTAAGGAAAAATATCTCTGCCTGCTTCTGTGAGTTTTATTTTACCAAGCATTACTATGCCAATCCAAAAGACCTGGTTTCATACTACCAGAATTCAGAGTACTACTGGATGGCAGAACTTGGAGAGTTCATTTAATGGGCCACAAAACAGTAAATGCAAGTGAAAGAGGAACTGTGATGTTGTAGGTGGTAATTTGTAAAGAGAAGATCCTCTGAGGAGACTTTCTATTTTAGTAAAGTGATGTTACCTAATCAGTTGCCCAAAACCCACATGTGAGTAATCTTCACAATGTTATTTCCCATGATAAAACTCTCAGCAGGTGCTTGCATCACATCTCTCTAAAATTTCCATAACGCTTGCTATTATACACTTCATTTTTTTTTATTATAGTTTACTTTTCAGATTCAGAATGGCTCTCCATCACTTGCTATAATTATGTAGCACTCTCCAAGTTAAAGTGGAGTTCCACCCTGGAATTTTTTTTTTGAATACCCCCGGGACAGTCAGGGCTAGTGCATTCCACAATGGCTAGCCTCTGATCTGTCCCGGGTTGCACTTACCTGTTAGGACACATACTTACCTTGAAAAAGTCTTGTCCAGCGCTGCCATCTCAGATGTGGGCAGCTTGAAGCCAGCGCGATCCTCTTCAGGGTCCTCTTCCGCCTTCTTCGGTCCCACGATGCCCTGCGCCGCCCTGCCGTCACTTCCGGGGCGCGCGCGTCATCCCTCCACAGCTTCTGGGCATGCCCAGAAGCTGTTTAGAAGGGGATGATGCGCGCGCCCCGGAACTGACGTCGGGCCGGTGCAGGCGCAATGATTCCTGGGAGCAATGACGTTCAGCTCCCAGGAATCATTGCAGAGCCAGGAAGTGACGACGGGCCGCGGCCGAGGAAGGAGGAAGAAGGAAGTAAGGTAAGTATTTTTTTTTATTCGCTACGAGGTAAGTAAAAAAAAAAAAAAATGCGATTAGCCATTTGTTTTTCAGGTGACCCGGAGCGAGAAGATGGAGGTAAGTATAAAATTAGGGTGGAACTCCACTTTAAGCTGCTAGTAAGTTTTTGGCCTTTTCTGTAATCAGAGAAGCAGTATTTGTTTGGTCTGGTCTGATCTTGGCTTCACAGGCTGGGAGTTTGATTGCTTTCCTCTGACTCTAGAAGAAGTTTCTGGAGTTCAGGGAGGGAGAATTCAAATAAGCGGCCTGGAAATTGAGCAGTCTACCTGTATTTGTGCTTCTGTCATTGAGACAGGGAAGTATCCTTTTAAGAATTGTGCTCAAGCAAATTTGGAGTATGTCACATCACCCCTAATCCCCTCATCAGTTTTACAAACAATAAACACAAAAAGACGAACCCCTAGACTGTTCAATGAGCCGGAGTGAATGGACTGTTGCTGTGTGGCTGGCTGCCTCTGCACTGTTTTGGGAAAGAACCTGCTATACTACAGTGGCCCCCTAGGAGGGGGGGGGGGGGTTAGCTATACAAATACATGTAGCCCATCCCCTAAAGAGGCGCAAGTAAAATGGGATCCCCTTCCTGCACAGCCAGGCACACCAAATTTCCACAGTCTACCAGAGTCTAACACTTAGTTTTTTTGTATGTTATTGAGGGGATAAAACTTGGATGGGGAGTAGGGATATTTTGGGATGCCCACTTGACTTCAGACAACTTCAGAGACAACTTTCCTATATCAGGCTATATACACTCCTCTGCTCCTCCAGCATATTTGCATGCAGAACTCCACTGGTACACCTGACAAAAATATGATTCTGACACAGCACTCAATCAGATCTTAGAGCAACAGCCTGTTATAGGCCAGAGCCCAGGGCCCCTTTAAATGTGTAGAAAAAGTAAGTGTCCAGCATCCAACCCTGTGGCTACTGATCCCAGCAGCACCTCTTCAGGCACTGCCAGCCTACTTGGCTACAGCTGCCCCTTTTACTAGCCCTCCTGGCTACTTCTCAGCCCTCCCAGACTGCTCATTCGCCAGCTTATCCGGCTGACTCCTCTGGAGAACTCCTGGACATGCTGATCTGCTTCTGCTGTCCTCTTCTTGCTCCCGTGCCTCCAGGAATGATTCCTCCATGTGTTGTAGATGGTCCCTCCAGGACCCGAGCCCCAGGCCCGTGGTCAGCAACCCACACTAGGGGGCACCCTTAAGGGCCACCAACAGTCTCCTCAGCGCTCCTTCTCCATCTTCCACCCACCTGCCCCTGCTGGCAGGACACGTAAAATGCCGCACAGGTTCAGCCTCTTCTGTAATGACGCTCCCTCAGTTCTGGTGTAAACCGCCTATACAAGGGAGGCCTCCCCCAGGTCCGGGTACTGGGGTGCAGAATACTGGTCTCTGGATGCAGGTAAAACAGTTCTGCCTTGTTGTTTGTTGGGACTGTTGCAATCTGTCCTCCCTTGTGAGTTGTGGCCCCACAAACTATTTGCTTAGTCTGGAGCTTTGTGTATGTTTTGTTTCCCTTGCAAAACGCTTGCATTGTTGTTAGGGCGGCTGCCCCATTCCAAGATCTCTCCTTGTCTACTTCCCGTGGCTGCATTGCGGGCTGCCCTTTACAGATGGATGTGTAGATGGGGATGGCCCCTAGCAGACTTCCGGTCATCAGAGAACAGCAAGATGGTTTTGGGATAACTTCCCTGTCACTGTAGTAACAATCGGGAGCCCCGGTTGGCTGCCTGGAGGTGTATTGGTGGCCACCTGTTCAGGAATAGAGCCTCTCCCATCACCTTAGAGCAAGTCAGGGATGTGTGTTGCACAGGTAGGTAAGCTAAACCATTGGCTGTCATGGTTTGTCATGATTATTATGCGGTTAATATGTCAGGCTGCCAAAGTAGGGTAATTTATCATTCTGTTTGTTTCATTAATGCCTCACAGGTTTTGTTTTGTCTGCAGTACTGCTAATGTATAGCCTGATATACAGGTGTTTGCTGTGCAAAGTTGAGTCTTTCCTATTAACTCAGCAATGCCTGGCTCTGCAGGTTTGGATTACTGTTTATAGCTCTAATGCAGGCATGTCCAACCTGCGGCCCGGAAATGCAGGCAATGTGGCCCACCAGCTGCGGAACTCCAGACAGTCTCCGGCCCGCTAACATATATTCAAAACCGCCACTCTCACGGCCACTGTCAATTGACATTTTTTTTGGAGGAGGAAGTCGGCCGCCGGGCCGCCGACAGGCTGAGTTGTTGCTGCACTGCATTGCGGGAGTTGTAATCCGAACGGTGCTCAAGTTCCTGGTGGCGGTGGATGGAGAGAACTGAGCAGCAGGAATCAGGAAACTTCAACTCTCAGAGATGGAGTCTTGAGGCAGGCAGAGGCGGGGAGAGTGGCGCGAGGGGACGGGTCATGCATGTCACGTGACCAGCTGGTGCTGGGCACTGGATGGCTGCAGCAGTGAAACCTGAAGAAACCCTGAGAGCAACTCCTGGAGTTTTTTGACTGGAGGCATGCAGAGGCAGGGCATGCCAGCCTGCAAGGGGACGTACGTGACTGGCTCAGGCTGAGCGCTGGCTGCAACTTACAGATGTCGTCACCCCCCAGGAGGCCGTACAAGGAGCTGCAATCAGCATCACTGAGGTGAGAAACCCTGACCCCCCCCACCTGACCCCCACATCCCATCTCCCCCCCCCCCATACACCCCATTTACCCTGCCCCAGTGGCCTGCCCACCCAGTAACCTTAAAATAGGAAATAGCCTTCAATACTGTCTTGTTGTCTGGAGCTGACCATGGCCTGTGGGTCCTGCTGGCCATTGTCTGTGGATCCTGCTGGCCATTGCCTGTGGGTCTTGCTGGGAGCTGGCCATTGCCTGTGGGGCCTGCTGGCCATTGCCTGTGGGTCATGCTGGCCATTGCCTTTGGGTCCTGCTGGGAGCTGGCCATAGCCTGTGGGTCCTGCTGGCAGTTGGCCATGGCCTGTGGGTCCTGCTGGCCATGGCCTGTGGGTCCTGCTGGGAGCTGGCCAAGGCCTGTGGGTCCTGCAGGCCATTGCCCGTGGGTCCTGCTGGGAGTGGGCCATGGCCTGTGGGTCCTGCTGGCAGTTGGCCATGGCCTGTGGGTCCTGCTGGCCATTGCCTGTGGGTCCTGCTGGCCATTGCCTGTGGGTCCTGCTGGCCATGACCTGTGGGTCCTCTTGGCCATTGTCTGTGGGTCCTGCTGGGAGCGGGCCATGGCCTGTGGGTCCTCCTGGCAGTTGGCCATGGCCTGTGGGTCCTGCTGCCCATTGCCTGTGGGTCCTGCTGAGAGCTGGCCATGGCCTGTGGGTCAAGCAGTACCCGCCAGAAGTAAGCGCCAGCATTACCCACCAACACTACCCGCCAGCAGTACCCACCAGCAGTACCCATCAACTATACCCGTCAGCATTACCCGCCAGCAGTAATCAGCAGCATTACCCACCGGTAGTACCGCCAGCACTACCTGCCAGCAGTAACCGCCAGCACTACCCACCAGCACTACCCACCAGCACTACCCACCAGCAGTACCCGCCAGCATTACCCGCCAGCATTACCCACCAGCAGTAACCGTCAGCAGAAACTGCCAGCAGTAACTGCCAGCAGTAACTGCACCAGCAGTAACCGCGCCAGCAGTACCCACCAGCAGTAACCGCCAGCAGTCTGCAAAATAAGTAGAAAAGGTATGTGCATTAGCGTTTGTAAATTGTTGCAATATGTTTTTTAATAACTAGTTGTGTTTTGTCATAATATATCATGTCCTTGTTCATACATGTATGAATAAGAACATGACAATTTCTGGCTGCCTAAGTCCAATGTGCTAGGGGTGCAACTAGCCCCCAGCACATAACTGTAAATATCCCAGCATGTGCAGTGTTTCTGACTCCTACCACCATGACCATTTCAAATCACTGAAGTAGTCATGGTGGTTAGAGTGTTCCTTTAATATCTCATAGAAGTAAACCTCTGTATACTGATTCCATTTCATTTGATCATCCTCTAGTTGAGTTAAATTAGTGCGGGGGGGGGGGGGGTGGTGACGTGGCTCTGCGGGTAGGGCACGACGGCATTTTATTACTTACATACGTTAACTATGGTATATATTTTATATGCAGCTAGAGAAAATTTCTCTACACTCAATGTGGCCCAGAGAAGCCAAAAGGTTTGCTGTTTTTAACCCTTGCAGACCAGTGGCCTAGTGTAGGTTATCCTGCCAGGGCTATTGGTCTGAGGTATATTAATCCTTCCTTGTGCTGCTTATGATATAGTAATGCTGCAGTATTAAAGACTGCTATGCGTTGTATGGCCGCTTTGCATTTAATGCCTGCTTTTGACTGCTAAACGTTGAATGGCTGCTATACCTTAAGGGCTGCTATGTGTTTAACGATTGTGATGCATTAACTTGTTATGTTTAAATGCTTAAGTTTACAGTGCCTTAAGTAATTTGTCGATTACACATCTATCGGTAATTGCTGCTTTTAAAGGGGTTAATCCTAGCTCACAATACCATATATGTCCATTTGCTGCTTCAAGGTCTGCCGATGGATGTGTGCATGGCCACTGATAGTGTATTAATGCTAATGTCCTAGCCCGTTCTTCCAGGTATTTATTATGACAACAAACCTGCAGCTCATATCCTGAGCCATGAGCTTACCCAGTGACCAGCCATGATCATTAAGGTGAGGGGCAAGTAGGTATACTATCCTAAAAAAATAGGAGTGCGTGGGCTGTATGGATGGTAAAACTCTCCAGCCCTTAATACCAGCACCACTCCCCAAAAGAAAAGTCAACAGTGACAAATCCTCTTTGACTCTGAAGAAAACTGCTATACCTTCAATGTGCTGTCAGGAAGGGCAGATTAAAGGAAATCACAATAAGGACCATCCTGGGTGGTATGGGGAGTGTGGTTAGCTGATGTGTCCACCAAGATGCTATGCCAAGCTGCATACCAGGCGGCAGTAAACAAAAAGGCAGATGTTTTGACATGGTTCAAATTGACTGGGTGGATCTCTAGTCACTAACGCTCAGGTACAAAGCTTATTAAACAGCTAAGTTTGTTTAAAGGGTACCTCTACCTCAAAAGCAGCAGGCCAAGGAGCTTTTATCAGATTAGCCAGATGTGTCTTCATGCTAGCAGGGGATGCAAGATCCTTTCTGTAAAGTCCAGCTTTACTTCAGAGGCAAATGGGCAAGGAATCCTTATCAGACTAGCCAGAAGGATATGATGCAATATCCTTGGCAGAGGCATGGCACAGCAATATGGATTTGGAATTGAAGATTTATGCTACCTTTTTTTTTAATAAGTCTTTATTGGGTTTAAACAACACAAAAATACACAAATATATAAGTATATAAAATGCAAATATACATATACACACAAGGAATGGAAAAAAAAAATTTAAAAGGATGGAAAGGGTAATATCCATTGCATATCTTATACCTATTTGTTCCTTTCATACATGTCCTAGGCAGTTAATTATAATATGCAATTGGCGACGGGGAAGTAATATCATACCTATTTACAGTCTATATTTCTCATTAATATCCAAAGCAAATTTCCCTGAATTAGGAGGTAGGCCTTTTACTCTAAATATAAATTATTCTTATATTCTCTCCATTTGGCCCACATTTTTTGGCCCCTATCTACCTATCCCCTTGAAATGTAAGTGAGGTCCTCCATCATTGCCACCGAATCAACCTTACGGCACCACTGACGGAAGGAGGGTGGATCCGGGTTTCCCCATTTGGCTGGAATCAGAGCTTTTGCCGCATTGAGTAAATGTGGTAAGATGGATTGTTTATATGATTTTAGGGACTGTGTGGTACAATGAAATAAAACCGTCCATGGATCTCTCGATAAATGGGAGCCCATAACCATCGTGATAGCGTCCAAAATAGTTTCCCAATATACTTTAATAATTGGGCACTGCCACCAAATATGTGCATGTGTTGCCACCTGACCACATTTTCTCCAACAGAGGGGTGATTGTGCTGGGAACATAGCGTGCAATTTTGATGGCGTATAGTGCCATCTTGTTAACAATTTATAATTCACTTCTGCTGTTTTAGTTGAAAGGGATGAAGACACCGCCAACTGGAGAATCCTGGTCCTCTGATTATCTGACAGAGGTAAAGCCAGATCATTTTCCCATTTTGCCAGATATCTCGGGTAATCTGGGTAGTTCATACACAGCAAGCTTTTACAGAAAACAGATATAGCATGCCGAGGTGGTTGCTGTGTATGTAATATCCTTTCGACAGGGTTAAGATCTGATATTTCCTGTATCGGCTGTGGGAGAGAGCCTAAGAAACTCACCAGTTGGCCGTATCTCCATCCATCCATCTGTGTTGCTTCCTATGGGTACATAATTTCTCTAAGCGTTTTAATTTGATTCTCTTTAAAAACATGATATATACGGAGCTCCTCTCCTGGCCTCCACTGTCTAAAACCCTTATCCGTAAGGCCTGGAATAAACAAGGCATGGCCTGTTATCGGCATAAGGGGAGAATTATAGGCCCACTTAAATTTTTTATGTATTGAGTCCCATATGGCCAATGTAGATATGGTAATTGGCGAAACTGTATGCTGAAATGACCTATATTTATTTGGGATCCATGGGGATCTGGAAAGGTCTACTCCACTTAAATCACGCTTAATCTCTACCCAGAGTTTATAGTTGTTCGTTTTAACAAGATCCGCTATTCTAGCTAATGCTACTGCCTGATAATATAGTTTCAATTGGGGAAGGGCAAAGCCCCCTTTTGTTTTAACACGATAAAGAGTCGTTTTAGCGACTCTGGGTGTTTTACCCTTCCATATACCCTTCCAAACTTTGACAGTAACCTTTGAATAGTTGAGAAAAAGCTCATTGGGACTCCCAACGGCAGCATCTGAAAAACAGACAAAATTCGGGGTAATATAGACATTTTAATTATATTAATTTTTCCCAGCCACTAATGTGGAATAGATGACCACCGTTGTATTTCTAAAGCTGCTGCAGCTATGAACCAAAAGACATGTATATTAAAAAAGAATAGCGCGCAAATGCAAAAGAAATAACTACCAAATCTGAAGACAATCCATAAATAAAAATGGGGGTTTGGTCCCACCATATGGCCATATCGTGCTCAAGCCCACTACTGCGTCAAAGTACCCCACACACACCTGTACTCAATCAGTGTCCACCATCAAGTAGATATAGGAGGAGTCCCCTGTAGTGCATTTGCACATCCTTCCCAGCAAGGAGTATTATCTCCAAGGGTTAGAAAGGCTGGATTCTTCTCTTTTTCATGGATAGTGTAGGACCCACTGATAATGGGGTACTTTGACGCAGTAGTGGGCTTGAGCACGATATGGCCATATGGTGGGACCAAACCCCCATTTTTATTTATGGATTGTCTTCAGATTTGGTAGTTATTTCTTTTGCATTTGCGCGCTATTCTTTTTTAATATACATGTCTTTTGGTTCATAGCTGCAGCAGCTTTAGAAATACATGGGTATGCTCCCCCAAATTTTTTGCCTGTTTATTATGTATTCGGTCTGACCAGACTATCGAGGTTGAGCAACCCTCCCCACCCCACCCCCACACACACCTGTACTCAATCAGTGTCCACCATCAAGTAGATATAGGAGGAGTCCCCTGTAGTGCATTTGCACATCCTTCCCAGCAAGGAGTATTATCTCCAAGGGTTAGAAAGGCTGGATTCTTCTCTTTTTCATGGATAGTGTAGGACCCACTGATAATGGGGTACTTTGACGCAGTAGTGGGCTTGAACACGATATGGCCATATGGTGGGACCAAACCCCCATTTTTATTTATGGATTGTCTTCAGATTTGGTAGTTATTTCTTTTGCATTTGCGCGCTATTCTTTTTTAATATTGCTAACTGAGCCATTGATTTTTACCCGGGCTGTTGGAAAAGAATAAAATGCTAGTATCCTATTCAACATCCTAGTTCCAAGTCCCAGGTATTGAAGAGTAGCTTTTAGGTAATCCCAGTCCACCCTATCAAATGCCTTCTCAGCATCTGTTGAGAGAATAAGGGTGGACTGGGAGCTTACCTTAACATAATGGATCAGGGAGACAGCTCTTAATGCATTGTCTCTAGCTTCTCGTCCCTGTACAAAGCCCGATTGTTCGGGCGAGACCCATTTGGGTATCAGTGGCATGAGACGATTAGCTAAGACTTTCGCCATTAACTTAACATCACCATTTAACAAGGAGATAGGGCGATAACTAGTACAGCATGAGGGGTCCTTATCAGGTTTTGGCAAAACCATGATGTGAGCTTCAAGTGTTTCCTTCCGAAGCAGAGGATGGTCAGGTACAGAATTAGCATATGCAGATAAATGGGGGAGAAGAATTGAACCAAATGTTTTATAATAATTTATGGTAAAACCATCCGGTCCCGGTGCCTTCCCTGTAGGTGTATTTCTCAGAGCCAACACAAATTCTGATATGTTAAGATCTTCCTCCAATGCCGACAGCACCTGAGCAGATAGTTTCGGAATTTTAGCCAAAGTCAGATAGGAATTAATTTTTTCTAATTTAGTTTCTTTTGAGGTGTAAGACACACCCCCTTGTACATTATATAGGTCTGCATAATATTCCTGAAAGACTTTGGCAATCTCCGGGGTAGAGTGTGCCCAAGTGCCCGCCCGCGTCTTGACCCGAGGTATAAAAGAAGATGTATGTTTAGACTGTAAAGAGCGGGCCAATTGCCTGCCAGGTTTATCCCCCCATTCATATATTACGTGTGAGATCTTATGTGCATGGTTCTTTACTTCAAGGTCAAGGAGCGACCGGAGTTCATCTCTTTTATTTTCCAGTACCTCTAAATGTTTGAAAAGAATTTTGGTGGCCCAAAAGAAACTGCGCAAAATTGGTGATATTCGATAATAAATTAATCAATCAAATTGTCATAAATTAATTAAATATATATAAGAGGAATTGCTTCCATAGTGTAAGCTGCAATAAAAACGTATAAAACGCATAAATGTGAAAAGAGTGGAATAAATTGCGCTCAACACTTAACACAACCAAAAAGTGCTTGTGTGCATAAATATGTGAATAAATGGTTATAAATAAATATATACAAAATCCTAAATGTGAAAGGTCCTTGGTAAATAAATATCAACAGTCTTTAAAGTGCCCAGTGCAATACAGATCTCTCAGCAATGACTGAAAATCACTCCAACTTCAAGTGAGGGACCTCCACCTTAAGAAACTTTTCTCCACCCAGTGCTCGGGGTAAATACTTCTTACCAAAGCTGATGGACCCCTTAATTACAGGGGGTCTAAAACAGCGTAGATGGTCCACAAATGCCTCCAAGCTATCCTTCAGGTCCCTTGATATAAGACTCAGCTCGCATAAGGAACTCCAAGTATTTCAGGATATTTATGGGGAGAAAGATAAGGAAACTCCGATAGTGTAGTATGTTCTGGTAATTAGGGTTTATTAATGAAATTGCACTTACTCAAAACATTAGAATCAAATGCCTTCATGCAGTAAATGCAGCATGGGTTCGGTGTACGGGACGCTGCTATGCTTCTGCGTATCACCAACCCGGAACTCCACGGTCTCACGTTCTGACGAAACGTGCGTCGGGAACGTGAGACCGTGGAGTTCCGGGTTGGTGATACGCAGAAGCATAGCAGCGTCCCGTACACCGAACCCATGCTGCATTTACTGCATGAAGGCATTTGATTCTAATGTTTTGAGTAAGTGCAATTTCATTAATAAACCCTAATTACCAGAACATACTACACTATCGGAGTTTCCTTATCTTTCTCCCCATAAATATCCTGAAATACTTGGAGTTCCTTATGCGAGCTGAGTCTTATATCAAGGGACCTGAAGGATAGCTTGGAGGCATTTGTGGACCATCTACGCTGTTTTAGACCCCCTGTAATTAAGGGGTCCATCAGCTTTGGTAAGAAGTATTTACCCCGAGCACTGGGTGGAGAAAAGTTTCTTAAGGTGGAGGTCCCTCACTTGAAGTTGGAGTGATTTTCAGTCATTGCTGAGAGATCTGTATTGCACTGGGCACTTTAAAGACTGTTGATATTTATTTACCAAGGACCTTTCACATTTAGGATTTTGTATATATTTATTTATAACCATTTATTCACATATTTATGCACACAAGCACTTTTTGGTTGTGTTAAGTGTTGAGCGCAATTTATTCCACTCTTTTCACCTCTAAATGTTTAACCAATAAAGAATGTTTATGTTGTGTTTCCAAAATTTTAATCTCAGCCAAAAGTTTTTCCATTTGTTGAGATCTTTCTTTTTTTTTTTCGAGCCCCCAGCTCTAATAAATGACCCCTTATACTAGCCTTATGGGCTTCCCACACCACTGAGGGTGATAAATCATCTCCGTTATTTTCTTTAAAATATTGTATCAAAAGAGAGGATATTGAAGTCACATCCGTTGGGTTTGCCAAAAGTGAGTCATTCAATCGCCACTGATATTGTTTCCTTCTTGCAGAGGGTGGTACCAATGTAATTTGTACAGGTGCGTGATCTGAGATTGTAAGCTGACCTATGGATGCTGCACGCACCATTGTAAGGGAATAGTGGTTTATAAATATAACATCAATACGAGAGTATAGATTATGCGTCTTAGAAAAGTATGAATAATCCCGGATTCTTGGATTTAAAAGACGCCATACATCCATCAATTGAAGCTCATGTAATCGTTTTCTAATAAATGACAGTTTTGTAAAAGATATGCTTGAGTGACCCTGTGATGTATCTACTAATGGGTCTAAAGGTAAGTTAATATCACCCGCCAATACTAGAACCCCTTTTGCAAATGTCGCTATTTTAGCCAGGATTTTTGACATAAATGATGTTTGGTGGACATTAGGACAGTAGATATTCACAAATGTGTATATGGAGGAACCAATAGTCCCCCTTAAAAGTAAATATCTACCCAGATCATCTGCTTGCATATCCTCTAACTGAAATGCTATATCTTTACAAAAACCTATAGCCACCCCCTTAGCTTTGTTTGTATGCGATAAGCTGTAATACCATTTTGGGAAAAAGGGTGAGGACAATCGCACCGCCGTCTGATGAGTTAAATGTGTTTCTTGTAGATAAACCACAGAACCTCTCAGTTTCCTTAATTCTCGATAACCAGGTGCCGCTTAGTGGCAGTGTTTAAACCTCTTACATTATATGAGATTAAATTTAAAGTTGCCATAGTCTTAACCAATATTTCATTTCCTCCATATAGTGTACCTTTTCCCCCGTCGCCAAATAGTACATCATTACATCTAGTCAGACAAAAGCCTAGGACATAATAACCAACACTGGAAGAACAAAAAAAGAAAGAAAAAATAAAGAGGGAGAGGGCGAATACTGAAATACTTTCTCCTGCCTGTAGTGAGTGAGAATGAGGGGAGCAAACACGTATCTTGCTGGTTTCCCCAGCGATGTTACTTGTAGCTTCAGTAGCTTCTGTAGCGTCTGACTCCGTAGTTTCCAGGATCAGATATCTTGTTATCAGACTGGTGTTAGAGCTGGAGCTTTTAGGGAATGGTCCTCGCGGCTTGCCGGGCTTCTTTGTGCTGGAGGAGGAGGAGGGAGAGCGGGTATCGCTGACGCTATCGATGTTGCCGGTGGGGCTTGTGAAGCGGGTGGAGCGGGTGGCTCGAGTCAGGTAAGTCTTGAGACTTTTCGTAACCTTCGCTGGCATCGCTTCAGATCAGCAGCCGCATAGAGGACCCGCTTAGACGCGGCTTCCCCGCGCCATGCACATACCACCCCCCTTCCGCCGGAAGAGGGGAAAAAAAAAAGATTTATGCTACCATTAGGTAGTGTTGTGTGGCCTGCGTGGAAGTTCACATCAGTAGCCAAGGCTATGTGGTTCTCAGCAGAAGAGTTGAAAGCAAATTGGGTCTCTGTGGTGTGTGATCCCTGAGAGAGATTAAAGTGACCAGCGATACAGTACAACCACTATAGATGCAATATGCTTTTCCTCTAGTATTCTGTGTGGTTAGTCAAGCCCTATGAATAACCCACTGACTGCATATACCTCTTCTAAAGTGAATTGACTGCTATTCAAGATGGAATCAGTGATGTCTAGATTTGGGACTAATCCCTTAGGCTAGTCACCTAGACCCAGAACAAAGAGTTGGTGACAGGGCCTGAGAAGAGCTATAGAAGAGATTAAAAGATCCATAATCGTCTTTTTTTGGTCGCCTAAATCCAAGTTGGCTCCTCCCTAGGGGCAACAAAGTTCCTTTCATTTAATTTTGCCCAGTAGGTGTTATTGCAGGAACTATCTTAAATTTGGGCAGTGGAGGCTCAGGATTGGTGGGGCCTGTGCAGTAAGGAATTTATTGGAATTTCCACTCCTACAACTCCTCTAATTTCCGCAATGGTTCTTTAAAGCGATCAAAGCTTTAACCCCCCTAGCGGTATTCTCGAGTGTGGCTCAGGGTTAACTTTCAGTACCAAAAGCGGTAACCCCAAACCACACTCGGGATTACCCCGCAATGTTACTCACCTTCCCTGCGCTCTCCCGCTGTCCTCCCTGCCGTCCTCCCCGGCATCCTGACAGTCTCTTCCTGCTCTGTGCACGGCTGATTCCTGGCACTTGCCTTCCGGTTCCCTCCTGCGAGTGTTGCGATGCAGGGGGGTGGAACCAGCGGCAAATTCAAAAGTGTAAAAACACAAATGACATGATACAAAGCTGTGATCCTAACGGATTACACTGTATCATGCCATTTCAGCACAGGATTGCACCTGGTGACTTTTCCAGTGCCCTGCCTGTGCTTTTCCAGTGCTTTGTGCCTGGAAAATTTTTGAAGAATCATGGCGTCCAAAAAGCGTTCTTTTTAGACGAAATGGAAAACAGCGAAAGCTAAACTAAGTTACTTGAAGAACTGAGCGATAGCAATTCGTGGGAAAATTCGTCATCAGGTACGGAAAGTGACGACAGCGACGATTCTGATGTCTTCTTCTGACACATAGCTTGTGGAATTTGGGAAGTATATCAAATGATTCTTTAGAATTTCCATCGGAGCTATGTGCCAGAAAGAGACATCAGAATCGTCGCTGTCATCACTTTCCGTACCTGACGATGAATTTTCCCATGAATCGATATCGCTCAGTTCTTCAAGTAACTCAGTTTCGCTGTCGCTGTTTTCCAGTTCGTATAAAAGCGCTTTTGCGCAAAAAGAACGCTTTTTGGACGCCATGGCCGTTCTCTATTTTCCAGGCACAAAGAACTGGAAAAGCACAGGCAGGGCACCGGAAAAGTCACCAGGTGCAATCTTGTGTTGAAATGGCATGATACAGTGTAATCCGTTAGGATCACAACTTTGTATCATGTCATTTAGTGTACTTACATTTTTTAAATTGCCGCCGGTTCCACCTCCCTGCGTCGCAACACTCGCAGGGAAGGGAAGCGGAAGACAGGTGTCGGCATTGGCCGAGCACACAGGGGGAGGACGGCGGGGGAGGACGGCGGGGGATTGCAGGGGAAGGTGAATTTTAAAATGTAAAACAGATTTCCATGCAAAAGAATGTACCGCTTTTAGCACAGAAATTTGTACATAATCAGACCACCAAGGAGGTTAAGCAAATGTTACAAAATCTTGTTCCAACAGTGAGCTATCGGTCCATTTGTCTTAGTTGAAAAGCAGATTTAGACAGGAAATGGCACGAAGAAGCAAAATCCAAAACTTCCAATGGAGTTAATGAGAACAATCACTCAAACCATCAGATAAAGCAGCTGTAGTTTTTCTCTAGATCTAGCTGAGGTGTACATACGCTTTTCAGTACACCCATGCTTATGAGAGTTTCACTTCAGGTTCATTCAACAACCTTTGGCCTTTCCACATACTCAAGACATTTTCCAGAACATTGCTTCCAGTAGTGGCCATCTTGCAGAAGCAAGGGCTGCAGGTTCAATAGCTGAACAACAGCCTGTGGGTGGCTCAACATCCTCCAGGTCCTGGCAAATTCTGATTTAGACTCAGATCAAATTTGGATGGATCATCAGCTGGGGAAGGCCAACTCATCTCATTATAATAATGACATTTTGGACACTCCGGAGAATACTGTAGAGTTTCCCTCACAGAAGGTGATAGTATTAGGTTCTGACTTGGGGCAAGTCCTAGCTCTATCCCATCTGTTTATATCCCATGGTCTCAAAAGGTTGAGAAGTTGTCTGCAGTAATCCATGCAGTCGGTTGGACTCACTGGAAGATTGAGAACATTATAATCTGACCTTCTGAGGTAATAGAAGTTTTGCTTCCTACTCCAGAGAAGATGATCCCACATATGATACAAGTCCCCTTGGTGGTGACTAAAGATAGTTAATCTTTTCAGTTTTCATCAGCTTCCTGGCATACCAATCGTCACAATCTATTCACTATCTTGGTATTCACAGAAGTGAGCTCAAGGTCAATGACATATGCCAATGGAGAACAAAGTGTCTAACATCCGAGGTGCAGTGATTCCCAAGCGTTGAAGTCATTTGGGCAACACAGTCCAGGAGGCCTCAGTTATGCTCCAAACAGATGGCAATGGTAATCTCCTATCTTCAAGGCAAGAAGGAATACAATAGGATTAAACTTATGTCAAAGGCATCTCCCATTCAGGTTTGCCAACAGTGTAACCTGTCTCATCTCATCTTTCTTTGTGTTCTGGTTTCCCAGAACTCCCTGTCAGACAATGTAAGATACAAAGTCTTGGATGTCAAGAGTGCGTCCCTAGACCAACAAGCAGTTCAATGAATTTCAACCTGACAGTAACCTCTATGGTCATGAATGGAAGTCATTCCTGCAAGAAGGAGCTTCCCAGAAGTTGAAGCAGTGGATCTACTAACAACCAGTTGGGTCGGCAGGGTAGTCTTTATAGCCACCAGTGGTCTCCAAGATCCGCGTCAGGAACCGTAGTCGTACAGCTGTGATGAGGGCAATAATGTCCTGGTGGCCTTGCAGGCCGCGGTGTCCTCAAGTACAGTCTTTGGCCCAAGAACCTCCTATTCTACTTCCCGAGATTTCAGACCTTACACAGTGGGGTCGGGCAAGTGTATCCACATTTAGCCAAGTTAGATCTAGCAGCTGGGAGACCAAGTATTAAAGGCTCAACTAGGGGTCTCACCTTCAGTATTTGAAACCCTGTGGAAGGAAGGGCACCTGCTACAAACTTCAGGTATACTAGAACATGGGAAATCTCACAGAATTTAGGGATGGAATCCTCTGCTCCTGACTATAAAGATTAAGATGTCTGCAAGTAAGCCGAGATAAGGGATTAAGTGGTAGTCAAGTCTTGATCAGGTCCTCACTTCCTGAGATCCAGTGACCGCCGCACATCTTTGTAAACCAATTCCATAAGGCCTGTACAGATCGATCTTTCCCCTTAGAACTTGCAGTGCAACTAGTGTTGGGAAGGTTGTCTCACTCCTCCATTCTTCTGAGCAAGACTTCCACAATATTTCTGTGACACTGAAGCAGTATTTCCTAGGGCTATCATGTCTGAGAGAAAGATTTCAGATATCCAAGTGTCAAACGGTAAACTACCTTATTGCTACCATTATCAAACAAAATAGCTCTAGTTTCTTCTTCTCCAGCACCATACAAAAAAGGTCTGCATCCTTGCATCTGGAACAGGACATCGCCCTTCCAGCATGTCCAAACGGAAATGTCTGAGTCACCACAATCTTGGGTAGTGGACTCAATGTGGAAGAAATACATGGAAGTGGCCCTTCTCTAGAATGTCAGAGAGGGCCCTCTTCAGGCCTGGCGGTATCAGAAGAAGACTTTCGCTGTCCACTAGGATGATGGCATTATCTTGGGTCAAAGTAGCCTAGAGGGTTATAGGACAAAGATGAATCCATCAATCTAGTGCAGAGCCCACTTTACCAGACGGGTGACGTGCTCATGGTCAGAATTCAGAGGTCCAGAATTATTTTTACAGGATACAAACTAGGTTCATATACTACAAACTATTTTTAGCTTATTACAAAGTTAATCAAGCAACATTGGAAGCAGGGGAGTTGACTGCAGTTCTAAATTAATCTAAGGATATGTTGATTCAAACACTTCAGCATGGCCCTCCCTTATGGGTTTTATTGTTGTGCTACATTCCATACGTGTATGCTGTCATGCTTGTGTCAGGAAAACTGAACATTTTATACTTACCTGACGCAAATTTTCCTTTCAGATACATAAGCATGACAACATACAGGTCCCTCCCTTGGGGGTTTCGCATTTGAGTATAGTTACGAGAATGCGGCCTTAGGGGAGGCGACTCATTTATATAGTATAGCCAGTCCTGATAGGGCGAGGGGTGGAGCCTATGCCCATACATGTATGCTGTCATGCTTATGCATCAGGAAAGGAAAATTATTGTCAGGTAAGTATAATAGTGTTACTGACATGACATTTTTTTAAATGTATTAATCGCTGCAAATATCGATATTTATTATTATGTTACTATTTACTACTATGATAGCATATAGTTTGTCATCATAATAGGATAATTAGTTTGCAGTTTAGGAATTAGGTAGTGGTTAAAGGATAACTGTAGCCAGGCTATGGACATTCAAATAGTCACATATGCTTAAATAAGCTTTACAACAAGCCTACACTGACATATGTAGCTGCAAGCACTGCGGAACAATTCATCCATAAAGGCTGCCTATTGCTGGGAGGGGGGAGCAAATATAAAATGTATGTCCAGCCAAGTCCAGCCTTTTTTGTTTCTTTATTTTTGATAGAGGGTAGAGTTAGAATCCCTTTCAGGTTGGAACTGCTATCTGGGGCAGCATTAGAGAGATTTGCCCTCACTTTTTTGTCCTGACAATAATATACCAAACAGGATGTGAGGGGAAATCTACAACAGCAAAAAGACAGAAATAAAAATTATTTTCTTTAGTACATAAGAGTAGTGTAAAACTAGAACCCTGTCAGGTTTTTATTTTTGGTAGTGTCTCCGTTGCAAAATTTTAATTTGCCCCATCTGTAAAACACTGTCAGTGGGACAGAGAGAAAACCTCAGAGCCGTGAATACCACTAAACGCAGAGAGGAATTCTAATCCTTTTCCACTGATGAACTGAAGGCTTGGAGGAGCTACGAAACATCTTCATGATTACAGTCTAGTTGATTAGGACTAACTACGACTAGCAATGTCATTACCTGGATAAATGAGAACCTGCATGGATATATGGAGAAATGTTTATTTTTTACAATATCAATGCAAATGGGAGAAGTCCACATATGGCATGTGGAAGTCATTTCAATATCACAAGGCAGCAAATTTTATATAATAAGCAGGAAAAAAAATAGAATAATCTATTACTAATCTCAATGGTGACCATTCAGAAGAGTGGTTAGTCTTGTGACAGTCACTTCTTTTATGTTGGTTTTGGGATAATAGACAGCTGTGACACATAACTCCTGTTTCCTCGCAGTAAGCAGTCCTCAGCTTTCGCTTCTTAATGCTTCATTCAACATGACCGGTTCTCATGTGGCTTGTTGGTATGTAAACCAAACTGTTACTAAGCTGAGTGTGCTGTATTGAATGTTCAGAAGCAGACAAAAAATTGCAGTGCATTGAGGTCATATACTGTAATCTCTAAAAAAAATAGTATTCACCTTAGCCAGCAACCACCATGGTCACATATGCAAGAGCTGGGTCAAGAATTTCCCAAACTGCAATCTGTGTAAAAGTAACCATAAGGATTACAAAAGCACTCTACTCTAGGGAGGTTACTAGTGCTTCTGGCATATCAAACCTTAAAGCTAAATTCCTGCTATGGATTTTATTGCATAGTTGCAGTACATGCATATGCCATATATGTGGGACCACTATTGAAATAGAGAATCTTTGTTGTAGTCACTTCTACTACAGTAATTGCCACTGTTTTCCATGCTGAGCAGATGCATAGCGACCCGGGGAGGGGGGGCACCATTTACAGAACACGTTGCATTTTTTTTTTCACTGAATGCAAGATATTCACTGAATGAGGTTGAGGGGTGGGCAGTGATATCATCTTCACCTTATCCAATCAGAGAATGGTTTGCATTTATTGTGAAAAATTTAAAATGGCACCCAGGCTGAGCGAGTGACACTTATTACAATGCTTCCCAGCTTCCACAGTAGGCCCTCAGGTATGGCATATGCATGCCTTCATTGGTTCAAGCTGGATCAATGTAACTTTTACAATAAAATTCATACCTGAAAATTCAGCTTTAGATGACTCAGCAGGCTAAACGGAATAAAAACGAATTTCTCTATCCAAATACAGTGTGGAGATGAATGATACTCCTGGTGTGGCCCCTACCAGCTGTCAAAAGAACTAAACAGTTAAATGTAGGCACTGTTTGGCCAACACTTTCCCATCTGACTTCTTCATTTTTTATATCAAGGGTTGTCACACGGGAGGCAGCAGACAGGGCCACCCAGTGAACAAATTTTAGTTGGTTTATCAGGAACCGACTGAAATCCGCTCTGTATATGGAGAGCTTTAGGCTCCATTCACACTTATTTTAAAAACCAAAAGCAGATTCCAGTGGCTGGAATCACTGGTGTGCACACAGACACTCAGCCTGTACAAAGCAATGACAGGCTCATGGGCGTCCGCAAGGGGGGGCGAGTGCCCCCCCCCCCCCCCCGGAATATCAGCTTGATTCCACACACACAAATATCTTTTTGCCTTTGTTCAGCAGCGCAGCGCTGATCTGCTCACCCGCCGGCTCTGGCTCCCTTTTCTCTCTGTCCTCGGTCCTCTGCTGCCCTTCCGACAGCTGCAGGGGGCGGGCCGGGGATTCCCTGCTGGCTGCTGCTGACGTCAGTCAGCAAGAGGCGGAGATGCGGCCCGCGGAGGAGAGAGGAGCCTCCGCGTGCCCTGGAGGAAGCGGGACTCGGAGTGAGAGTGACCTGACAGTCTGACACGTGACCTGAGCAGTGAAGAGTAAGTCTTATTGTCACTGTCATGTCACTGACAATCAATTAGACATCTACTAAATACTGACATGTGACATACTACATCTATTGCTGTTATATAATATTTTAGTGAGCAGATCTATACAGCCTGGAGGACTACAGGTACCAGCTGCACCAGGGATCCTGTCTGCTCAGCCTATAGAGCCCCAGATCTCCCTTTGTACTGCACACATAAGACATCTACTGCTGCTATATAATTCCATAGTGAGCAACTCTGTACAGCCTGATGGACTACAAGTACCAACTGCACCTTTGGTCCTGTCTGCTTTGCTTATGGAGTCACTAATCTCTAATTGTTAAACAGACATATGACATCTAATATTATAGTGAATAGATCTATACAGCCTGGGGGACTACAAGTACCAGCTGCGCCTGGGATCCTGTTTGCTGAACCTATAGAGTCACAGATCTCTTAATTTCTCTACATAAATACTACATCTACTGCTGTTATATACTGTTATAATGAGTAGATCTATACAGCCTGGAGGACGACAAGTACCAGCTGTATTTACTAATGTCATTAAGTTCTACATCTTCTGAAAATTTCTAAGAAGAAGATGTAGAACTAAATGTCTAATTGATTGTTAGACTCAGAATATGCAGAAAAATGTCTAATAGTTGTGGCTACCTACCTACTGAATGTCAGACTCAAAATATGCAGAAAAATGTCTAATAATTGTGGCTACCTACCTACTGAATGTCAGACTCAGAAGAAGATGAAGAACTAATGGCAAATGGCATGAGCCATCAGCCATGATAAGACACAGTCAGGGCCAGAGGCACTGCCACTAACTCACACAACATGATTGGTGATTTAAAGTGAAGAATATTAATCCTAGGGAATGGGAATGGGATATTGGTGTCTTAGGCCCAGGCTCAGTTTCTCAGGCGGACCTGATCGGATACTCCATGCACCCCTATGGAGCAGCAGATGTCAGCAGTGACATGTCCGCCGACACACGCTGATATCCGATCTGATCCTGTCCGTGAAATCCAGACGGAAGGAAACCCTATTTTCTATCCGTCTGGAGGATCGGATCGGATGAAAACGGACAGGCGGTCCATTTTTATCCAATCTCCCATAGAGGAGAGCAGGACTCTGACAGCTCTATCTCTGCAAAGTAAGCGGAGATGGAGCTGTCATCCGCCTGCTCAGCGGGGATCGGCGGATCGACGGCTGAGCAAAACAGAATCTGCCGGGCGCACCCCTCATGTGAAAGGACCCTTATACACCAGGGGCGCGCACCCACTCCACTAGACAGCGGGGATGCCGATCAACGGGACTGGCGGCACCGAGTGTCGCCGGCCACCCACGACCGCTCCCCACTGAGAGAGAAGGACGGTCATCTATTGTAGATACAGCAGACCGTTGTTCTCCCTGAAATGAACACAGGGCGCCTGTGATCCTTCTATATAGGATCACATATCTCCGTGTTCATTTCACAAGCCCATCCCCCATACAGTTAGAAAACACCCCTAGGCTCACACTTAACTCTTTGATCACCCCTTGTGTTAACTTCTTCTCTGCCAGTGTCATTATTACAGTAACAGTGCATATTTTTAGCACTGATTACTGTAGTAGTGTCACTGGTACCCCCAAAAGTGTCAAAAATGTCAGTTAGGGGTCCGATCTGTCCGCTGCAATGTCGCAGTGCCGCTAAAAATCACAGATCGCTGCCATTACTACTGTGTTTCCCCGAAAATAAGACCAGGTCTTATATTCATTTTGGCACCAAAAGACACAGTAGGACTTATTTTGGGGGTAGGTCTTATCATATAATGTGTGGTCTTCTCTCCCTCCCTGACTGTCAGGAATCCCCTGTGTGAACCTAGTAAAAGTGTTTGTAAAATCCTAGAATCCACTCTATTATTAGTGTATCATGTCCAATGTGTGTGTTCCTGTATTATAATTGTGCCAAATACCTTCCGTTACAGTGCCGCTCGGCGCTTCTGTGACCCCCCAGGAGCTCTCTTCTCTTTGTATATCATGTCCAATGTGTGTGTTCCTGTACAATTGTGCCAAATACCTTAGTTATAGCGCCGGAGCTCTCTTCTTCCATATGCTCTGAGCACTGCAGAGGGAGGGACTGAGATCCCCCGCTGACAGCTGGGAGAAGAGAAAGAAAGCAGCAGGGCAGGAGACCAGCTGAGCGCCGAGCGGCGCTGCACCGAAGGTATTTGAATGTTATAATACAGAAACACACACATTGGACAATTTATAAAACAGTAATAGAGTGGATTCTAGGATTTTTTAAACACTTTAAACTGGGGCTTATTTTCAGGGTAGGGCTTATATTGCAGCCCTCCCCGAAAATCACAGTAGGTCTTATATTCAGGGTAGGTCTTATTTTCGGAGAAACACGGTAGTTAAAAAAAAAAAATTACATAAATCTTTACCCTAGTTTGTAGATGCGATAACTGTTGCGCAAACCAATTAAAATACTCTTATTTCCATTTTTTATTTTTTTTACTGAAAAAATGTAGCAGAATACAAATTGACCTAAAAAGATGACAAAATTTTGGAATGTTATATAGCAGAATGTATAAAATGTTTTTTTTTTTTTTCAGAATTGTCGCTCTTTTTTTGTTTATAGCGCAAACAAAAAAAACAAAAAAAAAAATCAGAGGTGATCAAATACCACCAAAAGAAAGCTCTATTTGTGGGGAAAAAAAAACATCAATTTTATTTGGGTACAGCGTCGCACCGCCGCACAATTGTCCGTTAAAGCGGAGTTCCGGGCACAAAATCGATATTTTTTTTTGTGCCCGTCCGCTTCTTCACCTTCACCTGAAAAGGAATTGGATAGTTAGGTTTTTTTTTTTTTAAAACTCACCTTGTAATTGAAGATCGAAAATACTCACCTCAATGTACTTCCTCCCTCTGTGCCGCGGCTCCTCCGTCACTTCCTCCTTCGCGATGATTACTGGGAGCTGAACGTCATCGCTCCCAGGAATCAATTCGACGGCACCAGCCCCACTCGTCACTTCCGGGGCGACGCCGCATTCCCCTGCTAAACAGCTTCTGGGCATGCCCAGAAGCTGTGGAGGAATGCGGCGCCGCGCCGGAAGTGACAATAGGGGCCGGTGCAGGCGCATTCTGGGAGAAGAGGACGCGCAAGAAGACGCGGAAGAGGATCGCGCCGGCTTCAGCTGCCCACAAGAGAGATGGAAACGTTGTGGAAGAAATTTTATAAGTAAGTATTTCTTCTTGCAGGTAAGTGCGAACCGGGACAGATCAGAGGCTAGCCATTGTGGAATGTGCTAGCCCTGACTGTCCCGGGGGTATGTTTATTGAAAAATGCTTTCTGTGCCCGGAACTCCTCTTTAAAGTAACGCAGTACCTAATCGTAAAAAATGGCCTGGTCGTTAAGGGGGCAAATCCTTCCGGTCCAAAAGTAGTTAAATATCTCTGTGCATGCTGGAGTGAGAGCAAAAAATATTGGTCCGTTGTAGGCATGTGACGGTATCAGGTTTCCATGCTGCGATTAATTGATTAAGGTTTTACCACGGAATATGGTATTATCACGGTATTCAATTATATGATTATATGATTTCAAGTGGCCTTGATCCGATGGCCTAGTCATTAAGGGGGCAAATCATTGTGGTCCAGAAGTGGTTAAACCTGCAGGAGGACCGGTGTTTTTATTTATAAATTACTTTACTATTGCTTTAGGTCTGGTTCAGTGGCGTACCAATGGGGGGGGCGGGGGGGGGCGGCCCGCCCCGGGTGCCACGCTCTGGGGGGTGTCAGCCGGTGTCCTGCCCGGTGTGTTCAGAGTCAGACAGATCCCGCAGTGTGAAGGCAGCTGCAGTGGCAGCTCCTTCAGTCCGTGCTGCTAGCGGGGGGCGGAGCCGCGGTGGGAATAAGGGGCGGAGCCGCGGCGGGAATAAGGGGGCGGGGCCTCGGCGGGAAGAAGGGGATGGAGGCTCGGCGGGAAGAAGGTGAGTGCCCATTGCCCAAGTGTGTGTGCTGGATAGGAGGGGGATGGGGCTGCTGCATATAGAGGAATTTATCTTTCTCTATTCTTCCTGCAGCTTCCTGCTGAATAACTGATTCTCCTCCTCTCCCTCCTGCAGGAAGAATAGGGAAAGATCACTTCATCTATATGCAGCTGCCCCATACCCCTCCTATACAACGTCTTTTGCTGGCCCCCCAGTGTTCCTTAACTCCCCCCCTCGGTGCTCTTAGCCCCTCCCAGTGCACTAGACCCCCCTGTTCCTTAGCCCCCCCGATGCTCTTCAGCTCCCCACAGTGCTTTCTCCCGCCCCCCAAGTGCTACCTGTCCCCCCCAGTGCTCTCCACCCCCCTGGTTTTCCTTGCCCGCCCCCCAAGTGCTCCCTGTCTCCCTCTGTGCTCCCCACCCCCCTGGTTTTCCCTGCCCACCCCCCAAGTGCTCCCTGCCCCCCCATGCTCTCCACCCCCTGGTTTTCCCTGCCTGCCCCCCAAGTGCTCCCTGCTCCCCCCCCAGTGCTCTCCACCCCCCTGGTTTTCCCTGCCTGCCCCCCAAGTGCTCCCTGTCCCCCCCCAGTGCTCTCCACCCCCCTGATTTTCCCTGCCCACCCCCCCCCAAGTTCTCCCTGTCCCCCCAGTGCTCTCCACCCCCCTGATTTTCCCAGCTTGCCCCCCAAGTACTCCCTGTCTCCCCCCCCCCAGTGCTCTCCACCCCCCTGGTTTTCCCTGCTCGCCCCCCAAGTGCTCCCTGTCCCCCCAGTGCTCTCCACCCCCTGCATCTTCCAACCCCCCTACAATGCTTTCCAAACCCCCTCTTAATTCTCTCCAGTTCCCCCCCCCCCCCACCGTGCCCTTCGGCTCCTCCAGTGCTCTCTGCTTCGTCTGTGCTCTCCGGCCCCCCTAGTGCTCTTCTATCTTCTATCATGTCCTCAGTCTCTGACCTTCTCTTGTATCATGTCTGCAGTCTCTGACCATCTACTGTATCATGTCCTCAGTCTCTGACCATCTCCTGTATCATGTCTGCAGTCTCTGACCATCTCCTGTATCATGTCTGCAGTCTCTGACCATCTCCTGTATCATGTCTGCAGTCTCTGACCATCTCCTGTATCATGTGTGCAATCTCTGACCATCTCCTGTATCATGTCTGTAGTCTCTGACCATCTCCTGTATCATGTCCTCAGTCTCTGACCATCTACTGTATCATGTCTGTAGTCTCTGACCATCTCCTGTATCATGTCTGTAGTCTCTGACCATCTCCTGTATCATGTCCTCAGTCTCTGACCATCTACTGTATCATGTCCTCAGTCTCTGACCATCTCCTGTATCATGTCTGCAGTCTTTGACCATCTCCTGTATCATGTCTGTAGTCTCTGACCATCTACTGTATCATGTCTTCAGTCTCTGATCATCTACTGTATCATGTCCTCAGTCTCTGACCATCTCCTGTATCATGTCTGCAGTCTCTGACCATCTCCTGTATCATGTCTGTAGTCTCTGACCATCTACTGTATCATGTCTTCAGTCTCTGATCATCTCCTGTATCATGTCCTCAGTCTCTGACCATCTCCTGTATCATGTTTGCAGTCTCTGACCATCTCCTGTATCATGTCTGCAGTCTCTGGCCATCTTCTGTATCATGTCTGCAGTCTCTGGCCACCTTCTGTATCATGTCTGCAGTCTCTGACCATCTCCTGTATCATATCCTCAGTCTCTGACCATCTCTTGTATCATGTCTGTAGTCTCTGACCATCTCCTGTATCATGTCTGTAGTCTCTGACCATCTACTGTATCATGTCTTCAGTCTCTGACCATCTCTTGTATCACGTCTGCAGTCTCTGACCATCTAGTGTATCATGTCCTCAGTCTCTGACCATCTCCTGTATCATATCCTCAGTCTCTGACCATCTCTTGTATCATGTCTGTAGTCTCTGACCATCTCCTGTATCATGTCTGTAGTCTCTGACCATCTACTGTATCATGTCTTCAGTCTCTGATCATCTACTGTATCATGTCCTCAGTCTCTGACCATCTCCTGTATCATGTCTGCAGTCTCTGACCATCTCCTGTATCATGTCTGTAGTCTCTGACCATCTACTGTATCATGTCTTCAGTCTCTGATCATCTCCTGTATCATGTCCTCAGTCTCTGACCATCTCCTGTATCATGTTTGCAGTCTCTGACCATCTCCTGTATCATGTCTGCAGTCTCTGGCCATCTTCTGTATCATGTCTGCAGTCTCTGGCCATCTTCTGTATCATGTCTGCAGTCTCTGAGCATCTCCTGTATCATGTCTGCAGTCTCTGACCATCTGTTGTATTATGTCTGCAGTCTCGGAGCATCTCCTGTATCATGTCTGCAGTCTCTGACCATCTACTGTATCATGTCTGCAGTCTCTGACCATCTACTGTACTAATGTCTGGAGTCTCTGTCCATCTCCTGTATCACGTCTGCAGTCTCTGACCATCTACTGTATCACGTCTGCAGTCTCTGACCATCTCCTGTATCATGTCTGCAGTTTCTGAGCATCTCCTGTATCATGTCTGCAGTCTCTGACCATCTAATGTATCATGTCTGCAGTCTCTGACCATCTCTTGTATCATGTCCGCAGTCTCTGACCATCTACTGTATCATGTCTGCTGTCTCTGACCATCTACTGTATCATGTCCTCAGTCTCTGACCATCTACTGTATCATGTCTGCAGTCTCTGACCATCTCCTGTATCACGTCTGCAGTCTCTGACCATCTACTGTATCATGTCCTCAATCTCTGACCATGTCTTGTATCACGTCTGCAGTCTCTGACCATCTAGTGTATCATGTCCTCAGTCTCTGACCATCTCCTGTATCATATCCTCAGTCTCTGACCATCTCTTGTATCATGTCTGTAGTCTCTGACCATCTCCTGTATCATGTCCTTAGTCTCTGACCATCTCTTGTATCATGTCTGCAGTCTCTGACCATCTCCTGTATCATGTCTGCAGTCTCTGACCATCTCCTGTATCATGTCTACAGTCTCTGACCATCTCCTGTATCATGTCTGTAGCCTCTGAATATCTCCTTTAGCAATTCTCCAATCTCTTACTCAAACTTAAACACATTGCTAATAATATTAGCTATCTATTTATGCTGAAGGTAGGACTGTGCAGGGGAGGCAGAGAGTGCAAAAGGGGGAACTGTGATTAGAGAGACGGAGGGCAGACTGCAAGGGGCACTGTGATGGAGGGCTGTGAAATTTGTGCAAAAAATATTCTTGAACACATTACAATTTTTTGTGGGTGTTTTTACATTTTAAAGTTGGGGGGGGGGGGGTGCCAGATATAGGATCCGCCCCGGGTGCCAAATGCTCTAGGTACGCCACTGGTCTGGTTCACATGTATGCGGGTTGGCGGCCCACATTTGCACAGGCATAACAGCCCATTCAAATCTATGCCCTAGTTTTCTGTAGAAAAAAGGTGCATGCAGCATTTACAAAAATATAGTGGCCCGTGAAATCCATCCTGCTTTTGCACCATGCGACTTACCTGCAGTTCCTGCTCTGGCAAGCTTTCTGCGTTTTTTATATATGTGGGCCCAGCATTTAAAAACACAGTTTGCTTGTGCGGTGTGCAGGAACTGCAGGTAAGTCACATGGTGAAAAAGCAGGATGGATTTCACGGCTACTGCATTTTTTTAAATTCTGCATGCACCTTTTTTCAGCCGAAAACGCAGGCATAGCAGCTCAAGTCCATTCGAATCAATGGGCTGCTATGCCTGTGCAAATGTGGGCTGCCAACCCTCATACATGTGAACCAGGCTTAAAGCAATAGTAAAGTAATTTATAAATAAAAACACTGGTCCTCCTGCAGGTTTAACCACTTCTGGACCGCAACTCCCTTAATGACCAGGTCATCGGATCGGAACCTGAGCGCCAGGACCAGTCACCAGGTAGGCCAGACACTGCTTGATGACTATATAATAATGCAATGTGGGCTGCTATACCTATGCATATATATATCTCATATACGTATATATATATATATATATATATATATATATATGTGTATGTATATGTATATATAAATATATATATATATATATATGTATACACACAGAGTGACAGTATATAGTAATAGTAGTGGGTAGGTAGATACTTGCAGACATTTGCTTGTAGTAGGCACTGTGTCTGTCTGAGCCCGGGAGGAAGCATGCGGCTGCAGTATAGAGCAAAGCTGCTACTTCCTGTGTATGGCTCCTCCTGTCACAGGCGGAGTGCATCTGATATCACTCCGCCTGTCAGCCGGGAGGCAGCCGGGCAGACTTGAAGAACAGAAAAATACCTCATCTTTTTTATTTTACCAAAATTTGGGTAATATATTGCATTTATTTTCTCTAAATTTAACTCTAGTGCATTTTTTTTTAATTAAGCATTTAGTTAATTAAGATAAGTGAAGCCTTGGGTTGGGCATCAAAGTCCTACTTTTATTACTATATAGTGAGAAGTTGGGCGGGGGTTGTTAAGAGAGTCATGGCATGTTAGTGAAACCTCCCTCCAGGTCCCATTGGATTCCTTTGTAGTCTCTAATGGGGACTGGAGGGGGCTATTTCTAACAGAGACTCTCTAATAGACACAGAGAGGGCCTCTGTTTGAGCAGTCTGTTGCTGTGGGTTTATATTTGCTATGGTGTTGTTTCTGGTGCTGTGGAGTTTTGCCCATTGCTCTGAATCTTTATCTTGTGCTGTGGGTTTATACTTGTGCTGTGGGTGTATATTTTGTGCTGTGGTTTTATTGCTGGCGTGGCGGTGCCATGGGTTAATATCTGGTGCAGTGGATTTTTATCTGGTGCGGTGGGTTTATATCTTGTACCATGGGGTTAATTTATAGATTTGGTGCTGTGGCAAGTCTTTTGCGTGCAATCTAGTGCTGTGGCAACTGCTGTGGGTACAATCTGGTGATGTAGCCTGGTGATGAGCAGAGTATTTAATGATCCCCATTTCTTTTTAGAAATGGATATCCGCAAATTTTTTTCAAAACGAAAATTCAAAACGAAAATTGGATAATGTAGAATCTGATAAGGGAGCAAGAAAATAATCTAGACATGGTGAACAAGGGGCAGAATCAAGCACAAGTAGTTCTAAAGGTCCAGTTCCAGCTCCAACAGAATGTAGCCATGTTGATGCCCCTGTAAATGATATTGGATTGTATTTTAATTCATCAAAAAAACTAACAGATGATCTTAAATATAATCTGCTAATAAATACATATACCCCACCAGAAAATTATGATTTCAAGAAGGATTCAACTGGACCAGGCTATTTCTGTCAGGTGTGGATTAATCAATATTCACCTTGGCTTAGCTACTCTCCACAACTGAAAGGTGCAATTTGCAAGTATTGCAAAGTATTGCAGAACATTCATAACTACACCTTTCACAAAATATAAAGATTTCCATAAAAAGTGCACAGAACCATGTTTCAACGTCTTGGCATAGAAATGCACAAGGTCATGCAACTAATTTTTTGAAGATCAGAAAGAAACCAGAAACAAGTATTGTTTGCCAAATAGATAGAGTTGTCAAAAGGCAAATTGAACAAAATCGGAAAAAGTTATTTCCAATTTTGTCTACTATCTTATTTTGTGGAACACATGAGATTGCTTTACGTGGCAAAAAAAGTACAACCGGAAACATGCAAAGTCTGTACCAATTTCGCATTGAAGCAGGAGATGTGATCCTAAAGAACCATCTGGAAAATGCACCAGTTAATGCACGTTATACATCAGTTCGTGTTGAAAATGAATTGATTGCATTATGTGAAGAAACATTACGAGAAGATCTAGTATCCTTAGGGCTCTTTCACACGGTCCGCCTCCGTAGGCGGATCCGTGTTGCTCAGCGGGGATCGATCCGCGATCCCCGCTGAGCCGGGCGGGTGACAGCTCCGTCTCCGCTTGCAGAGCGGAGAGGGAGGTGTCTCAGCCCCCGCTGCCCTCTATGGGGGATCGGATGAGAGCCGCTTGTCCGCTCTCATCAGATCTGCTCCGCTCTGATTACTGAACGCATGGAAAAATAGGGTTTCCATCCGTCCAGATTTCAGCACAGGATCGGATGCGGATGGCAGCGGGTGTCAGCGGAGGTGTCTCCGCTGACACCCGCAGCCCCATAGAGCTGCATGGAGGATCCGATCAGATCCGCCTAAAAAACTGACAGGCGGATCTGATCGGACCGCCCGTGTGAAAGAGCCCTAAGTCAACATGTCAAATGGGTTTTCAATCATTGCTGATGAAAGTGCTGCCATATCCGGAAGAGAACAGATGTCACTTGGAGTACGTTTTGTAGACATAAGTAGCACCGTAGCTGTCAGAGAAGAATTCCTTGGACTTGCAACCTTAAAAGAAATGGATGCTATCTCAATTGCAGATATGATTATGGATACATGTTCTAAATTTGGATTAAACTTAGAAAAACTCTATGGCCAAGGATATGATGGATGCTCTACAATGGGAGGAAAAGAAGGTGGCGTTCAAGCCATAATAAAGAGAAAATATCCCAAAGCTGCTTTTGCTCACTGTGCTGCACATAAACTCAATTTGGTTGCTAATGACCTGAATGCTGTTCCTGATATACGCAATTCTATTGGCACAGTGAAAGCCATCATCAAGTTTTTCCGTTAGAGTCCAAAAAGAAGATCTCTTATTCCTAATGTGCCATTGCTGAGTGAAACACAATTAACAGCCAAATACAAAAGCATTAGAATTTTTAGCTCAAACTTTGAAGATATTTTTAATCAATTAAGCTTACTGGCCACTACAGCATCAGGGAAAACACGTCAGGATGCATATCAATTGCAATGTTCTTCAAGCACAGTGAGCTTCCTCTTTTGCTTAACCATCATTTCAAAATTCTCATCAAGATTGGAATCAGTAAGCTGTTCAGCTTGATATCCTCAACGTGTGTAATCACGTGCAAGACCTTCCGACTGTGTTCCGCGATCACAGAGAAAAAGCAGAACAATTTAAGGAAATATTTTTAAATGTTCAAACAATGGCGGAAAAAATTGAACATCGAAATTTGTGTTCCCAGACAGTGTGGTAGGCAGGTATTTCGTTCTAATTTTGTTTCCTCTTCTGTGGAAGAATACTATTGTCAGTCTATCTATGTGCCCTACATGGACTTAATCATTGCATCATTAGAAAGCCGGTTTGGAAATGAAAACAAATATTTCAGTCTGTTCTCACTTTACCCAAAACAAATGGCAAAAATGACACTTGAGCAATACAAATGCCATATTGCAGACATCAAAGAAATTTACGGCATTGAAAACCTGGAACCCGAAGCAGTCACGTGGTTTTAGATCTGGTCAATGAAGGATGAGTAGTTTGATAATGGATTTCTGGATTTGCTAAACCACACAGATTTATTTCCATCAGTCCAGCACGCAATTCTCATTGCCCTGACATTACCAGTGACCACTTGTACAGTGGAACCGTCTTTCAGCACAATGAGAAGGGTGAAAACCTGGCTGAGGTCAACAATGGCAGATGATCGATTATCGGGTTTGTGCAAGATGAGCATACATAGAGCAAAAATTGCTGAAAACAAACAACAACCGATTGATAAAGTAATTGATAAATTTGCACAGGACCACAGACGTTTACAGTTTCTTTTTCGAGATCACTAACCAGTGAACAAAAATTGTACGAAACTACTCATTGAAAAATGTGATTGTTAAAGTTGAGCAAGAGTGTAGTGGTTTGCAGTTCCTAACCTGCAACAGATATTCAGTTAAAGTTTATATTTTTTTTTTTTTTCAAATTGGATGAACAGTTATATAAATATTTAAGTTAATATACTTACAGTTATTTATTTTATTATATTTAAGTTAATACATTTCAAAATAGATACATTTATCATATATTTTATTTGTCATTTGTTAACACCAAATTCAGATTCTACGTGTGTCTTTTTTATAATTCAGTTGTAGTGCCTTGATCATGTGTGTATAAATAATGTGGTGCATTCAACTGTGTAAACCAAAAAAAAGATTAGAAATTGCTAATCAGACAATGGCAGATTGATCCTTCCATTAAGCTTTTGCATCAGGTTTCTCAAACCTTTGCATGCCTGCGCTTTATTTGATAATGACTAAGCCCCTCCCCTTCATTACATTGTCAAAAAGGGGTGGAGCACGGGTGACCTTAAAATGATGCCCCCCCCTGAAAAAAGTTCTGCGGATGCCCATGGACAGGCTAATCCAATCAGCCAACGGTTAACTGCGTCTATGGACAGATGTTCGGCCCTGGACTGAATTATCTGCTCGTAGCTGCAGGCAACTGCCGGATTTACAAATACAGTACATGCAAACAGCAGTGGAAAGCTGCAGCTCCTGTCAGCCTGACATTGCTTTCTACAAGTTGAGTAGCAACAGGTGCATGCCCATACCTGGGATTCCAGTAAAAGAAGAGAATGGTCTAGCACTTGCAATTGTGTACACCTCCATCCCTAAATTTTGCAAAGACAAGAGAACGGTCGCCCAGGCGGGACTTTATATGAGGTAGCCACAATAGTCATAAAGAGTCAAAGAGTACATTTATTAGTAGAGTAAAAAGCATACAATGAATATATATGCATAGCCATAAGCATAATTACAAGACATGTACAGCATATAAGATAAATTGACAAAATAACAGCATAGCAGCAAATTGCACATGATGGCAACATTACAGCATCCGTGTAGCATAACAATGGATATATCTGTATTTGAAACTCAACGCGTTTCGTGGGTCTATGCACCCACTCATCAGGAGTATATCAGTAGATCTGTCTAAAAATAAATAAAAATGTCAATGTTTGCTGTGCGTTTATATTGGCCGACAATTGAGAAGTTTCAACAAATGTATGACCCAAGTGGGGAAAGAACAGTTACATCGGGCCAAATCAGATTGATAAATGCTGCCATTAAGTGGGGGTGCCAACTTCTGATCCGGGAGCAGACGAGACAAGAATACCCACAACAAAATGTGGAGCCGGGCAAGGAGACATATGTAGTAGAGAATATGATCATTAACCACTTGCCGACCAGTCATGTTGACTGTACTGCGGCAAAGTGGTTCATTATCGTCTGGCGACGTAGACCTACGTCGCCAGACAATCCCCTCTCTCGGCGGCGCGCGCAGCCGGAGGCTCGCTCCCGCTGTATTCAGTTACAGCGGGAGTCGGGCCAGGGAAGGAGTGGCGGTGATCACCGCTGCTCTTCCCCGATCGTCGGGGATCTAGTGTGGAAATCCGCCCGCTTGTGTAAACAAAGCGGGCGGATCTCCTAAGTGACAGGCAGGGTCAGATTGCAGGGTTCAGCATAGCTGAACCTGCGATCTGTCCCTGTGTCACTCAGTCACCTCCCCCCACACACGTCAGTAAGCACCAGGCATATATTAACCCCTCCCTCTCCAATAAAAATTAACCCCTTCCCTGCCAGTGTCATTTTTACAGTAACAGTGCATATGTATAGCACTAATTACTGTAGTAATGTCACTGGTACCCCCAAAAGTGTCAAAAATGTCAGTCAAGGGTCCGATCTGTCCACCGCAATGTCGCAGTCCCGCAAAAAAAAAAAAATCGCAGATCGCCGCCATTACTCGTTAAAAAAAAACCACCAAAAATGACAGAAATCTTTCCCTTAGTTAGTAAACTCAATAACTTTTGCGCAAACCAATCAAATTACGCTTATTGCGATTTTTTTTACCAAAAATATGTAGCAGAAAACAAATTGGTCTAAAATGTTAAAAAATTTTAATTTTTACATTTTTTTTGGGGAGGGGGGAATTTTATATAAAAAAAATTTGAAAAATATTGTTATTTTTTCAAAATTGTAGCTCTTTTTTTGTTTATAGCGCAAAAAGTAAAAATCGCACAGGTGATTAAATACCACCAAAAAAAAGCTCTATTTGTGGGGGGGGAAAAGGCCATCAATTTAATTTGGGTACAGTGTTGCACGACCGCGCAATTGTCCGTTAAAGTAATGCAGTGCCGAATCGCAAAATATGGCCTGGTCAGGAATGGGGTAAAACCTTCCGGTCATAAAGCAGTTAAAAATACGCTCATTGAGAATTTTTTTGTCAAAGACATGTAGCTAAATACATTTTGGCCAAAATATATGACAAAAATTGAATACATTGGATATTTTTTAACTGTCAAAGTAGAAAAATATTGTTATTTTTTCAAAATTGTCGCATTTTTTAAGTAATATCGCAAAAAATGAAAATTGCACAGGTGATCAAATACCACTAAAAGAAAGCTCTGTTTGTGGGAAAAAAAGGACGTAAATTTCGTTTGGGTACGGCGTTGCATGACCGCGCAATTGTCAGTTAAAGTCGCACAGTGCCGAATCGCAAAAAGTGGCCTGGACGTAAGACAGCAAAATCCTCCAGTGGTAAAGTGGTTAAAGATGATATGACAATGGCTGAAAATGCAAGGAATATACCAAAGTATTAGAATATGGGCTGTATCACATAATGAAAAGTAAGAGTATTCAATGTGGAAGGTATATTCCAGCAGAAACAGTGTCAACATCAAAAGAAAAAAGCAGAAAGAAAGCACCAGAAAGAGGCTCAGATCCCCAAGAAAAGTGCTGATCTCTATGTAACCAATAACTGGGAATGTGTGATAAGAAAACTGATAAATGAAGTAAAGTGAAGTAGATGAGCTCATATGGTTTCATAACACTGAGTGAGTAGACATAAATAGTGAAACATAGTATCTCAGGATATTATTAGTACAAAAAAGTAACAATGTAATAAAAATAATTCAAATGAAAATATAGTAAGGTTGAGACAAGTGTGGGAGCCATAAAGTAATGAGCTTGCAGGGTGATACCTGTCCTAAAAACAGCAATGTGGAAAGTAGTGAAAGATTCAAAGAGTGAAGTGTCAAGGAATGGGAGGTGGAGATAGTGAGGGAAGTGATAGGGATGTGACAAGGTGTGTAAATGTAGCCACATAGTAAACCCATAGGAGAAAAACAATGGAAGATGTCAGTGCGTGAAAAGATAGCAGTGCATGAAAGTTGAGTTCCTCACCCGAATATTGAAATTGTGCGAGTTCAGCTGAAATCGCCCCCGAAGTCGCAGAAAGTAGTCCAGAAACTAGTTTTGGGAATCAGTGCGGCACTGCAAAGTCGACGTCGCACCGATTCGAACAGCGCCATTGCCGGCAATAGGCTACATTTTGACATGTCAAATCGGCCCAATGTGAATGTGGGCTAAGGCTTCCTTCACAGCAATGCTTTTTTTTAATGCTTTTTGCAGAAATGCAAGATATTTTTTTTAACATGGGTTCCTATTAGGGATAGACCGATTATCAGCAAGGCCGATATATCGGTGGCTGATATGCACTTTCCCCGATATATCTGTATCGGCCCCGGAACTGGCCGATATTGCCGATATTTTTGTGACGTCATTCTGCCTTCTTAGGCCGCCTCCCTCGCCTTGGACAGCCTCGTCTTCAGTCGGGACTAGCCTCGTGGAAGTGTATCACAGCCATACACCCACCCACAGCAGCCCGGTGCCAGCCAGCCAGCCAGCCACATCCACAGGCCCTGTACCAGCGAGCCAGCCAGCCACCCACAGGCCCTGTACCAGTCAGCCACCCACAGGCCCTGTACCTGCCAGCCACAGGCACTGTACCAGCCAGCCACCCAGAGGCCCTGTGCCAGCCACCCACCTACCACAGGGTGCCAGCAAGCAAGCCACCTACCACAGGGTGCCAGACAGCCAGCCACCACAGGGGGCCAGCAAGCCAGCCATTAAGCATTAAACAAAAATTAACATGTTTAGTACCAGATTTGTGTCAAAAATTGTCTTTATTTTTCAAAACTTTAAATGTACAAATATATGGGCCCATATCAGCCGATAACGATATGTTGTGACCAAAATATCGGTATCGGCCCTGAAAAAAACATATTGGTCTATCCCTAGTTCCTATGGAACACGTCCACATCAATGCTTTTTTGTGCCTCTGCATTTTTGGAAAGGGTTAGGGACTTTTTCAAATGCAAAACGGTCTTTTTTCTTTTAGCTTTTTTGGTTCAATAGATTTACATAGAGAAGCTGCGGAAAAGTATGTAGTTAGTTGTTATCGCAATGTTTTAAATCTGCCCAACAACAAATCCCCCCCCCCCCCAAAAAAGAAAGCAAAGCGCAAATCACGGTATAATCGTGGTAAAATTGCAGTAAAAAAACTTGAAAAGCACAGCAAAAAGCACTACAGAAATGCTCAAAAGCAACATGCATAGGTGTGAATGGAGCCCAATTGCAGGTATAAGTGGGACCTACAGGTGCAACTGTTGCCAGACTGTGGATGTTAAACAATTTACATTTCCTGAACAATCAGTAAAAGGCCCCTTTCACACGGGCTTTCTGATCAGGTCCGCCTGTCAGTTTTTTCAGACGGACCTGATTGGATGCTCCATGCATCCTTATGGAGCAGCAGATGTCAGTGGTGACATGTGCTGCTATCCGATCTGATCCTGTCCATGAAAATCCAGACAGATAGAAACCCTATTTCCATCTGTCTGGAGGATCAGATCGGATAGGATCGGATGAAAATGGACGGCGGTCTCCCATAGAGGAGAGCGGGGGATCTGACAGGTCTGTCTCAGCATAGTGAGTGGAGACGGAGCTGTCATCTGCCTGCTCAGCGGGGATCGGCGGATCGATATCCACTGGACAAAACGGAGTCACCGGGCGGAAAGCCTGTGTGAAAAGACCCTACGAGCTTTAAGCCCAGGTTCACACTGGGGTCGTTTTGAAATCATGCGAGTTCAGCTTAATTCGCATGATTTCAAGTTGGCATTTCAGTCTGACTTCGGGGGCGACTTCACAGACATCTGTGTTGGTTCCTGCACAAATGTCTATGGAAATCGCCACCCCCCCTCCCCCCCCCCCCCCCCATCGCCAAAAGTAGTACAGAGACTAATTTTGGGAATCGGTGCGGCTCTGCAAAGTCGGCATTGCAACGATTCAGACAGTGTCATTGCTTGCAATCGCCTCCGATTTGACATGCGATTTGACATGTCATATCGGACCAATGTGAACGTGGGCTAAAACAAGCACTCACTTACCATTCTTGCAACTTTTAATATGAAGTTATTCATTTACAAATGAATGGCACCACAAAACACCATTATTGTGCATTGTAGTAAGTGGAGTTCAATGAATATTCGCTATTGTCACACGGATCCTCCTCCTGGCCAATCGGGAAGCGGGTCCTGAGACCGGTTTCCTGATTGGCCGAAAGGAGAAGCCATGCCATTGGGCATGGAGGAGGAGAGAGGAGACGCAGAAGACTGAGGGGGAAGAAGCCGAAGCCACCGCCGCCGCCACTGTTTGCTGCTGCACATGTCCAGATGTCAAGGCAGGGTGAGTCGGGGGGAGCGGGGTCCTGCTTATGTGAGTGACCCGGGGTCCTGAGGGGGGGTTATTGTGTGCGGCCTGGTGTGGTCCCGGGAGGGGGTGTATGGTGCGGTCCGTCTGACGCCCCCCCCCCCCCCCCCCCCGGCCCATGGAGCACCAGCCGCCACTGTACATATCTGAATTTCAACCATGCATTCTCTCAAGTGTTTCCTGATACAAATCAGAAATGCCTGGTTTACATCTTCTGACTGTCAAACTCCTATATTTTTAACTTAAAGCCCCACTCTGGGCACCGGGAAAAACACCCTTGCAGTTAGGTTCCCCGCTTTGCAAAGATTTCAGTTGCGGCAAAATCGAGTGTGCAAAAATGCAAAATGCCCAGCAAAAAGCACTGCAGAAACGGATCAAAAGCAAACTGCATAGGTGTGAACTGAGCCTTAAGCCCCGTACACACAATCAGATTATCGAACGATCTGTCGTCCGTTTTTTGTGGCATGCTAGTCTGATGTGGAAAGTGAAGGTTATTTTCATACAAATTTTCCCGTATGACAGAATTCTACTTCAGAAGTGATGTCATGTGTTGGATTGCTTTGTATGTGTTCTTTCGTCTCTGAGCATGCCTAGTCTTGCTCTTAAGATTTTTTTCTGTCGAAATCTGTACTAATGAGACAAAATCGGACGTTGTATTATGGACGACAAAAATGTTATAGCCTGCACATCAGGATTTTGTCAGCCGAAAAGTCGGAGTTGGCTGTTGAAAGCACCATACTAACAATCCGAAAATCGGCAGATCGGTCGTCGGACAAATTTTCCCTACAGATTTTCTTATGGTGTGTACGGGCCTTTAGGCACGCCATACATGGGTCCAATTTTGAACTAATTTTCTTTTAAAAATCAGAAACTTTATGCGTTTCGTGATCCGATAATGCCACCATTGATTTAGAAATTCAACCAACCATGTCTTCAATTTCACCTCATATTGGTACAGAAAATAATTTTTGTGGCCGGAAACCTTATTTTCTTTAGGGGAATTTTCTTTTCTTGTGCTCATGTGCATTTCTTTTTCCATTGACAATTTACTGTCATTGCCTATTGCTGTCACGAGGGATGTCTACATTCCTTGGGACAGCAATAAAAGTGATCAGATTTTTTTTTTTTTTTTTAAAGGAACAGTGAAAAAAATAAAAAATAAAAAAATAAATAGGAAAAAATTTTTTTTTAAAGCGCCCCCGTCCCCGTGTGCTCATGCAGAAAAGAAAATGCATATGTAAGTCACACCCACAAATGTAAACGCTGTTCAAATCACAGGTATGAAGTATCGCCGTGATCGTCAGAGTCAGAGTGAGAGCAATAATTCTAGCAAAAGACTCTAATGGGCCATACACACTATAAGATTTTCTGAAGACTTTTTCCTTTAGACTTACCAAAACCATATAATATGAGGTCAAACCTAAACACTTTCAATTTGTATGCAATCTGGCAGGCCCTTGCACTACATAGAAAAGGTAAATCTGAAGGAAATCTGCCAACAAAAGTTGGATAGTGTGTATCCAGCTTAACTGTGTTTACTCAGTTTGTAAATGAACAAGAAGCCGCTCAGCACAGAGCACTTCCCATTCATTCCATGTCCAGTACATCTGAGGGTGCAGAGAAAGGTATGTGTGTTTGAAATTTGGGGTGCACATTCTTTTGCAATAGGCTTAGTAATAGAAGGGAAATCTTCCACTATTTTCTACTTTCTGCTATAAAACATTCCCAGTAAAAAATCTAATTTTTTTATCAGTTTAGGCCAATTTGTATTCTGCTAAATATTTTTGGTAATAAAATCCCAAAAAGCATGGCATAATTGGTTTGTGCAAAAGTTATAGCGTTTACAAACTAAGGGATAGATTTATAGACTTTTTATTTTTTTAATGTTTTTAAAATCAGTAATGGCGGCGATCAGTGATTTTTATCGGGACTGCGACATTGCGGCGGACAAATCTGACACTAAGTGACACTTTTTGGGGACCAGTGACATTAATACAATATCCACTGTTACTGTATAAATGACACTGGTGATCAAGGGGTTAAATGTGTTCCCTATATGTGCTTACTAACTGTGGGGTGATGGATTGAGCAGAGGCACAGAGAGATCGGTGATTCAGCTTAGCTGAATCACACGATCTTTCCCTGCCTCTCTGACAGGAGAGCCGCCTTGCATTGTTTACATTCCAGACGGCTATCCTGTCATTTTTGCCGAAGATTGTGGGAGACTAGCTGCGGGATCAGGGGAGGCTGGCGGCGTTCGAGCCTGCTCCTCCTGCGGTCTGTCTCCTGCTGTATCTAATCAAACGATCGCCCCGCCGAAACCGCGTGCACATATTTACCTAGATCTATGTGATTATGTGCAGCCAAGCCACCCTGCCGCAGTAAATCTGGGTTGGGCGGTCAGCAAGTGGTTAAATGAAGGTACATTTAGCAACTCACATAGTTGATGATTAGAAGAGGCACATCTACGTATGCAGGCATCTGGGGTAAAGCTGTCCACATTGACCATCCTCCGCACCGCCATCAATGTCATCCCTTCCACACTGAGCTCTACAAGTGCTTCAAGCCTCGCTTTCTGATCGCTCTACTGCAGGGTAGTCTTCCCGGTCAACACTGCAGACTGACGGCGGAGAGAGCCGGCAGTGCGGAGGACGGTCTTTGTGGACAGCTTTACCCCGGAAGCCTGCTTACGTAGATGTGCATCTTTTAATCAACCACGTGAGTTGCTAAATGTTGTAACTTCATTAAATGTAACCATATTGCTACACTTAGAGGCGCCTCTCTTCTCTTTTATACTCTGTAGCTCCTGCTGGATTTTGCTTCTAATCCCCTTGTGGAGGCGCCATTTGTGAATGGAAATTTTATGGTTACACAACCCCATTTCTATAATCTTTTTATATGGACTATAAACTGAAGGATTTAAGAATAAATAGTTGTGGAACGAATCATCTGAGTTTCCAATTATTTCTTATGGGGACATTCGCTTTGATAGAAGAGTGCTTTAGATTACAAGCATGTTTCCAGAAAGAATTGTGCTCGCAATCCAACCTTTTACTGTAATAATATTACTCTGTATTTACTCTGTTTCATTCATATGAAAGAAATAACCCTTGATCTGCAAAAAAGGTAAATAAAATTTGCTCCTTTTATTAACAGTTTCTCTATGAAGTGCCAAATTAACTCCTCCATACCCCTCTCCCTTAGCTATTTTTCTGCAGCCCCATAAAAAAACAAAACAAAATGTGCAGTCATGAATAAAGCCCTAATCTTAAAAAAAAAAAAAAAAAACAAAAAAAAAACTTTGCCATTATTTGTACTTGAATCATAATTTTAATGTTATTACAAATGAGACAAATAATAAATAAAATTTTACACAATTTTTCAAACACTGATCAAAAGTAGGAAAACATGCTCTTTAATTTTGTTACTTTTTAGTTCATAAATTGCTTAGGAAATAAAATAATTTTTGCAAGACAATATCACCAAAAGAAAGCCTGGTTTGCCTGAAAAAAAAAAAAAAAGTTTGTTAAATATGTTAGCTTAAATGTGCGCTGGTCCATAATGGCATATGCAGGTGCGAGAGCTGAAGTGGTTAATATTAGTTTATATGTGACAGATACATCTTGTGCATGTTCTAGACACAATCTTCCATGAAACAAGGAGCTGAAATATTTATGAGATCTAACTAGTTTTATGTTTTTGCCCAAATACTAGGACTGGAATACATACAGAGCTCTGTTTATAGAAGAAATACAAACCGCTTCTCTTGGGATATTGGCATAACAGTTCGGATGTCCTGGGACAAAATAATTAAAGATCCATGCTGTTCTTGGAACCTTGCCATTTTTTAATTTTGCTGCATATTACAATTAAAGTCAAGAAACTAATAAGCTCTAGCCTGGGTGTAGAAGAATATCTATTGTTCTTGTGAAAACAGAATTATGGCATTGGATTGGCAAGGCAGGGATGACCACTATTACATCAAACTGCAGAGGGGTCCAACTGTCATGTTTTCCACTTGAAAACCACAATATATACTTTTACATTTGAACTTCAAGTGGTTATACCGGGATAATGCCTGCAGGAATCACCCCAGTAGTGTTTTTTCCAGGAGGCGATTGGCTTTTTGGTAAAAGCCACCCGAGCAGCTAATTAGCCGCTGGATTGCTTTTACTGGCAGCGAGAGGGGTCTCCCCCCTCCCCCGCTGGATCCTCTCCAGGCTCTCCATCCCATCGGAGAACCCAGAAACTTTTCTGGCAATTCCGCCAGCTTACCATAGCTTTTTGAGGACCACAAGGTCCCCGCTAAGCTCTACAGCATAGGAAACCAGAAGTGACCTGTACTTTGTCACTTCTTGTTTCCCCAGATATAAACAGTGCCATTTTTTAAAAATGTAAAGAATCCGCTCACATCGATCTTGGTGTGACCATATGCTTTTGAGGACAAAGAAGAAATGAGTCTCTCCATAAAGAGTACCTGTCACTGCCTATTGCTGTCAAAAATGGATTTTTGTAAAATCTTACCGTAAAATCCTTTTCTCTTAGCTCATTGACAGACGTAGTCCTCGGTGATACACCACCTTCGGGTTATGTTGCCTCCACAGGAGCAGGACTAGACAGGAAATTAAAAAGCTCTGGCCACACCCTAGGGGCAGTCCCAGAGGGTATATCCTCTCTCTCTCTGCCTCAGCAAATCAGTTATGTGAAAAAGCAGTCTTTAGAGATTTTAACCCAACTCAAAAAAACAGAGGGGCGGGGACTACGTCTGTCAATGAGCTAAGAGAAAAGGATTTTACGGTAAGATTTTACAAAAATCCATTTTTCTCTAGCGCTCATTGACAGACGTAGTCCTCGGTGATACACCACCTTCGGGACGTCCCAGAGCAGTATCACAACTGAGGGGTGGGAAAATGAAATCAAATCCCAATCTAGAAGGCCCAACCGGTGCCAACTAGAAGTTTATAATGCTCATCCTTAATGATGAGACTCAACAAAAGAGAGAAAAAAATTTCTCTTTTTTTTTTTTTTTTTTTCAAACAGAAAAAAACCCTCGAGGTAGACCACCGGTCTCCTCAAATTGCGGCCTGCAAAACCTTGCGGCCAAATGAGGCATCCGCCGATGCCGTCACATCAATTTTATAGAATTTTGTAAAGGTATGTACCGACGACCAAGTGGCCGCCTTACATACCTGGACCACTGACGCCTGATGGCGAAAGACCCAGGAAGTACTGAGCGCTCGAGTGGAGTGCGCCCTAACAGGGAACGGAGGACTCTGACCCTTAATAGAATAAGCCTGTACCACCGTTTGTCTAATCCATTTGGCAATGGTCGCGGCAGATGCAGGCAAACCCTTTCTGGGGCCATCCGTGATCACAAAAAGTGAATCCGTCTTACGGAATGATTCCGTAGCTTTCAGGTATACCCTGATTGCCCGAACCACATCTAAGGAATGCAACGCATGTTCCCGATGATGCTTGGGCTGAGGACACAAGGAAGGTAGTACAATATCTTCATTCAGATGAAAATCTGAAACCACCTTAGGAAGAAAAGATGGCTTAGGATGAAGTACTACCTTATCCCTATGAATCACTAGGTAAGGGGACTGGCATGATAATGCAGCCAGTTCTGACACCCTGCGAGCAGAAGTAATAGCCACCAAGAAGACCACCTTCTGGGATAAAGTAAACAAGGGAATCTCCCTGATGTTTTCAAAGGGAGGTTTCTGTAGAACCGACAAAACCAAATTAAGATCCCAGGGCGGTAAGGGCGCACGGACTGGAGGAGCCAGGTGCCGCACCCCCTGGATGAAATTCCGCACCAAGGATTTGGTAGCTAAAGGTTTCTGAAAGAAGATTGCTAATGCTGAAACTTGACCCTTGATGGTGCTCAAGGCTAGCTTCTGCTCAACCCCTTGTTGCAAAAAGGCCAATATTCGAGACACCGAATAGGTACGTGGAGGAAATCCTAAAGATTCGCACCACGCAATATAAGTCTTCCATGTGTGATAATAGACTTTGCTGGAAGTCGCTTTCCTTGCTTTAATAAGGGTAGGAATGACTGAAGTAGACAAACCTCTGTCCTTCAGTACTTGGGTCTCAATGGCCAGGCCATTAAAACCAGCGACTGTAAAGCACGAAGGTAAATTGGTCCTTGAGACCACAGACACTCCCTGAGACGAAGTTCCCACGGAACGTCTGCGACTAACATGTCCAAGTCGGCCAGGCCGGCTTGAGGAGGCCAGCCTAGAATTTCTAGGACCACTGGCGCTGATTGGATCTGAACCAGGCGTCCCTAGAGCTATCTGGCCCCGACCATCCGAGAAAGTCTGGTCGTTTTCTGTTTCCACACATTTATCAGATACCTGATAGTTATCAGGAAAGGTGATCTTTTCTGGTTGAACCTCAGGGACCGAAGTCACCCGACTAGAGGCTACTTGGCCTATCTGGTCAATCAGATCCGATTCCTGTGAGGTATCGGGACTAATCTTAGGAAAAGGTAAAGGAAAAGATCTATTCAGGGAACGGTAACTACCGCTTCCTGTGGTACTTAAATGTTGGAAGGGAAGAATCGCACCGGTAGTAGTGGTTGATGCTCGATCTAATGTCCTGAATACCGGTGAAAACGTCCCCCCACCCTGAAACCGGGTGGGGGCGCACCTTCAGGCTGTGTACTCCTTTACTTCGGGTTTGGCTGGGTTGGTCCTCTGCTTGTCCGACCAGCCCTTCTTGAACCCTCCTGGAGGAGTCTTGCCTTTCCCGGGAGTACCAGCCGGGCGCCCTTTATGGGCGGTAAAGAAAGGTCCTCGCTTGTTGCGAGGTCCCTTAGCTTTTGCAGCCTGTGGCAAAAAAGTGCTCTTGCCCCCAGTGGCATCCTTAATGATTTCATCTAGGTTGGCCCCAAATAGACGATTCCCCTGAAAAGGGAGATTGGTCAAGGTCTTTTTGGAACCTAGGTCAGCTGACCAGCATTTTAACCACAGCACACGTCTGAGGATCACTGCTAACTTAGATGCATGCCCTAACAAGGGAGTAGTGTCCAAGGCTGCGTCACAGATAAACCGTAGCCCTTGTATGATCTGTTCCATCAAATCAGATGTCTCCTGGGGAATATCTTTTCCCCTAAGATCTTGGCGTACCATTTTCGCCCATTCCGTAAGTGTCTGGGAAACTAGACCTATAACAATTACTGGTCTAAATGCTGACCCTATCAGAGAAAAGATAGTGCGGGACTCTGCTTCTATCTTTCGATCCACCGGATCCTTAAAGGACGAAGTGTCCTCCACTGGAATAACCGTGGCTTTATTCAGCCTGGAAATAGGCGGATCCACGACTGGTGGTACCGTCCATTTCTTAATGATGGATTCCTCAAACGGATAGCGTCTAGCAATACGCTTGGAAATAGTAAAGGTACGTTTAGAATGCTCCCATTCTCCTTTAATCTGATTACCAAAACATTTAGGTACAGGAAAAGCCTTCGCCGTCTTGATGGGCTTATTAGTCCCAAAAGGCCTCTCTGTTTCAGTTGCCTCTGCCGGTAAAGCCTCAAGTTTTAAGGTTTCTTGCACTGCCACAACTAGTGCGTCCACCAATGCTTCTTCCTGAATTATAGCAAGAGAAGAAGCGTCCTCCTCACTGTCTGAGGGGGCTTTACCTGGGATAACAGCCCTTGCAGAGGAACCTGCAACTGCCGTGACCATCTCTGAATCTGAGTCAGAGGTGTCAGATAGTATAGGGGTAGGCGGGGGTCGCTTCCTTGACCCCCGTCCCTGACAGGCCGCCTCCACCCGAGCCACCATAGACTCCAAAATTGCTGTAAATGACTCTATACTCTGTGCACCGGCGGGTCCCGAGGCCCCCTCGAGGGAAACAGGTGGGGGAATATGTGTGGCAGGGTCCATAATAACTCCAGTTACTTCCTGGATAATATAATTCAAAAGTAAAGAAAAAAAATTTTTTTTTTTTTTTTCTGACCCCCAGCGCCACAAAAAGCCCCTTAGTGTTACCTGCTAGGGATCCCTATCGATCGAGAGAGATAGACCCCCAGGCTCACCACTTGATGCTCAGAGTTAAACTGCAACAGCTTACAGCGCTGTCTTGACAAACAGGAAGTCTTTTGGCTGGCTGCCCAGGAAGAAAAGGAGGCGGCTCCGCCCCTCTGCACGCCTTCCGGCGCCTCCCCCAAGCTCCACGAGGTGTAGGATCACCTCAAACATGGCCGCCCCCATGCTGGAGACACGAGGCTACGCCAAAATGGCGGCTCGTGCGATCCAGCAAAAAAAAAAAATGGCGGCGGCCTATACTGAATAGCGGTGTGCTGCAGGGCACACAACACTCTCTCTGCATGGGGATATGGCGTGGTTGGCGGTACCGGCCCTGGCGGACCGCATGGCCGTTCGGGAGGCCTGCTAATAGCTGGAGATCTGATTTGGAAGGCAGTCTACATGTCCGTGGCTTCTGACTGGTAGGTAGCTTATACTTAACCCATAAGATTCCCAGAATGCCACAGATTACATCTTTTAAACATGTATACAATAGATTGTTAGCTCCCAAACCAAGCCTCCTGGCTTTTGCACACATAAAATCACACTCAAAGTAGGAGGATTTGTGACATGTTATAGGATAGAAAGGACTCTTTCTTACCATACAGAGAGGGGCCCGCGTTCACCACAAAACCCGTCAGGGAAAAAGGGGGAACATACTACTCACCATACCGGAACCAGGCGGGCACCAACTCCTGACAGTACCCCTCTCCACCGGGGCGGGAGGGCTGTCGACCGATACGGACGCCGTGACTCATGGTCTTTGGCGTTTCAGCGAGACGTTTAACTCGCGGGTTCAGTCCTTTTAATGGGACTTTGTCGCGGCCGACCCAGCGCGGAGCTATGGCCTGCACGCGCTCGTAGGCTGAACTGGGGTGACCACCGGATCTCAACATCCAGCCCGTCGCCCAGTTCAGCTTTCTTGCTTGAAGATCTCACAGGAACACTGGAGAAAAAAAGCTGTCTAAAAATCCTTTAAGAAAAAAATTCTTGCCAGGACCTAAGATCCCAGCAAGGTATCTAGGTCCTTACTCCTAACTAGACAGAAAATAACTGATTTGCTGAGGCAGAGAGAGAGAGGATATACCCTCTGGGACTGCCCCTAGGGTGTGGCCAGAGCTTTTTAATTTCCTGTCTAGTCCTGCTCCTGTGGAGGCAACATAACCCGAAGGTGGTGTATCACCGAGGACTACGTCTGTCAATGAGCGCTAGAGAAAAGGGATGTTAACATTCCTTCTGACAGCAATAAAAGTGATCCCAAAAAAAATGTAAAGAAAATGTAAAAAATAAATATATATTTTTTTTAAAGTGCCCCATGTTCTCATGCAAAGGCGAACACACGCATTGGTTCGCAAGCATACGTAAACAGCGATCGCACCACACGTGGGGTATTGCGGCAAACGTCACAGCGAGAACAATTATTCTAGCACCAGACCTTATAAACTTCCATTAAAAAGACAAATGTAGCAACTTGGGCATGATAGGCAGACACAGACAGAATCAGAGAACGCGGTGCTATAACGTATTGACAGACAAGTTGAAACCCTGTCATACCCGCCATTTTTAGATATGTCCCGGCATGCGATACTGCAGAAGACAGACTGGAGGTGCTAATAGCTGCATGATCAACTGACTCAACCAAGCTGACAATTACTCGTCATACAGGGATATGATTACGAATATATCTTATCACTCTTGTTGCTGACTCTGCCGCTAACGACCAAGAATCCTCAACTGGGTATAAGCCTGACATGGCCTTCATTCTACGCCACGCTAATTAGAGGAAAACATTATGGGAAGTTACCGCTTTACTCACAACCATAATGATGTGTGCTACCAGTGTTATATGCGGTCTCTGGAATCACCGCATGAGTCCATGCGGGGCCATAGTCCTTGAACATTTTGACTCCCCTCTGACCGAATACACTTTCAAAGATATCTTTGAGCCCTTGCCCAACCACTGTTCCACTGAGTAGAACCCCCTTAGCCACTGACTCCACGTGAATGGCCGTACCGTGGTGCTTTCCGAGACCACTAAGGCTTGCGCCTGGGAACTAGCAGCTGCAGTCATAAACGACAAAACTGCCCCTTGTCTTACTTCCTCACTAATAGTGTCATTGAAAAGTACAGCTTCTAGTTCTTGAAGATGTAGTTTCCAATACACAAGGTTATGAGGTTCCCTGATACAATAACATAGAGAAGTCGATGAACCCACCCTTAGTTGCTTGCTGAGTCCTTTATCTGTTTTGATCGTTGGTTTAGAATCTTGTGTCCAAGCGTCCAGATTCTATTAGCTGACATCCTCCAAACCGGGTTGAAGTCTCTGAAAATCAGTAAAAACCAAGCTAATAACCATTGAGCTTCAATTGACCTCTTGTGCAACTCTCCACTGGTATCCTGTAAAGGCTTTAAAGTGTCAACTATGGAGATTTTCACATGCCATAGTTTGGCACCATCCCGTGAGTGTGCACAATTTGGAAGCTTGACATTTTAGGTATCAATTTACCCTGTAAAATCATTTACTAATCTTTTATATTTTACCAAAAAACTGTGTAGGGTATTATATTGTGTTTGCGTGCATTCTATTTCCTTAAAGTGTATTTTTAAAAAAGAAAATGTGTGTTCGAAAAACCGCTTTGCAAATAGTGTGTGACATAAAAAAATTAAAAAATCCACCATTTTATTCTCTAGGGTAGGGGGTCTTCAAACTATGGCCCTTCATTGTTCAGGAACTACAATTCCCATCATACCTAGTCCTATTTGTGAATGTCAGAGTTTTACAATGCTTTATGGGATGTGTCATTCCGCAACAACTGGAGGGCCGTAGTTTGGAGATCCCTGCCTTTGCTAAAAAAAAAAATATATATATATATATATATATATATATATATATATATTGTTTGGGGGTTCTAAGTACCTTTCTAGTAAAATAATTTTTGCTGACTTTTACATGTAAACAAAAAGTGTCAGGAAAGGCCTGGTCTTTACGTGGATATATGAGGGCACTAAGGAGATGGCAAGAACTGTGGTTTAAAATCAAACTGCAGCTTTCATTTTTAAAGCACTTTACTATAAAAAAATAAATAAAATCTCCATCCTAGAACTGGAGTTCCTGCCAAAGAAGGTATTTCCTGTTGCACCTTGGTACTCCTCTCAGCCCTAAAGCAGTTAACTGGCTTTTGAGAGGTGTTTATGCAAATAGAACAATGTTTTGATGGGTGGATGTACAAGGTAATACCCAGTGCCATCAAAGAGCATTATAGGCCCCCGGGCAATGCAGTGCGCTGGGGCCCTGCCTACACAATTACCCACGGGAATAAAAATGCAAATTATCGATAAGGTGATATTTATTGGTACAGCAGTGCCAGGCTAATGACAGCTTCCAAGTTCAGAGGCTAGGTCCAGTTGAACACACACACACGGATGGGAGTCAGACTTGACTGTCCTGTGTGTGCCTGTTCCCGTGGAGGTGGACAGGCATCCCTGCAAGTCTGGGCTCCCCCTCCACAGCCCAAGTGGCCTGACAGCAGCGCAGGGTCAACAGGCTGGGGCTGGGTCACTGGGCAGATGGGGCCCCCCGGGCAAGTGGGGCCCCCGGGCAACTGCCCAGCATGCCCATTCGATAAGATGGCCCTGGTAATACCCACATGTGATAATGAGCCTCCATGACTTGAAGAACTAAAATCCACTAAATGAAAGAGGCAGGCCAAGAACAGTAAGGCTGAGGATGAAAAGGCTAGAATACTGTATTTCCTCCAGCCAGGAAATGAGGTAGGCTCTATCGGACTTGTTGTGGTTTCCAATGTACTCTACAAGAAGCTCACAGTGTACGGTTAACTCAGAGTAACCAGTTTTAGTATAGGAGAGGGCCTGTACAACAGTCAAGTTTAAGGATTGAGTTTGGTTTAAAAAAAAAAGTAGTCGGGACTGGGAATCTCCATTTTCAGCCTTGAACTATTTTCATGGATTGACACTGTTGACCACCAATACAGACCCTCTCTTCTTTGGATAGGAGACTTTCATTTATTCTCTCAGGTTGCATTCACACCTCTGAATAAATGATTCAGATTCCATCAAAATTCAGGCAGTTTCCGAGTTACAAACATCCAACTTACATGCGACTAATACTTAAAGAGGAAGTAAACCTGTTTAAAAAATGTTGGAAAAAAAAAACCTGTAAAGACAAAGGCATAATGAGCTAGTATGCAGCGCATACTAGCTCATTATGAAGTACTTAACTAAAAACGAAGCCCCCTCAGTGCCGACAGGACGGCTGACATGTCCGGCCATCCTGCTTCCTGGATCTCGTCCTCCGGCCATCTGATTGGCCGGGGGCGCGATTACATCACTCCCGCGCATGCGCACGGGAGCCGCCGTTCACGGCACTGGGATCTGAAGCAATGGCACGGGTGACGTCATCGGCTGCATGCACTGAAAATATCTCCTAAACGGTGCAAGTTTAGGAGATATTTATAGCACCTATAGGTAAGCCTTAATATAGGCTTACCTATAGGTAAATGTAAACAAAAGGGGTTTACAACCTCTTTAAGAATGGAGGCAGTACGAAATCACTCTGGTACAAAAAACAGCTGGGCAGCCATCTTGCTACTCACCTCAGTCTGCCACCTACTGTTTGGCGGACCTGCCAGTAATCCCATATCACTGTATGGCCAGTTAACCCTTCCCTATGCTATCCAAATCTTAAAAGAAGTTTTTTGGCTGGAGCTACACATAAAAAAATGTACCTGTTCCAACTTACATACAAATTCAACTTAAGAACAAATCTAAAGAACCTATCTTGTTCGTAACCTAGGGACTGCCTGAAGATCTTTCACAGAAATGAATGGAAAGCTAGAAAAAGTAAAAATAAATAAAAAATACTACACCCCTAACGCATTGTTCCTCTCTTTGCAGAACATGTGCGTGTGACCGGCTTTCAATGGAGATGGCTCACCTATATCCGGGGCGCCTGCGGTGTGGTTTTGGTTCTGGTTCAGGGAAAAATTTGCACTTGAACCGGTAAACAGAAATGCACAGGACACTGCACTGCAAACTGCAGCCGCAAATACACTATATTAGCAAAAGTATTGGGACGCCTGCATTTACACACACATCAACTTTAATGGCATCCCAGCCTTAGTCCGTAGAGTTCAATATTGAGTTGGCCCACCCTTTGCAGCTATAACAGCTTCAACTCTTCTGGGAAGGCTGTCCACAACGTTTAGAAGTGTGTCTATGGAAATAGTTGACCATTCTTTCAGAAGCACATTTGTGAGGTTAGGCACTGATGTTGGAGAGAAGGCCTGTCTTGCAGTCTTTGTTCTAATTCATCCGAAAGGTGTTCTATCTGGTTGAGGTCAGTGCTCTGTGCAGGCCAGTCAAGTTCCACCACCCCAAACTCGCTCATCCGTGTCTTTATGGACCTTGTTTTGTGCAATTGTGCGCAGTCATGTAAGAACAGGAAGAGGCCATCCACAGAGATGGGAGCATAAAATTGTCCAAATTGTCTTAGTATACTGAAATTAAGAGTTCCCTTCACTGGAAATAAGGGGCCAAGCCCAACCCCTGAAAAACAACCCCACACCATAATCCCCTCTTCACCAAATGATTTGGAGCAGTGCACAAAGCAAGGTAGATAAAGACATGAATGAGGGAATAGGGTGAAGGAACTGGACTGGCCTGCACAGAGTCCTGACCCATACCACACCACCATACCACAAGGATCACTTTATGGACCCTTCTCTTCCATCTACATTGCTCTTGGTCAACTGATTAGTTTGATTGGTTTATAATATCACCTCTATGCAGAGGAAGAATTATAACCTCACTTCCCTTTCGTTTCTCATTCCTGTCTCTATGCTGCTTCTGCTTTCATTTCCTTGCACAGCTGCTAAAAAGAAGAAAAAAAACGAAACAAATTGAATTTTACCACCACCTTGCAATACTCCGCTATCTGATAAAACCCCAATAACCCTGGCTCAATAAGCTCATTCCCTAGGAGTAATGCTTAATTCCATTTAAACATCACATTTATCCACTAATACCTTCCTGATGTGTGGATCGTGTCCTGTATTAGGCCTCATTCACGTTTGGCGTGCCTGCGTTTAGATTTTTTTAAATGCAGCAAAAGTGATGAGAAGTATAAACCGCTTTTATGCCTCTCAGATCAGTTTTTCCTTTGTTTGGATGTTTCTGCTGTAAAGCAGGTTTAGCCACATTTAGTCATGTTAACATGTGTTTAGTGCGTCTAATCAGATCCCGAACGTGCAGAATTGTATTTTCTCTAAACACAGCTAAACTGACCACACCTAAATACTGGTAAATACACAGTGTGAATGGAACCATTGAAAAATCATTACCTGCATCCATATGATTTAACCGCTTCCATACAGAGCAGTTAGACACCCTTCCTGCCCAGACCAATTTTCAGCTTTCAGCACTCTCACACTTTGAATGACAATTGCTCAGTCATGCTACACTGTAACCAAACAAAAATTCAAGTTAGACTTACCGGTAACTTGTTTTCCAATAGTCTTTCAGGACAGCACCTTAGAGAGATGGCTCCTCCCTCTCCTCATCAGGAAACACCCCATCCACCAGATTTTAAAAGGAGGCTTCTCCCACCATTCATCAGTTTGTAGAAGAGTACCTCCGGCCCATGCTGGAACACATAAACAGATATGGTTAATCACAGCAATACATTTTATACAATAGGGCGGGATCCTCCTGCTGTCCTGAAAGACTATTGGAAAACAAGTTACCGGTAAGTCTAACTTGAATTTTCCCTAAAACGTCTTTCAGGACAGCACCTTAGAGAGGATTATCGAGACTTACTCAATTTAGGGAGGGACCACAGCTTGCAGGACCTTTCTGCCAAAAGCCTGATCTTCAGCTGCCAAAAGGTCCAACCTATAGTGTCTTGCAAACGTAAAGTAGCTTGACCACGTAGCCGCTTTGCAGATTTGCTTTGGAGTGGCACCAGCTTTCTCTGCCCATGTAGTGGCTAACGCTCTAGTAGAGTGAGCTCTGATCCCCTGCGGGGGAGACAATTTCATTTGGGAGTAAGCCTCTGAAATAGCGGATCTGAGCCATCTGGCTATTGATCCTTTTGATGCCTGGCGACCTTTTTTGTTGCCAGAGAAAAGAACAAAAAGAGAGTTTGATGATCTAAACTCTTTAGTAACCTCCAAGTAGTGTATAAGAACCCTTCTTACATCTAGGTAGTGAAAGCTTTCTTCCTTATCTCCTGATGGATTAGGGCAGAAGGTAGGTAACACAATTTCTTGTGAGCGGTTTCTCGTTGAAGCTACTTTTGGGAGAAACCCTGGATCCGTCTTGAGAATTATCCTGTCTGGATATATGGACAAGAAAGGTTCGATAGCTGATAAAGCATGTAATTCACTGATTCTTCTTGCTGATGTTATTGCCACCAAGAAGACCGTCTTGAGGGTAAGGTTTTTTAGTGTAACCGTTTCTAGTGGTTCAAAAGGTTCCTTTGTGAAGGCCTGAAGGACCACCGACAAGTCCCATTTGGGGAAGCTTCTGACAGGCACTGGTCTGGAGCGGGTAAGGGCCCTGAAGAATCTGATGATTAAAGATTCTGAAGAAATGGGCCTTTCCAAGAATACCCCCAGGGCTGTAACTTGTACCTTGAGGGTACTTACTGCCAAACCTTTTCCTGCGCCCTCCTGTAGGAACTCCAAAATTGAAGTAATACTGTTCAATTTTTGATCTTTCGATTCACACCAGGTATTATATGTCTTCCAAACTTTTGCATATATATTCCTTGTGACTTTTTTCCTACTGGAAAGTAGAGTAGCAATTAATGCGTCTGAAAATCCTTTCCTTTTCAGCAGTTGCTCCTCAGATACCAGGCGGTGAGCTTTAGCTTTTCCACTTCTGGATGATAGACTGGACCTTGAAGCAGTAGGTCTTGACGAAGAGGGAGCTGAAAAGCAGGTTTGACTGATAGTTGAAGGACAGTCGAAAACCAAACCCTTTTGGGCCAATAAGGTGTGATCAGGATCGCTGAGGCTCTTTCCATTTGGATTTTTCTCAATACCAACGGAATGAGCTGGAAGGGGGGGGAAGGCATACCCCAACCTGAACCTCCAGGGATGTGCCAGGGAATCTACTCCGAGAGTTGTCGTTTCTGTGGAGTGAGAAGTAAAGTGGAAGTTTTGCGTTTTCTTTCGTTGCAAACAGATCCACCTCTGGCTTTCCCCAAGTCTTGGTTATCAACATAAAGACTTCTGGGTTCAAGCTCCATTCTGCTTCTCGGATCTTCTGCCTGCTTAAATAATCCGCCACACTGTTTAGTGTACCTTTCAGGTGGATTGCTGACAAGGAAAGTAACTGCCTTTCCGCCCATTGCAGAATTTCCGTTGCCAAAAGCTGTAGGGTTTTGCTTCTTGTGCCCCCTTGCTTGTTTAGATATGCCACCGTAGTGGCGTTGTCTGAAAGGACTTGAACATGAGTCCCCTGAAGATTTTGAGAGAAGGCAGTTAGGGCTAGGCCGACTGCCTTTAATTCCTTCCAATTTGAGGATTTTCTTGTCTCGGTCTGAGACCAAACCCCCTGTGCCAGGTTTTGGTTCCAGTGGGCTCCCCACCCCCACCTGCTGGCATCCGTTGTTAACCTCTGGTCTGCCGGGAAGGACCAGGCCAAACCCTGAGACAAGGTTATCCGATTTCTCCACCACCAAAGGGACCTCTTGACCTTGGTGGGGATTTTTACCTTTAAGTCCAAAGTCTCTGGATTGTGATCCCAGATTCTGAGGAGGAAATATTGGAGTGGTCGAAAATGCAGCCTTGCCCATTGGACAGCTGGAATTGATGCAGTCAGGTTTCCAAGGACTGACATGATCTCTCTGATCGACCACCACTGATTTGTTTGTAGCCTTGCTACCAAATTCTGTATTTTGACCTGTTTGTCTTCTGGTAGGAAGATTCTTTGTTCCACAGAGCATAACTGAAACCCTAGGAACTGAACCCGCTGAGCCGGTGTGAGATTCGATTTCTTGATGTTCACTATCCATCCCAGAGCTTCTAGATGACCTCTTGCCTTGTGCAGGTCCTCTTGAAGTTTTTCCTTTGACGGGGCAAAGAAAAGCAGGTCGTCCAGGTAAGGCACCACAGAGATTCCCTGAAGGCGGAGGGGAGCTAGACACTCTGCCATTACCTTCGTAAAAATACGAGGGGAGGATGATAGCCCGAAAGGGAGTGCTTTGAATTGGATATGGAGCATTTCCTTTCCCAGATTTACTGCCAACCTTAGGAATTTCTGTGAGCGAGGGGCAATAGGGATATGTAGGTAAGCATCCCTTAAGTCGATTGATGCCATGAAGCATCCTTTTGTTAACAGGGTTCTGACTGTAAGAATTGAGTCCATTCGAAACTTTTTGTACAGAACTGACCTGTTTAATGGTTTCAGATTCAGTATAAGACGAAAATCCCCCGATGGTTTCTTTATCAAAAATATGTGGGAATAGAATCCCTGATGTTGTTCCTCCACTGGAACTGGACAGACAACTCCCTGTTGCCTCAGGTCCTTTAACAGGTCCATCATAGCCAGGGCTTTTTCTGCATCTCTTGGGAGGTTTGTGACAAAGAACCTTTCGGGTGGCGTCTCTGAAAACTCTATGTTGTAGCCTTGGGACAGCATACCCAGAATGTATTGATTTTCTGTTATGGCTGCCCAATAGGGGAGGAATTCCCTCAATCTTCCTCCCACCGGCAATGTCTTGTCATTGTGTTTTGTTGGTTGACACAGGAGGATGGAAGAGAACACCTCCTTTCCCTTTGGGTTTTTGTGTCGACCAGTTTCTTCTCTTCTCCTGGGGTCTGCTATTTTGCTGAGCTTTTTGAGGTCGAAAAAGCTTCTTTGCTGCCTGTTTCTTCTTCACAGGAAAAGACTTCTTTTTGTCTGCTGTTCTATCTAGAACAGAGTCTAGCCCAGGCCCGAATAGTAGATCCCCTTGAAAAGGAAGTCCACACAGCTTATTTTTAGAAGCTGTATCTCCAGGCCATGTCTTTAACCAAAGAGCCCTTCTGGCTGAGTTGGATAAAGCTGCAGATCTTGCTGTCATCTTCACTGACTCTGCTGAAGCGTCAGCAATGAAGGCTATGGCCGTGGAGAGCGTGGAAAAGGAATCCAAAATTTCCTGTTTAGGTGAGTCTGCTGTGATGTGTGCTTTTAGCTGGCTAAGCCAGTATTCCAGATTCCTGGACACACAGGTTACTGCCATGGCAGGCTTCAGACTCCCCATGATGGATTGCCAGGATCTCTTAAGTTGCTGGTCCATCTTCTTATCCATGGGATCCCTCAGGACTCCCATGTCTTCAAATGCTAGGTCTGTTGACCTAGAAACCTGGGAGAAGGCTGCATCAATCTTTGGCATCTTATTCCAGGGGGCTCCTGGGTCCTCATCAAAAGGAAATCGCCTTTTAAAGGCTTTAGGGAAGAAGGTTTTCTTTTCCGGATCAGCCCACTCATGTTTTATTGCATCTGAGATGGTCTGATGCACTGGGAAGATACGGCCCTTAGGCTCTTCCAAGCCTGCATACATTTTGTCATGTAGGGACAGTTCCTTCTTTTCCTCCTCTAGACCCAGGGTGATGTAAACTGCCCTCAGGAGACCATCCACTTGCTCTAAGGATAGTTTGTATTTAGTGGGCCTGCTTTGTGCCCCTCCCTCCTCTTCTTCCTCTGAATCCTCCTTGGAATGTGAGGGGGAATTATCTCCTTGGGTGGAAGGAACCCCTTCTGTCCCCACCGAAGGAACCAATTGTGAACCCTGAGAGGACAGTGAGGCTGATGGCTGACTCAGGGCAGGGTCCTGTAGGGATGACCGAAAAGATTGGATGGTAGCATCCAATTCCTTCCTCACAGATGCGACTAAATCGCCAGAAACTGTAGATGCTTCTTCCTTTACTAGTGCATCAATACATCCCTGGCAAAGTGTCTTTTTCCAACTTTCCGACAACTTTGCTTTGCATGAAGGACACTTTCTCTTGAAAACAGTTTCAGAACTTTTAGCCTGGAAGACATGAATGGGAAAACATACACATGTTTCTTAAAAGTCAGCCTGATTCTCAGGGCCACCAAAGGTGCACAGAAAGACATTTAAAGGGAAGTCCCATGTGCCCTGACAGGCCCCCAGCCACCGGGGGGATAGTAAAAGGGATGGAGAGAGACCCCACAGTAAGATAGGCCATATAAAGATACCCCTTACCTGGGCCTTACTGGTGCCTGTGCCTGTCCCACTCGCTGAAGAAGCTTCCATCGCTTGGCAGCGGTATCACCCGTGGCTTCGGTACCGGTTCCGGAGACCAAAGCGCACCTGCACTGGACCGGATCCGGAATAAGGCACCAGCTTGCTCCTCCCTTCTTCCTCTGCGTCCGGCGGAAATGACGCCATACGCCCCCTGCAGAACGCTGCCCTTTCCGGAACCTCACTTCCGGTCCGGACGAGCGTCACTCGATCCGGAGAAATGGCGGCAAATTTGAAAAAAAGGCGGCGGAAACCTAAGAAAAATCGTTCCGCTCCTCCAAGATGCCTTCCCAGGGCTGTGCTCTGCGGGGTCTTGACTCAGCCTAGAGCACTGAAGAGGAAGAAGGAGCCCATGCACTGCAGTCGGTCGCGTGAATGGGAGAAGCAATCGTCTCCAAAAAAGGGTAGGTGGACGTAGGAAGCCCGGTCTCTCAGGATAGCACCTTAAGAGCCCAGCTCCCCACAGAGGTGTTCCTCGGCCGGAGGAAACACAAAAACTGATGAATGGTGGGAGAAGCCTCCTTTTAAAATCTGGTGGATGGGGTGTTTCCTGATGAGGAGAGGGAGGAGCCATCTCTCTAAGGTGCTGTCCTGAAAGACGTTTTAGGGAAATTTTTATCATTTTTTTCACACAAATAGAGCTTTCTTTTGGTGGTATTTGATCACAACTGGGGGTTTTTTTTTTCGTGATATATGCAAAAAAAGAGCAAAAATTTTGAAAAAAAAACACTTTTTAGTTTCAATTATGAAATTTTGCAAAAAATAAATTTTTCTTCATACATTTGGGCCAAAATGTATACTGCTACATGTCTCTGGTAAAATTAACCCAAATTAGTGTATATTATTTAGTCTGTGTGAAAGTTATTGAGTCTAGAAGCTATGGTACCAATTACTGAAAATTGATCACACCAGATGTACTGACGGCCTATCTCCTTTCTTGAGGCCCTGAAATGTCAGGACAGTACAAATACCGACCAAATGACCCCTTTTTGTAAAGTAGACAGTCCAAGGTATTTAGTAAGAGGCATTGTGAGTTTTTTGAAGTTGGAATTTTTTCCCACAATTCTTGGGAAAATGAAGAAAAAAATTTTTTTTTCTTTTTTTTCCCACAAAGTTGTCAATTTATAAGCTATTTCTAACACATAGCATGTACACAGCAAAAATTACACCCAAAAATACATTCTGCTACTCCTTCCGAGTATGGCGATACCACATGTGTGAGACTTTTACTCAGCCTGGCCACAAAAAGAGACTCCACGTCCAAGAAGCACATTCAGGCGTTCTAGGAGCATAAATACACATAAAACTTTCTTACTACCTATCACACTTTTCAAGGCCCTAGAGCACCAATACAATGGAAAAGTCCACAAAATGACCCCATTTTGGAAAGCAAACACTCCAACGTATATTCTATGAGGCATTATGGGTCGTTTGAACATATCATTTTTTTCCACAGGTTTTTGGAAAATGTGGGAAAAAAATGAAAACTTTTTTTTTTTTACACAAAGTTGTCAATTTATAGGATATTCCTAACACATAGCATGTACACAGCAAAAATGACACCCCAAAATACATTCTGCCACTCCTCCTGAGTATGGCAATACCACATGTGTGAGACTTTTTCACAGCCTAGCCATATAGAGGGGCCTAACATCCAAGGAGCATCATCATGCATCCTAGCCACTTGCCTAGGCCTATTTTTGACATTTGGTGTTTACAAGCTAAAATCAGTTGTTTTGCTAGAAAACTGCTTAGAACCCCCAAAGATTATATATTTTTTTTTAGCAGAGACCCTAGAGAATAAAATGGAGATTATTGCAATATTTTTTATCACACCGTATTTGCGTAGCGGTCTTCCAAACGCAATTTTTTTGGAAAAAATTCACTTTTTTTAATTAAAAAATAAGAAACCAGTAAAGTTAGCCCAATTTTTTTCCATAATGTGAAAGATAATGTTACGCCGAGTAAATAGATACCCAACATGCCATGTTTCAAAATTGCGCACGCTCACGGAATGGTGACAAACTTTGGTACTTAAAAATCCCCATAGGCGACAATTTAAAAATTTCTACAGGTTGCCATCTTTGAGTTACAGAGGAGGTCTAGGGCTCAAATTATTCCCCTTGCTCTAACGATCGCGGCGATACCTCACATGTGTGGTTTGAACACCGTTTACATATGTGGGCGGGGTTTCTGTATGCATTCGCTTCTGCGCGCGAGCTAACGGGGACAGGGCGCTTTAATTTTTTTTTTTTTTTTTTACCATTTTTTTTTTTTATTATTTTTTATTTTTACACCGTTTAAAAAAAAAAAAAAATTGATCATTTTTATTTCTATTAAAAGAAATGTAAATATTCCTCGTAATAGAAATAGGCACGACAGGACCTCTTTTTTGTGAGATCTGGGGTCAAAAAGTCCTCAGATCTCACAAGTACACTAAAAGATAGAAAAAAAAAAAATTATAATATAAAATGAAAAAAAAAAAAAAAGGACCTTTAAACCGGTTGCTAGGCAACAACATTTTCCGTAGCTCCGGTCCTCCAAGACCATAGAGTCAAGTGAGGGCAAGCTTGCCCTCACTCGACATCCTGTCTGTGAGGATTCGGGACCGGATCGTTTTCCCCGCTGCCGGCGGGTCCGGTAAGCGGGGAAAAGGACCGGAACGCGTCGGGAGGGGGGGGGGCGCCTCTTCCGCCATCCCGGAAGGGTGATCCCACGGCGAATCCGCCGCTGGGACCACCCTTATCGGAAAGCCAACCGTCCACCGTTTAAAAAAATACCAGGGTTATGGCAGCTATCTGCTGCCATAACACCGGTATTTAGGTTTAAACGGAGGACGTATATAAACCTTTTTGGACTTGGACATGGTGGCTGTATGAAGGGTGACAGGTACTCGGGTACTTTGTTGGGCAGGTGACAGGTACTCTGGTACTGATGAGCAGGTGGCAGGTACTCGAGTACTCCGATAGGCAGGTGACAGGTACTCGGGTACTCTGATGGGCAGGTGACAGGCAGGTGATAGGTACTGATGAGTAGTACTCACTGACTGATAGGTGATACTGTACTGATGGGTACTGATGATCAGTACTGATACGTGATAGGTACTGATGAGTACTGATGAGTAGTGATGGGTACTGATGAGCAGGCGGCAAGTACTTGGGTACTTCAGGCGTCAGGTACTCTGATGAGCAGGTGGAAGGTACTCGGGTACTCTGATGGGTAGGTGACAGGTACTCAGGTACTCTGATGACGGGTACTCCGTTGACAGGTACTCAAAGTACCCGAGTACCTGTCATCAGAGTACCCGAGTACCTGTCATCAGAGTACCCGAGTACCCGTCATCAGAGTACCCGAGTACCCGTCATCAGAGTACCCGAGTACCTGTCATCAGAGTACCCGAGCACCTGTCATCAGAGTACCCGAGCACCCGTCATCAGAGTACTCGAGTACCTGTCATCAGAGTACCCGAGTACCCGTCATCAGAGTACCCGAGTACCCGTCATCAGAGTACCCGAGTACCCATCATCAGAGTACCCGAGTACCTGTCATCAGAGTACCCGAGTACCCGTCATCAGAGTACCCGAGTACCTGTCATCAGAGTATCCGTCATCAGAGTACCTGTCACCAGAGTACCCGAATACCTGGTGACAGGTACTCGGGTACTTTGATGGGCTAGTGACAGGTACTCTTTATTGGGGGGGGGGCAATCAGTGTGTTTAGGGTGCACTGTAGTTGGTAACTAGCTGTTACCACAATCTCTTCCTCACACAGGATCAGTGTGTGAGGAGGAGAACACGGTGACAGCTAGTTACCGTGTTCTCTGTTGACATTTGTGACCGGCTGTGATTGGACACAGCCGGTCACGTGGTAAAGAGCCAATTTCATTGGCTCTTTACCTAGATCGGGGATCGACTCTGTCCGAGGGACGAGCCTCGTCCCCGATCGCTGCTCTGCGCGCCCCCGGGGGCGCGCATTGCAGAGAGAACGAGCGGCTCGTGCTGGAGCCGCTCATGTGATCGGCTGTGATTGACACAGCCGATCACGTGGTAAACAGCCAATTTATATTGGCTGTTTACCTTGATCAGGGATGGGCTATGTCCGAGGGACGAGCCTCATCCCTGATCGCGCCGCTGCGCGCCGCCGGGGGCGCACAGTAGCAGCTAGAACGGGCCGACGTCATATGACGGCGGCCCGGATCTAGACAACCACTTTGCCGACGTCATTTTACATGACCTGGTATGGAAGTGGTTAAGGAATGTTGTCTAAACGCTTGTTGACAGTGCCAGTGTGAATATAGCATACGTTTCCTCTTCGTGCATGACACCACTATAACACTAGAGCACACCCTCTTCATGTCTTCAGGCTTTCCAGTTTCTCAGAATATTACAATTTAAAATTGTAAGGCTGGGTTCACACCTATGTGCGTTGAATGCGGGTTTCTCCGCATCTGATTCCCATGACAGGAGACTGTGACCGGCTCTTAAGGGAGGCGGTTCACACAGCTCCGGTGTGGCCACGGTACGCACTGGAAAAGTGTCCTGTGTGTCTTTGGCTCTGTTTCAGGCCCAAATTCAGGCAAAAATCTGGACCTGATTCACACCTGAAATGGAGAACAGGGAGGCACCGGACCCCTGCTGTGAGCCATGTCCGCAGCTAGTATGAATCCGGCCTACAATGCGGTTTATAATCTACCCCCACCACACACACTATCTTGCCAATTTCCTCATTCAATTATTTTCATTGTTTTAAGAAGAAATTACAACTAGTGCGCATACACAGGGGATAAAACGAGTAAATTTGTGTACAATTACTAAAATATAGATAAACATAAGACAGTCATTGTTCGGTTTTCTGAAATTCCTTTGGGGTCTTACACAAGGCAGCTAGAACCTACAGGTGGCTCGGGTTGTTATGGGAGGCGGTGGATTCAGGAATGAGAAGGTACATAGAGGGGATAATGGAGAAACAGGATATATTAGGTCATATCCCTCCAGACTCAGGCCAAGAGATCACGTAAGTATCATAGGGCATTCTGGCTAGAAGAATTCCGGGATGGTAAGGCATAAGTGAGCAATGGCTCCCATATTTTAAGAAATTGAGTCATTGAGGATGCTTGACATTTTCTCATTAACCAACATCAGATTATTTCCTTGCTTATTTTCAGATACGATCCCTAATGTAGCCCTTGCTCTGCACTCTACCTTCCACTCTAGTCAGCTCTTGACATTCTCAAATCTAAAACCTGGTACACAGGATCAGATTACCGGATGAATTTTCGTCCATTTTGTGTTGCATGCTAGTCTCATTTTAAAAGTGAAGAGGTTACTCAACATACAAAAATTTTGGTATGGCAGAATACAACTTCAGAATTGATGTAATGTGTTGAATTGTTTTGTATGTATTCTTTCGTTTCTGAGCATGCGTGTCTTGCTCTTACGATTTTTTTGGGCCCGAAAACTGTACTAATAGAACGAAAATCAGACGTTATGGATACGTACGATAAAAATTTAATAGCCTGAACCTTCAAGTTTTGTCATTGGAAAAAGCACTATGGCAACAGTCAGAAAATTGGCAGATTGCTCATAGTATGAAATTTTACTTCCGATTTTCTTATGTGTATGGGCTTTTAGACCTTCTCACATGCCTCTCCCCTACTCTGGAATTTCCTCCCGCATTTTATTGGTACTTTCCAACCCTCAAAACAGTTTGTCATAAAAGTAGACTATCGCATCTAAGATAACAAATAGAATCTCTACAAGACTGTGACCATCTCACATACTTAAAGTCATGCAAAGTATGTTCCACAACATTGTTGTATAATGATGGTGTTCATCTTATTACTTTTAAAGATTACACATACAATAACGTTGTACGTTGAGCACTTTTAAATGGTTGTGTATTTGTTGTCTCCATGTGGAACAATAAAAGTCCCATTGTTACCCCTCCCCTCCTTTTCTCTGGTAGGTTTGGAGGTCGTTTTCCTTCTTTGTTTGGTTTTTAAAGGATGGTACCCATGGAGACAAATATGCAGGCTAAATGAGCCCTGACTTTTACTTACCTATCCCATCTAAGGTATTTTCCACGGAGGCTTAATATAATATAGTTGATGTGTTGTGGAATGATGTGCACAAAGTTTGTCATGATTATGGAATGCTCTGTATTTATTCTTAGATCTGTTTAATAAAGCTTTCTTGGATATATAAAAAAAAAAAAAAAATGATATATATATATATATATATTTTCCTACACCACTATTCCATTGTTGACATCTCAAAGGGCAAGGCACACATTCTCACCATATGTAGTAAATGGCGATGGGACCAAAATAAAGTAAAAAAGTAAATAACCTGTGTTCATCTACAGGGTTAAACAAAGTACGCTGTTTACTTACCTTTACTTGTATTAATTATCTGGAAAATTAATAAATATCTAGTAAAAAGGAAATTACAAGTCAATTTAAGCCCAACTGACACCATGTTACATCCTAAATAGGGGGGAAGAGGGGGGGGGCGTAACATAAGACAGCCATACACGGATAGAAAATTGGCAGGTTTAGCAGGGACCAGCCATAATGTGATACATGTAGGCAAGCTGGTTGTACACAAATCATTGTGTACAACCTTCCTGTTGGAAAATGTTCTTTTAACCGCTTTCTGACCAGCCGCCCCAGATATACTGCAGCAGGCTGGCTCCCACAGGCAAATGTACATGTACGGCGCTCGCTCTGGGGAGGCTAGGGGGCGACTGCGCACCACTGGCGGCGCACTCCCGCCCCCCGCTCCTCAGCCGGGAAGCCACTGCGTGTGTCAGGCGGTTCCGATTGCCGCCTGACACCGGCGATCTCTCCCCACTGCCAGAGAAGGACGGTCGGCTGATGTAAACACTATGTGATCCTGCTATATAGGATTGCATGTCTCTATGATCATCTCACAAGCCACACCCCCCCACAGTTAGAATCCCTTTCCTAGGCTTACATTTAACCCCTTGTTCACCAACAGTATTAACCCCTTCCCTGCCAATGGCATTATCACAGTAACAGTGCATATTCTTAGCACTGATTACTGTAGTAATGTCACTGGTACCCCCAAAAGTGTCAGTTAGGGGTCCGATCTGTCCACCGCAATGTCACAGTCCTGCAAAAAATTGCAGATCGCCGCCATTACTAGTAAAAAAAAAACAATAAAAATGACATAAATCTTTCCCGTAGTTAGTAGAGGCAATAACTTTTGCACAAACCAATCAAAATACGCTTATTGCGATTATTTTTTACCAAAAATATGTAGCAGAAAACAAATTGGCCTAAAATGTTAAAAAAATTTGATTTTTGAATTTTTTTTTGAGAATGTCATAAAATGAATGTGAAAAATATATATATATTTTTTTAAATTGTCACTATTTTCTTGTTTATAGCGCAAAAAATAAGAATTGCACAGGTGATCAAATACCACTAAAAGAAAGCTATTTGTGGGGAAAAAAGGACGTAAATTTTGTTTGGGTACAGCATCGCACGCCTGCGCAATTGTCTGCTAAAGTAACGCAGTGCCGAATCGCAAAATAGGGCCTTGTCAGTAAGGGGACAAATCCTTCTGGGGCTAAAGTGGTTAATCAGCGCCACAAGCTAATTGCAAAAAGGAAAGAAAAGATGGGGCTTTCAAGGCCAAAATGGGAGGAGGAGGATCATGAATATCAGACAATATGTATAAAACACAGCTTTATTAAACACATTAAAAAATGTTCATCAAAGGGGCATAAATCCCATACACATATAAAAAAGAAAAACAGAGAAACACATGTGTAGAAATAAATTCCCATAAGGGAATGCCAATACTTGGTATCAGATGATGATGTTGAGGGTCTCTGATGGAGCACGGTCTAAGGGTCCCCAGCAAGCTGACACGTTTCGCACAAGGCTTCCTCAGGGCCAGAGAGACCAAGACAGAACGATATTTCCCACTGTGAATCAGATCATGGCGGGCAGAACAGACTGACGGACCAATAGATAAGGCTGACCACAATAAAAAACTGCCACTGTGATGACCGCAGAATAATGTTACGACACTGATACTGTAGTCTTCAGGTGTGAAGATGTATCTACAAATACTTGCACTTACTTATACCCGAGAAGAGGAGGATCAGACCACTCTTTGCAAAACCACTTGCACAGAGGAGGTACCGTAAGTATTTATTTAAAAAGAATAACCTAAAATAAATAAAAACACTTTACAATCACTTTAATCATGGACAGTGCAATCTCCAACCAGTCACTTAGCTTAGAGAAGCAGGGGAGCACCCTTTTTGCATCTATTGATGCACACAGTGTAGGGATACAACTCTAGTCCCTGCCAGGGTGGCCCCATAGAAGGCTACGAGAGAAAAGAGCCACCAGCTGAAACTGGAACATTGGCAAGGGAGAAAAAAGATAAAAAAATGACATCCTCTATGGATAAATTGTTGGAAATTGTATGCATCACAGGACCTGTACTACTTCTATTACTTTGTTCAGCACCAAGGCAGAGGAAGAACTTTTTCTTGTAAATGCATAAAATACCTGTTGCTCTTGTCCCAAGATGCAGTATTCTTATCACTTCCTGTGAGCTGAACACACGCGCCCCCCCCCCCCCCCAAAAAAAAAAAATGGGATATTCGTTTGTACTCACCGTAAAATTCATTTCTCTGAGTTAGTTAATTTGACGGACACAGCGCTCCAAAAATCATAACTAGTAGGTTATATTGCCTCCTCAGGAGTAGGACTAGGCAGAAAAAAAAAAAAACACCTGACTACTACACCCTTAGGCAATCATGAGCTGGTATAAATCCACCCCCCCCCCCCTGCTCTAGGCAATTAGTTTAGTAGCAAGCAGTATTAGAAGTATCAGAACTCCATAGAGGAGTGGGTGCTGTGTCCGTCGGAACTCAGAGAAATGGATTTTACGGTATGTACAAAAAATCTATTTTGTTTTTCGTTCATCGACAGACACAGCCCTCCATAAATCTTAACTAGTGGGAAGTCCAAAAGCAGTGACAAAAGGAACATGAGGGGTGGGGAAAATAACCAAAGGCTAAACATAAGAGTCCTTAACCAGGTGACGGGAGTCCCATCTGAAAAATAAAGGTTTAAAGAAAAAACACCCCTCCAGAGGGAACAGCCCCTCCTAAACAGCAGCCTGCAAAATTTTGCAGCCAAAGAAAGACTCGCAGATGCAAAAGTATCTACCTTATAGAAATGTGTGAAGGTATGCACCAACGACCAAGTGGCCGCCTTGCAAACTAGCGATATAGAAGCCTGATGCGCCATGATCGGGAAAGGTGGAACCTGACCTTTAAATGAAATAGACCCAAGTCCCCATCTGTCTGATCCATCTGGAGATGGTAGCCAAAGAAGCGGCCAGCCCTTTTCTTGGTCCGTTCGTAATTACAAAAAGCGAGTCTGACCTCCAAAAAGACTCAGTAGCTGCCAGATACCCTTGAATCGCATGAACCTCATCCAAGGTATGCAAAGCAAATTCCTTGGGATGAGCCGGCTTGGGACACGAGGAAGGCAACACAATGTCCGCATTCAAATGGAAGTCAAGGACAATTTTGGGCAGGAATGATGGACAGGGACAAAGAACCACTTTATGCCTAAGGACCACCAAATAGGGACAGCAACAGGATAATCCCGCCAACTTTGTTACCCTGCAGGCCTATAATAGCTACCAAGAATGTCACACCTTCTGGGATAATGCAGGCAAGGGAATCTTCCACATATTCTCAAATGGAGGTTTCTGGAGAACTGAAAGTACCAAATTTAAAATCCCATGGCAGCGGGGGGCTTGGCCGAACTTCCGGGATGTAAGCAGCAGTTATTTGGAGCTCCCTGAAATCCCCCGCCATCCTGCATTAATCCTGCCCACCCAGCCTCTGCAACTTGTCCAAATTACCTCCATACCTCTCCTGATCGTGGTGAGCGGCGTATGAGATGGTGAAAATCGGGTCTACCTGTGCGGATGCCCCGGGCTTCAAGACTCCCATCTCCTCTGTTGTCCAGACCCAAGATGTCACCGATCCTCCTCGTGGACCGAAGACCACACAGACACAGCCGGTTCACCCTGCACAACCTCCCCCTATGGGGGGTGAGTCACCAGACATTATAGACTCTAGTCTAGCTGAACTGCCAGCATGCCTCCTCCCTGATGCAGAGACACAGAAGTCACATACTGCCACTACTCATAATGTGGAACAGGCTGAACCCTCCCTATCTCAAATAATGGAGGCTATTCAGCTACACAAATTGACTGGGTTTGCATGGATCTATCCTTTCTTAAACAAGATGTTCATAATCTGAGACACAAGGTGACTAATGCTGAGCAGTGTGTCCGTGATTTGGAGGACACTGCTTGCCCCCTGCAGGCTACAGTTAATGATTTATGTAAAGATCAGGAAGCTACTGTGGATAAACTGACTGTTTTAGAGAATCGCCTAAGGTGCAATAATCTGTGATTTGAGGGGTTCCCAGAGGGCTTTAAGGGGAGGAATCTGGAGGCCTTTATGGAGAAATGGCTTTCGGATACTTTTGGCATCTCCATGCTTTCCCGCCTTTTTGCGATTGAACGTACACACAGAGTCCCATAGAGTCCTCCACCTTCTGGTGCCCCCCCCCCCCCCCCACAGTCCATATTAATCAAACTATTGGATTTTTGGGATAGAGAGATAATCCTGAGAGCTGCACGAGATAAGGGTCAACTATTGTACAATGGCAATGCTATTTCTATTTTTCCAGACTTCTCGGCTACCACGCAAAGGCAGCGTGCAATATTTAACGCTGTTAAAAAAACACCAGAGGGATGTGCAACTTCCATACGATATGCTTTATCGGTCTAGACAACGTGTCATCTATCAAGGGAAAACGCATTTCTTTACAGATCCAAAAGAAGCGTCTCACTGGATTGATGCCCTTGGGCTGTCCGTACCTCATCGCTCCAACCGTCGCACTCCTCCTCGCTGATAACTTCTTATTCTCAGGGTACCTCTATCTTAATTTCTAAATCCGCACCCATTTCCTTTAAATAGGTTAAAACTGACCCGGAGGCTGCTTTGTTATCCTTATCGTCGTAATTCTGGGTAAGCCTTATACTATAGTTAACCTATACATGCCTCCAACATTTACTAAAGTGTTATTTGAACGCATAATGAGAGCGGTGATACAAATAGCTGAGGGACCTCTCCTAATAGCTGGCGATTTTAACACGGTCCTGAATAACTCCCTGGATCGACTCTGGGGGTCCACTGTACATTAAACTCCTCTCTCTCTATCAAGATCAATTTGATTTGGTGGATGCTTGGAGATGGAAACATGGATTTAAGGGAATACTCATGCCACTCTAAAACATACGGTACCTTGTCCCGTATTGATTTATGTCTCACATCCCAAGTATTACTTGACAAGCTGTCTGCGATCAGATTTCTCCCTAGAGCAGTATCCGACCATTCACCCTTATTGATTGATCTCATCTTGAATATACCCACCTCTTACAAAATCTGGAGACTTAGTCCCCTTTGGTTGGCAGATCAGGCTGTGGTGGACCAAGGAGTGGTTGGCATGAATGCGTACTGGGCTGTCAATCATCAAAGCACTGCCTTATCCATGGTCTGGGATGCATTTAAGGCCACTATGAGGGGGAAGTTTGTCGCTTCTATAGGGGCGGCCAGATGGGCCAGTCTAAATTGCTGGATGCTGAAAAAGAAAGTTATGATGCAGAGTCTTGCTATTCTGGCTCTCCCACCTCTGAAAACTACTCCTTATGGAGAGAAAAAGTCAGAGACTTATGCCCCATACACACGTGCAGATTATCTGCAGACTTTTGTCTGCAGACTTACCAAAACCATATAATATGAGGTCAAACCTAAACACTTTCAATTTGTATGCAATCCGGCAGGCCCTTGCACTACATATAAAAGGTAAGTCTGCAGACAAAAGTCTGCAGATAATCTGCATGTGTGTACGGGGCATTAGACTTGATTTTACTGGAATGTACTCAAAAGAAGTTGCTGTACCAAAACCAAAGGATTTTTGAGTTGGGAGATAAGAATAGTCGTCTGCTAGCATATCTATCGAGGCCTGACTTCCAGCCATGTAACATCCCTAGAATTATAAACTCTGCAGGGGTAATAGTGGAACAAACCACTGAAATTGTAGAGGCATTTGCTTCCTTCTATTCTGATTTATATACCACATACAATTGTGGAACTGGATGACTATCTCTGGGACATCCAGCTTCCCAAACTGTCAACAGAGCAAACTAAATTTATGGAGGAACCTCTGACGTCGGAGGAAATCAGTACTGCCATAACATCATTTGCTCATAATAAAACACCAGGCTTGGATGGCTTTCCTATAGACTGGTACTTACAGAACAAAGATTTTGATCCCTTACTTGCTGCGAGTTAACAATTGCGCTTTGAAGGAGGGTTGTTTGCCACCCTCCATGGCTGAGGCTTTAATTGGACTTATACCAAAACCTCATAAAGATCATCTAGATTGTGAGTCAGATCGTCCTATCTCTCTGATCAACTCTGACGTCAAGATCTTAGCCAAAGTTCTTGCCCGCAGATTAAATACAGTTATTAACTCGATTATAAAGTCGGACCAAAACTGGCTTTATCCCAGGTTGCTCTACTTCTATCTATTTGCGGAGGCTGTTCACCAATATCCAGACCAAACATGATAATATAGGTGTCAGGATATTATCATCTCTGGATACACAAAGCATTTGACTCAGTGGAAAGGCCATACTTGCATGAAGTATTGGCAAAGTTTGGGTTTGGCGGTAACTTCCTCAGCTGGATTAAATTATTGTATTACAGACCTAAAGCCTGTTTAAGAGTAAATACATAAGCATCAGACCCTTTCCCTATTGCGAGAGGTACTAGAGGGGGCTGCCCCCTGTCATCGTCGCTTTTCGCCATAGCAATAGAACCATTGGCTGAATTGATTAGGGGGAATCCTGCTATTAAGGGCCTATTGATTAATGGGCTTGAGGAGAAGGTGTCCCTTTACGCAGATGATATGTTGATATACCTAGCAGGCTCAAATTCTTCCATAAACACATTATTGAAGGCCATCAGCCGCTTCGGGCACTTCCCGGGGTTAGGGTGAACTGGGAGAAATGGATTCTGATTTTCCCATAACTCTTCCATCCTCGTAGATAACATCCGCTATCTAGGGGTAATAGTACAACAATCGCTATCCCTATATATCAGAAATAATCTAGATCCTCTCCTTAACCGTTTAGAAAACAATCCGAAATTGTGGGCTAACCGCTCAACATACTGGGTAGAATCATTATATTTAAAATTATCTTTTTTTCCACGTTTTCTTTATGTCCTGAGTAACTCTCCAGTGTATATTCCTAAACATAGATTCGGTGAGATCGATTCTATCCCTACATCTTTTATATGGGGGGGTAAGTCAGTTAGAATTGCTAAGCATACACTCCAGCTACCAGTTCAGGAAGGCGGCCTAGCAGCCTCTAATCTCAATGCTTCATTGCTTCCCAGTTGGCTCATGCTCATTGGTGGTTTTACCCTTAACATAATAATGCAGCCGTTGCTTTGGAGGCAGCGATTCTCACATCCTACAAATCATTAAAACCTCTCATTCATTCATCGTCAATCCACTCTGGGTAGAGACAGTACAAGCATCTTATCCATGACATTGCAGATTTTTAAAGCATCAAACCTGGTGCGGTCAACTACTACTCCCTCCCACTCTCCTAATGCCCCCATATGGCATAACCCGCAGTTGCAAGAATTTTTCAGGAAAACAGATGGGGCATATTGGTCCAGGCAGGCAGTAAAGCTAATATCCCATTTATTTAATGCAGCAACGTTACGCTCATTCACAAAGTTCCAGACAGAATATGGCATCCCCCAAACAGCATACTGGATATCTTCAACTGCAGCATGCAGCTGGGACTCAATTTGGCTTGCGTAATAGCTCCAAAACAGCCCTTTCCTTGAGAGCGTCTTTTATTACACCCAAATCATTCTAAACTTGTATTCCACATACTATGCTTCGCTACTACACTCCAAAACTGACAGACTCAATCTCACTGAATCCTAATGGCATACAGATATACCGGAGCTTACGGAGGGAATATGGCAAGAAGTGCTTTCATTGCAGGTATCTACTGTTATTTCCTCCAGGGACAAGGTTATTCAAACAACATTTTTTATATAGAGCATATTACACTCCCTATCTGTTGTTTAAGCTAAATAGACTATCATCGGCATCATGCTCTTGTCGCTCCATAGCTGATGGCACTTTTTATCATATGGTGTGGGAATGCCCACCTGTCAGGACGTTCTGGTCGGAAGGGACTGCATTTATTAGCTCTATTTTCCTGATACCCAACATATGCAATCCCTTAAGATACCTTCTAGGGTAGATTGATGATGAATCCTTATCCTAAAAGGTTCAGCTTTTTTTGAGACTGGTGTTATATTATGCCAAGAAATCCATACTTCTGCAGTGGAAATCATCCACTCCTCCTACTGTAGCTTTTTGGCTGACATTGGTCAATCAGGCACATCCACTGTACAAATTGACGTATGAGGCTAGAGGCTGCCCTCATGAATTCCATAAAGTTTGGGATACTTGGGTGAACTCTGATCACACTATATCTCCTACTACATAGACTGAGACGAGATACTAATAATGAAAGCGTGACATTCATTTTGCCATAATCCTATGTTATTGGTAGATAACCTGTTCACAGCTTACATGACCCTTGCTGTTATATGTGAATTAGGGCTGCGCATCTTCACTTACCTCACGTTTCGATGCGATTACGATTATTAGGGTCGCGATTCGATACGATTCGATTCCGCGATGCATCATGATGCATCACGATTACTGCCCAATGCCCATGCCCAGCTCACTGCCCAATGGTTTTCAAAACTTTATCAAAAAAACAAACAAACAATCAAGCAGTCACAAATAAAAGAATCCTTTTTATTTTCATTTGCTTAAGGACACTTTCCTGGACCCTCATGGCCTGCAAGCCCTGCATACTTTAGTGCACTTGCACTGCAAACATATAGGAAGGTCTGAAAATTCAAACAGCATAGCAGAGACAGACAACAACACTAGTATTTTACTAGAAGTAACAGTAAAAATAGTAAAAAACTGTAGTAGTGCAGTTTACTGCTTCATAAAAGAAAATATTAATATAAGCCAGGTCTACCACCATTTAAAGTACAACTATAGGCAAAACTTTTTTGATTTTGGATAAAGTTTTGCCTATAGTTGTACTTTAAAGCCAAGATAGAAGAAGCCAGCCAGCCAGCCAGCCAAGCTAATATTCTTGTGAAAATGGTCATCATAAATTCCCACAAAACATTATATATAAATCCTTTTATGTGAATATATGCATTGCAATAAATTCCAGGTGTGCCATAACCTGTCCTCTACAAAACAGAGCACTTCCTGACTAGTAGCAAACATCAAAAGGTGAACCTGGCAATAGTGCACTGCTGCATAACTTCCATGTTCACCGTGATGTTTGTTTCCCTCTGCAACTGCCAGTCAACTCGAGTTGATGGCTGCTAGAAGGAGTTACAAATATAAGCTTTAAGCTTATCAATTCACTTATGTCACTTTTATGTCACTTACTTTACAGAAAACGTTACCTGTCCTGCAGAAAGTCTCTGTCTCTACCACGATTAAACCCAACTGAAGCCAAGCCAAAGCCACCATTAGAGGAAGGAAAACCCTTGACAGAGTAAATCATCAACTGAAGCTTAAACCTTGAGTAAATCTTCATGGGATCACAAAAAAACACACAACACGATTGTCTGCATCAGAATCATGAGAACTGTAGAAAGGTTTGGCATTGGCACACTGGTACAACTCAAGGCATATAGGTTAGGTCAGGTTTGTGTGTATTTGTGATCCAGTAAAGATTTAATCAAGGTTTTACGCTTCAATGTATAATTGATTTAATCAAGGATGTCCTTTCCTGTACCGTGGCTGGCTGGCTTGCCTTCAGTTGTCTAGATACACGTTTTACCTTTAGTATTTGTTTGGTTGAGGGAACCCCCTACACTTGCTATTGCTACAGAGTACAACAGACACCAGCAGACAGACATGCGTTGCAATAACTTCCAGGTGTGTGCCCTAACCTGTCCTCTACAAAACAGAGCACTTCCTGACTAGTAGCAAATATCAAAGGTGAACCTGGCAATAGTGCACTGCTGCATAACTTCCATGTTCACCGTGATGTTTTGTTTCCCCCTGCAACTGCCAGTCAACTCAAGTGAAGTGAGTTGATGGCTGCTAGAGGGGAGTTATACAAATATAAGCTTAAGCTATATCAATTCACTTATGTGAATGGACCATTTTTGAAAACAAGCCATTCTCCATCTCTCCAGTGCCAGAAAAGCTGAAAAAAATATAAAATGTTCCAGGTTCACTGCGATTGTGTTTGCCCCTGCCATTGCCAGTCAACTAAACACAGTGTGTGTGTGTCGTGACTCGTGATAACTCAAAAGCTTATAAGCAGCCTCAGCATCAACTCAACACACACACAATGTGTGTGTGTGAGTGTGTTGAGTTAATGCTAGAGCTGCGTTATAAGCTCTGGAGTTGTCACGACAGTCAGTCACGTTACAGAAAGAAAACTTTACCTGCACTGCACTGAGCAGCACACTACCACGTCGATTACATCTGTTACTGAAGCCAAGCTAGCCAACAAGCCACCATTAGAGGAAGGAAAATCCTTGAGAGAATAAATTGTAAACTGAAGCTTAACCTTGAGGAAATCCTATGGGGGTCACATTCACAAACTCACAAATATAGTATATTACACAAGAATCCACAATTGGTGTATTTATTTGTGATCCAATAAGATAAGATTTACTCAAGGTTAAGCTTCAAATGTACAAGTTATTTCTCTCAATGATTTTCCTTCCTATAATGCTGCACCGTGGCTGGCTTGGTGTCAGTCAGTTGTCTAGAAGAAAATACACTTTAAATTTTTTTTTTGGTTGAGGGTTAAATGAACCCCTGCCTACTTGCCTATTGCCTAGACACTTTTAGTGTGAAGCAACGGAACGGATTATGGATTGGAAATGGACACATTGGACAGGACAATCGTCAAAAACAAACCATCAGTGCTATAAAGCTATAAAACAAGACTGGTGGTGTGACTGACTGGTGACTGGCGGCAGACTGAATTAGTAATTACTAATTCATTAAAAACATGAATTAGTAATTATTTCAGTGCTTAGCATTTGGGAACATGTAGGTTTTTCTGTAAGAACACTAGATGATCCACATGCTCAGGTTTCAGACTGCTTCTTTTCGCTGTTATAACATCTCCTGCAGTAGAGAAAACCCGCTCTGCAGATACACTTGTACCTGGGATACACAAGTATTGCTTTGACAGCTGAGAGAGGAGGGGAAATATGACCTCATGCTCACGCCACCATTTCAAAGGGTCCTCAGTGAGAGGCAGAGGTGGGGCTTTACAATATTTTTCCATTTTGTCTTCTGCCTTGGCATAGGGGGTCTTAGGTTCTATTGCACCATCAGTGAAAGACTGCCCCAGCAAAGTCATGAGCAGCGATGTTGTGGCCTTTTTTTTGGGAGGAGAATGGCTGTCCTCAATGGGTGTTTCTTCTTCCACAGTTGCTTTTTCCCTAGGCACTTCATCCACATTTGTTCTTCTATTAGATGTAATCTGTGTGTTTGAACAAAAGATAATAGTATAAGAAGAGCTGAACTGACTAAGAGTGTGATTCATTGATGAGGTGTGGGAAACTGCACGGTAATCCATACCATACAGCTCCACTTCCCACACCGCATCAGTGAATCAGGGCATGTTATTACACAACACAATGTAGCTGAGCTTCTAGCTGTCTGGGAGGAAACATGATGAAATTCTAATTACCTCCAAAGATGCAGCCTCCTCAGTCACTCCTCTGTATATCTCCGATCTCTCCTCCTCTGTGAGAATAAAAGGCAGTCCTTTAAAGCGAGGATCCAGTGCAGAGGCTGTATGGAGGATCTTCTTCTCTGCCTCACTGCTGTACCTTTTCAGGAGATCTGTTTTGATGGCATTCTTGATCTCATGGGTCATGGGTGTGTCTCCCATGGTGTCTGTCATGCTCTGGAGCAGTTGTGCATTTAGAGGGGATATGAGAGACACTGTTGGGTTGCGCTCTTCTGACATCAGCAAGGTTGCATCCTTCATTGGCTTTAATGCACTCACAGCGTCCTCTGCATTTGACACATCTGTTTCATTGAGAGTGCAGAGATCAGACTCTCCTTTTCTGACTTCTGGAGACAGCAAGGTGGCACAAACTGCAGGTTGTTGTTCTAAGAACCTCTCGACCATGTCATATGCGCTGTTCCATCTTGTTGGCACATCAGTTATTGCTTATGATTCTTCAGGCCCAGACATTTCTGTTTCTCTTTTAGACAGTGGCTTGCTCTACTGCTGCGATGGAAGAATGTGGATATTCGTCGCACTCTGGCGAGAAGCCTGGAGAGCGTGGCCCCTTTCAGTGCCCGCTGACATGCAAGATTGAGTGTATGGGCAAAACATTTAACATGAGGAAATTTACCAACTTGAGCTGCAACTATCATCTTCGCCGCGTTGTCGGTCACAAGCACTACAGATTTATCAGACAGTAGCCCTGCCAGATGAGCCCCCTTGTGAGACTCATAAATGGCTCTTGTTTGTAACACATGTGACAAGACCTGCCGGTCCTTAGTAACGTAATGTGCTGTTATTGTAACATAGGACTCCGTTGTGACTGAAGTCCATGAATCACACGTTATTGCGACTCGACTGGCTTGGTTCATTGACGCAAGTACCTGAGCTTTGGTGTCGTGGTACAGTGCAGGTATAACGTTTTCTGTAAAGTGACTGCGTGATGGGATCTTATAATGTGGCTCTAGCGTCTTCAAAAGGTAGCGAAACCCGGCGTTGTCCACAACTGAGTAAGGCCGTAGGTCCTTGGCGATGAAAGCTGCCACAGCTTTGATTAGTTTCTTCCCTTTTTCTGAGTTGGGCGGATAAGTTGACAGTATGGCATCAATTCTTGGCTGATCTGGATCTAGCAGTCTTTCCTTGGCAGCGGTGGCACTGCTGGTGGCGACAGGTGCTACTAACTCAGAGTGAAAACGGCTAACATGGTTTCTCAAGTTCGTAGTATTCCCTAGGTATTTAATTTTTGTGTGACAGGCTTTACACACGCGTGTGTCTTGTCCAACTCACGCTTCCCTGTGTGTTCGTAAAATCCAAAATGTGCCCAGATGTTTGCTCTTAAAACGCTAGGTGCATTTTTTATCTCTCGATCTTTTTCTCCTTCTGCCATTACCATACTACCACGTATGTGACGGAGACGGATGACGTAAGTTGCCAAACTCTGTCAGTGTTTAAAAAAAAAAAAAAATACCACTTGTAAACTAAGCCGCAACAAGTCAAGCAAGCAACATCTTTCATAAAATAGGACTGTCTGACTCCCTCTGTCTGCATGCACTGAGCCAGAGCCACTGAGACCCCCCCTTACCCCACAGCTGCCTGCCTGTGACATTGACACTGACAGAGACCCCCCTCCCCCCACAGCTGAGCTGACAGCCTGACACACTGACAGAGACCTGGATGTCCCACACCTTCCCCACCCCACAGCACTGACAAACACTGAGTGAGTCCCCCCTTGCCCAGACCCCCACAGCTCACACTGACAGAGACCCCCCAGGCCCCCACTGACACTCAGAGAGAGCCCCCCTGGCTGCCAGCCTGCCACAACAGAACAGTACCCCCGGGCCCCGACCGACCGTCCTGTCCCCCCATCACAGACATCCCCCAGAGATACAGACTCGAGACCCCATGAATTATTATAGTATACAATTATTTGTTCGGACTACATACCTGCTGTGTGGCTGTGTGGGTTGTTGTTGTGCACTGCATTGCAGAGGAGGACAGGTGCTGTGCTGCTCTCTGGGCTCAGTGGCGTGGCGGCTGGCGCCACTGGCAGTGGCGTGGCGGCTGGGCCTGGGACGGCTACGGTGAGGCGGGCGGCGCTGGCTGGCTGCGATGGGGATGCACTTGGGGCTCCTGTGTGTGGAGTCTGTGGACTGGCTTGGCTTCTGGCGTGGCTGGCTGGCTTCTTGGCTGCAAGGCCGCAGGTGGGACGCCGATACACGTGGGGGATGTTCTTGCTGCGCCTCGGCCCGGGTCAAAGAGACGGAAGAGGAGGGGCGGAGCCTTTTTATTAAGCTCCCGCACTAATCCACCAATCAGCTGCGATCTTGTGACTTTTTCTCCCTTGCACGATAGGGCTTGGCCATGGCTGATGACGTAATTTCCAAATCGATTATGCCGGCAACCCGCATCGATGCAGAATCGCGAAGGGTCAAATCGCGATGCATCGATCTTTCGATTATATTCCGCAGCCCTAATGTGAATACTATAATGAATCCCTTACTTTGACTATGTATTATATGCACTGAATGGACTATTCGATGTTCTTTTTCTATGTCATACTTTTGATAATGTTTTGTACTTCTTTGTATGTGTTCAATAAAGTTAACCTTTAAAAAAAAAAAAATCCCATGGCAGCAAAAAAGAGACCCTACAGGTGGAGCCACATGTGGAACCCCCTGGATGAAGGTATGCACTAAAGAGTGCCTGGCTAGGGGTCGCTGAAAGAAGATAGCCAGGGCAGACACTTGGCCCTTGATTGTACTCAAGCCCACCTTCTGATCAACGCCTTGTTGAAGAAAGGTTAAGATCCAAGCCACAGAAAAGGATTGAGGATGAGCGGCAATCGACTTACACCAAGAAACATACGCTTTCCACGTACAATGGTATATCTGGCTGGAAGATGACTTCCTTGCCTTCACCATAGTAGGGATCACTGATCCAGACAGGCCTTCATCCCTCCTTACCTGGCTTTCAATTTCTAAGCCATTAAAACCAGCAACTGTAAAGCAGGATGGATCAGCCCTTGTGATAACTGGTCTTCTCTGAGAGGAAGGTCCCAAGGGACATATACAGCCACCAAAATGATTGGAAGATCCTCGCTCTTGATTCCTCTCAGGAACTACGAAAGAAGCCGAGGTGTATAATGGCCTTACTGTGGCCCTTGGACGCCTGTGGCATCTGTCAGAGGACCCTGTGACCTCGTCCTGAACTTCGGTATCCTCCTGTGGAGCTGAAACTGCTAAATAAGCGCCAGGACTATTGTTTATTATTTTTTTTTTCACCCTACCGACCGGAGGAGCCCCAAGAATTCAAACCCAGCATCATCATAGACAGGCTAGACTAAAGTAAAATGGCCACCATCAGCTACAAACACTGAAACCAGATCTTTCCTGCACCCTCTGCAAGGGGATGCCCCCTCACGGTGGGACACACATTTAGGTGAGACTCTGCTGTGCACTTTGCACTGGGACCCCCCCTGCACTATACCCACACTGCAAACAGCAGGGCATGCACCTAGGGGTCTCATACACTAGGACCCCTGCAGACTATCAGGGAGGAACACATACACTATCTATCCCAGGACCCTTACAGAGTGGGGATAGCGGGGGAGACACCAGGGCTCTCTGCTACATCCCCACCAGACTCTAGGTCCAGAAAGGGAGTGGGGGAAGCCCAACTAAGTGAAGGATTTAAGGATGGGAGGAGGGAACCTGTAGGCAGGTCTAACCATCGAACAGACAAGGACTCACTGCTCAAGGTGGTGTAATTGCCTGATGACTCACACAGGTGCATGCCCCGGCTCGCCTCCGTGAAAACTTAATAAAATAAAAGGAATTGGCAGCACTCCAGGTTGAGTCAAAATCCAGATTTATTGACTGGACATCCAAATTATGACAATCG